>NC_141152.1:73232877-73542730 GCF_053477565.2 Lygodium microphyllum
TGAAGAACGGCTATCAGAAGTAGCATCATAAGAAGTACAGTGCCGTGCCAACGAGGGAAAAGATCAAGTGTCCGTAATTGTCAAGATCCCCAAGGAGGGAAGTACTTCTTCAGGCGATATCCATTGATCAGAAAGGGATCATCAGAGGCATCCAAGGTCTGTACTTGGACAGAACCATTAGGGTTAACTGCAAGTACCTTATAGGGGCCCATCCACCGCTGTTGGAGCTTGCCAGGAAACTTGCCAAATCGTGAATCATAGACTAGGACCAAATCACCTTCTTTGAACTCCTTGTGCTTGATGAAGCTGTCATGGTAAGCCTTACGTCGAGCTTGCGTGGCTTCCATGCACTGTAGAGCCATCCTACGAATTTCGTCCAAACATTCCAAGTGCAGGAGACGGCGTTGCAGTGAATCATCTTCCCCCAAACGCTCTTTGATAGCCACTCTCAAAGAGGGTAGTTCCAGTTCAACAGGAAAAACAGCTTCTGTTCCATACACCAGTTGGAAGGGTGTCTGTCCTGTTGCTGCTTTATGGGAGGTTCTGTACGCCCAGAGGGCCTCTGTAAGTCGATCGTCCCAATCACGACGATGTGCAGCAATTGTTCTTGTCAGAATCAAGCAGAGGATGCGATTGGTGACTTCGACTTGGCCGTTGGCTCTAGGGTAATAAGGAGTGGACTTGCGATGGCAGATCTTATACAACTCTGTCAACTCTTCCATGACTTTATTGAGGAAATGAGTGCCTCTATCACTTACCAGCTCTAAGGGACTACCAAAACGGGTGATGATATTCTAGTACATGAACAGGGCCACGCTGTTACCATCGTCCCGCTTTAGGGCTTTAGCTTCACACCACTTTGTGACATAATCCGTACATACGAGGATGTATCGGTTCTGTTTCCTTCTGGTAGGAGGATCGATTGGACCTACGAAGTCGATGCCCCACTTCTCAAACGGCTTCAAAGGAAGGATAGGTTGCAGTGGCATGGCACTTGTCTTGGTGGGTTTTCCCATTCTTTGATAAGCATCACATCTTTTACAGTAATCATAGGAATCTTTGTGGATGGTAGGCCACCAATATCCTGCTAGCAGAGCCTTCCTGGCTGTAGCTTCTCCTGCAAAGTGACCTCCACATGGCTCGTCGTGGCAAGCCTTCAAAACAATCCCAATCTCTTCTCCTGCAACACATCTTCTGAGCACTTCATCTTTGCCCTTCTTGTACAGTGCTCCGCCTAGCAAGGTGTATGGGGCTGATTCTAGCATAAGCTTCTTCCTTTCCCGACTAGAGATACCAGGAGGGTACTGTTGGGTTGCCAGCAGATTGGCAATGTCCGCATACCAAGGAGTGACAGTTTCTACCAAGAATAAGGAAGCATCAGGGAGGTCTGGATCATGCTGCTCCTCGTCTGCTGTTTGTGGGATACACGACAGATGATCAGCCAGAACATGGGAACGACCAGGCTTAGTAATCACCTCAAAGTCGAACTCCTGGAATAAAAGGAGCCATCTCATCAATCGTCCTTTCACATCCGCTTTGTTCATTAAGAAGGATAGGGCCTCATGATCCACATAAAATTTAAAGTGGGTGGATAGGAGGTAGTGGCGAAACTTCTCCAGGGCAAACACCATTGCCAAGCACTCCAGCTCTGTTACTGTATAGTTCCGTTCCCTATCAGTGACTTTTCGGCTTGCATAATAGATCGGTTGATCCAACTTCGAGGAGCCCTTTTGGCAGAGGACAGCACCTAAGCCTTCAATTGACGCATCAGTGTGTACGTGAAACTCTTTCGTCCAATCAGGAGGTTGCAGAATGGGTGCCTCAATCAGACACTGCTTCAGAGTGTGGAAGGCTTTGTCACATTCTTCCGTCCAAGTAAACTCTGCATCTTTCCTCAAAAGCTTGTGCAAGGAAGTTGCCTTTGTCGCAAAATGGGCTATGAACCTTCTGTAGTAACCCACATGGCCTAGGAATCCCCTCAACTGTTTGAGGTTGGTGGGTGCTGTCAGAGCTGCAATCTTTTCAATCTTTGCAGGGTCTGTTGATATCCCTTGTGCAGAGACAATGTGGCCCAACAGAACTCCAGAAGAGACCCCAAAGATGCATTTGTCGGGGTTGAGGGAAATCCCATACTCCCGGCATCGGTCAAAGCATTGTTCCAAATGTCCCCAGTGTTCACTGATCAAACTATAGACACAGAAGTCATCCAAATATACCTCAATAAAGTCATGCAGATGATTTTGAAATGCAGCCATCATGACTCGTTGGAAAGTAGCAGGGGCATTGCAGAGCCCAAATGGCATCACTCGATAAGCGTAAGTCCCCCATTCTGTGGTGAAGGTTGTTTTGGACTGGTCTTCTTCTGCGATTTGGACTTGGTTGTATCCGCTGAATCCATCCAGAAGAGAATAAAGCTCATGTCCTGCCACTGTGTCCAACAGTTGGTCTGTGAAAGGGATTGGAAAGTGATCCTTCTTTGTCTTGGAATTAAGCTTTCGAAAATCCACACATATTCACAATTTGCCATTCTTCTTGGGTACAACCACGATGGGTGAAACCCATTCACTATTTGCCACTGGATAGATGAACTCGGCTTCCAGAAGCTTCAGCAGCTCCGCTTTCACCAATGTGGAATAATTCGGGTTCATTCGCCTCTGTCGTTGCCGTACTGGCTTGGCATCAGGCTCCAAGTCAATATGATGTTCACATATTGTGGGATCAATCCCCTTTAGGTCTTTGTAGGACCACACAAACACATCCAAATTCTCTTTCAACAAGTTGTACAAAGTTGACAACTCCTCTTCTGGGAGACTGCTACCCACCTTCAAGTGGCGTTCAGTGCCTTCTGAATCCACAAAGGTTAACTGCTTTTCACCTTCTACTTCACGGATGAAGGTCCCGCGGACTGCTTCTGGGTAGAGATCCGACTCCTTCAAGGGAATGGTATCCTCTTCTGATGTCCCACTAGAACCAATTTCTTCTTTTGGTGGAGACTTAGGTTGCTCCTTGAGATGTTGAAATGGGGTAAGAGCTGTTTCGGGTTTGGTGTCAAAATTAATTACCTCGTGGCTTGAAGACTCATCTTCTGATGATGACACATCCAGGAACGTCACATAGCAGGGACCCTCTAATTTCTGTTGGGTTTGTCGGACTGGTGCTTGTTGGCACGGTGCATCATCATCATCTTTCTTTGGCAAGGATAGGTTAGGACTGCATGAGCCACTGCTGAAAGACGGCTTGCTCTTCTTAATCCATTTCTTATAAAAGTTTTGCATAGAAGATCCATTTACCAGACCAAATGGTACCATCATCATTCTGTCCCATAGCATGAGCTCATCGACTTCTGATGCTTCTGGAACTTCTTCCTCAAATGTATCCTCTTCAGGTGGGATAGACCCTTCCATTCTACTTTCATAATCTTCTTCGTCCATATCATATTCATCCTCTTCTGTCTCTGTCTCTGCTTCTGCGTCTGCTTCTGTCTCTGCTTCTGCTTCTGTAGGAGCTCTGTAACAGAAGAACAGATTCTCTGTTTCCTCTCCTGCCTCTGTCTCTGCTTCTGCTTTTGCTTCTGCTTCTGCTGTGACCATGTAACAGGGAGAGCAGTACATCCATGCTTCTATCTCACTGTCAGAAGTGATTTCCGAAGTCATTTCTGTTTCAGGCAGGAAGTATTCACCCATTGATAATGGTTTTGCATCTTTTGAAAGTCGGCTTACAGTATCCACTGTTAAGGAATGTGCCACTGTTTTCTTGGGAAGGATCTGTTTGACAGCATCTTCGTCTGCTGATGTTCCATCTGTAGCCTCATTAGGGGAGTCAGAAGATAATTCCAAGGAGGTGGATCCATGTCCTTTTTGAGAACCATACAGTTTCAACACCACTTTGTTGGGTCCTCTGCCCAAGGTCAAGGTTCCTTTGAACCAATCCGTCCTTGCTCTGGCTTCAAAAAGCCATGGTCTGCCCAGTAACAGAGGATAGGATGTACCATAAGAGTTTGGCTTCACCACCAGATAGGTTAGCCAATAATCTTTTCCAGCCACTGTAGTCTTCACATATGGAAGAATGCCCAAAGGCTTGATTCTACTCTGATCCGCCAGTCTGATGAGCCATTGGGTTGGTTGCACACCTTGTAGGCCTAGATCCTTCATTGTCACATCCGTCATAATGTTCATTGATGAACCACCATCAATCAGTGCATTTGCAATGAAGCAGCCCTCTATCCATACGCCAGTCTCTGGAGTACCTGGATCTAGGAAAGCGTTAGCCACATCCACTTCTTTTACAGGCTCTGGAGCCTTGTTGGACTTTGTTACTGTTGAGGGAGCAATCCTTAAGCCATGTCTTTTTGTCAGTATACTTTTGAACCTTTTCCGGCAACTGGGAGACAACATCAATAATTGTCGGAATGTGAGGTTTGGTTTAAAGGTATCTAGATCTCTAACCAGATCGTATTCCTTAATAGGATCCACTGGCTTCTCTAACCGATTAGGGAATGGGGCAACACCCATTTTCATTTTCCCTCTTTCTTCCATCAGAGAAATTACAGGAGCTTCTTCTGCCACTTGTGGCACTTCCTCCTCTTATGTATCCTGGACCTCTGGTCCTGCCTCTGTAACTGTCTCTGTAACTCTCTGTGGCACTGTAGTGCTCTGTACGGCACTGTTAGGCTCTGTTCTGTTCTGTTCTTCTGGTGGAAGATTGAACTTCACTGTTCTGGCAGGAGGGTTATTTTCTTTCTGGATAGGTGGTTCCTTCTGCTTTGCACGCGTGATGGCAGCAACTTCCAATTCCACTAAATTGGAGGTAGGCTCTTGGACCTTGGACGGACTATCAGTAGCACTGTTTTTCACTGGGGCTGGGCTTGGACAGTCTTTTGCAGTGTGGCCTTCTCCTTTGCATCGACTGCATATGTAATCCACTGACCTTCGAGGATTTGGACAATTTGGTGAGATGTGTCCCTTTTCCCCGCATCTGTAACACTCCACTTCTGATCTCTGACCACCGCCAGACTGTCTTCCTCTATAACTTTGGGAAGGAAATCTTCTGGGTCCGAAATTAGGACCAAACTCTCTAGGCTTGGGTCCAATATCTTGTGTTGTCATTTTGGATTCCAGCAAGTTAAATCTTGCGTCTTCTTCCTTTCTTCTCCTGTCATGCATCTCCTTCAAGGAGCAAATGTCCTCTGTATGGTTCTTCCGCAAACAGTAGGAACAGAAGGCTCCAGGGATGGTTGGTTTCCGTGTACATTCAGTGGCTAAATGGCCTGCTTGATGACACTTACCACACCAAGTATTTGACCGCATCACATCTCTTCCTACTCCTGCAACGTTGGATATGCTCGCTGTGTTCACTTTCAGCGTCTGTAGTTGCTCTGTAATCACATCCATCAACTCCTTTTTGATGTTTGCAACTGAGTTGGATAAATAATCCTTCAAGCTTTCTCCTCCGGACGTACTGGCAGGAGGGTTTTGAGGAGTTTCTGTAATCACTGTATAAACTGGTTGGGTTGGTACAGAGGGGTCTCTGTTCTGGTTCTGATTCAGTGCTCCTGTTTGAACTGTTAGCTGTTGGCTCCAGTTGGTAGGATTCCACTGTTGCTGTTGATTTGGCATTGAGGAAATTGGTTGAGACCATGGTTGTTGTGGTGGAACCACCATTTGAGGCATGGATTGTGGCCATTGTGGATTTGGTGCACTGTAGTGTGATACCGGGGGCATCTGTTGGTAGGGATAGGGAACAGTCCCTGGGACTGCATTTGGTGGATACATCATTCCTGGCATCAAAGGAGGTAGGACTCCTCTTCCTGTATTCATTGCTAATCTAGCTTCCACTTCATCATACAGTCTGGCACCTTCTGTTGCAGCTTGCAGGGTGGCTGGTCTTTGTAGCTCCACAAACTTACGGACTTCTGGTTGTAATCCTCTGAGAAACACTCCCTTCTGAATGCCATCATCTAGATTATGGTTAGTCCATCTCTTCAGGATGGATTCCATTTGTGAGACATAGGCTTCCACTCTTTCTCCAGAGGACTGACTTAGGTTCATAAATTCCTCTCTCATCCGCTCTTCAAAGCCTTCACGCTTGAATTTAGTGAGGAAGGCCAACTTCAGGTCGTCCCATGTGCCAAAAGTTCCTGCTGCTTGTCTCTCATACCACTGAAACGCCGCGCCCTTGAAAGTGGCGGGGAATATTGCCAACCAATGCTCAGGGGTTCTGGCATTGTTAGCCACACATGCTACCATAAACTCTGCTACATGAAGATCGGGGTCTTCATTGTACTCTCCCTTAAAAACTGGCAATGGGACTACATTCGCTGGTCTGTCATCAATATTTCCAGGACGGATCTGGCTTGGAAGTGGACCTCCAGCAGGAGGAGGAAGGGCTTGATGTGCCATTGGGACTTCTGTAAAGAGTTCCGCAAGGGCGTCAAACGCGGCTTCTGCTGCGAGCTCGCTCTCGGCTCTGATTCTTGCTTTCTCTCTTCTCACGTACCTCTGGACTCGTTCCAACGCTTGCCTTTTTATTTCGTCATTCATCAGGGGGTTGGCTCCACTATGTTGTTAGTGCTCCACAGAGGGTTAACAGAAGGCCTCAGTCTCTGTAGGACTCTCTTGCCAACATTTCTTCTACTTCTTTCTTTTCAACGTCCTTGAATTCTGTTTTCATGCCACTACACAGAGGAAGGTATTCGGTTCTGAAGGTGTCAAAATGCATACGTCTAAGCATTGTGGTGGTACCATCATCATAGTAATGCCAGCTTCTGATGGTTTCAATAGTGTATGTTGTGAAAAACACTCTGTCTACCAACTTCCAGTGGGTTGCTAATTGAACAAACAGAAGATTATCAGTACACCAAGCATCCCATGTATCTTGCTGTTGAGCATCCACAAACAAATTCCAACTCTTTTTCTTCTTGTCCCTGTGAACCTCTACAGACCAAGACTCCTGAAGCTTCTTCACAATCTCCCACTTGATGTTGTCGGGAAACTTCTCAATGAATGCCAAATCTTCCATGGATGTTCATTCTCTCTGTTTCTGCTCTTCAGTTTGTTCCCAAACAGTTTGCCACCAAGATGCAAGTTTCTGCTGCTTCAATAGGAAGAGGAAACTGTCCACCACATAGAGCATGCATCATGATGGTGATGTGTTTCCGCCATTGTGGGATGAACTTCTTGTGGAAAGTGGCTTTGATTATGAGGAATTCCAACTCTTCAATGGAAGAAGGAACTTTACAAACATCCATTGAATTCTTCTCTTCTTGGCAATGCCATTTCCTTCATTTTCAGCCTCTTTTGGTGCTTGTTGATGGCAAGTTTCCCCGGCTGCCCACCAAAAACATGGAGCCCCGAGAGGAACACCAAGGAAAAGGGAATTCTCTTGCAAGAAAATCTATCTTGTAACATCAACAAGCTTGTTTATCATATTTCATATTATCACAATGAAGAAAAGAACACCATGCACAACAAATCTTCATGCAGCATCATGTAGATCTCCCACGGTTTTAATAGAATCAACCATATTCTTCAACATCTTCACAAAATCCATCAATAGAACAAAGAAAGCAAAGAAGTAAACCATCTTTGAATGGAAATACATCACATAGTATTCATCTTCAATATCTTCATAGTCTTCTCTCTCAATCTCTCATATGCAATCACTCTGTTTTAGTAGAATTGGCTATCTCTGACTCTCTCTCACACACTCCATCAATAATACATCATATCCTCACTACAATCTCTCAAAAATTACTCTCAATAATCACTCTTAGGTCGTGGATACCCCTCCCAAGAGGTATGTCTGATATGAAGGGTCACCAGAGCCACTACAGTGTCTCTTCACAGCTCACTACTGTCACTTCACTCTAGTCTTCTCTTGAGTCTTTAGCAGCTACTTCTTCCACTTCTTTCAGCTCTTTTGCACTTGTATTCACCTCTTTCCAAGGCTAGAAAACTTTCCCAAAAGTCACACATACATTCCACAGAACACTTACAGAACAGTCTACAGAACAGTACCAGAACAGTTACAGTACAGAACAGAACAGAAGCAGAAGCTCTACAGAAGACCTACAGAAGGTTACAGAAGGTCATCGAAACCACATCACTCATTCTCAAACCATTCCAACCTCTCACAAACCATTCAATAAGCTTTCACAATATCTCATTCTTCATCAATCAATACTCCTTCCCTCCTTACAGAAGACAATCAGAACAAAACAGACCAAAACAGAACAAAACAGAAGGTATACAGAACCTATCAGAACCTATCAGAACATCACAGAACCACCAACAAACATCATGATCTTCCAAAACACAATCAATATCATCCAAAACACTCTCAATCCTCTTCCAAATCAATCAATCATCCCATAAAATCAACCATTCAGCTCTCAAAAACAACAAAAATCAGCCAAAAAACAAGTCATTTCAACACTCAACACTAAGGTGGCATACTAACTGAACCACGAACTAGAGTAGATAAGGATAGCTGTCATCTAGCTATTATTCATGGGCGGTGTACCAACCGCATCTGCAAAACTAACAAGTCGGTGACATAAATGCACAACGGTCACCCTGGCATATCACGAGTGGAGCTCGATATCTCAACAGATAACACCAATGCTAATAGAAAGGAGGAGGAAAGAGAGTAGAGGAAGGGACTAAAAAGGGGATGGCCACCCAAGGAGGGAGGGGATAGGGCATTATAAAAGTCAAGAAATAAATGAAGACACTCATTCATGTGTATGGTCAAACTTGTTGTCTTCTTGCTTCTTGCTCTTGTTTCCTTCTTGTGCATGAGAGAGGGAGAGTGTGTGTGAGAGAGTGAGGGACCATAGAGAAGCTCTTCTTCTCCTCTCTTCATCTTCATCTTCTTCTCTTCTCCTTTCTTGCACACATGGCTATGGAAGTCAAATCTTGGAGCTTTCTTAAGAGCACATCTTAGATCATGGAGCGAATGAAAGATTGGTAGGAGGAGGCAACTTGATTAGATTCAAAGGTAAGTTCACTACATTTTTTTGTGGAAGAGTGCGCATTGTTATGTAAGATGTAGCTATAGCTCTTAGATTGAAACACTTGAATCAATAAATGATTGGCATTCGACTTGGACAAGAATCCACTTGGACTCAGACCAATTACCAGACGATCAACTTGGACAGATATCTTTATTTAAGAGTTTGCTTGGATTGCCAAATCTCGGACTCAAATGGCCGAGTCTAGGACTCAAAGGAGTTGTCCAAAACTCTAATTTTGACCATTTTTGGCTACTTTAAGACTTGTTAAGATCCACAGCTAGTTGTCCAGTAACCTAGGTTGGAATCCAAACCAACAGATGAGACCATAGAGTTGTTTGTACTAAAAACTTTGACCTAGCAATCTACAAGTGACAGATGTAACTAACCATCAGCCACTTATCTTAGATAGAGACATAAATTGATTGTCTCGACTGAATACCCATCAGATCACCTATCAAGACCCCAAAGGACCCTAACTCAGCTCTATTAAGTAATCACAACCCACTCAAAAAAGTTGCAACGACATGAAGCTGATTGGATATGATTGACTCCATCGAAGCTTACACTCTGCATTATAGACACTTAAATGCATGTAAAAGGTGAAAACCCTAAATTTTCATAACTCACATCGAGTTGCACTGCTCAAGTGTATAAGTATATGTACATTTGAAAATTGACTGGATTAATGAGGAACACAATTAGGGAGATTAAGCTAAAACAAACCCACCAATAGAATTGCAACTGTGAGAACACAATGAGTGACCTAAGACACTTAAATAAATGTTGAGGAAAAAGACATAACCATCTAATCATTGAAGGAAGGAAGGGCTAGCCAAGATTAGAGACACATCTTTAGCTGACCTAGTTGACCTTATAGAAGCACTAGTGGGTCAAGAGGTAACCACCATGGCAAGTACCAGGTCAATTGAGAATGACTTCGACCTTGACCTTAACCTTAGCTTGACAAGATGGTTGGATGACGTCTGGTGACTTATCACACAATATGACTATCACACAAGGATAGCAAATTGTGGAAGACCAATAGTAGCCAATATCATAGCCAACCTTTGGAGGAGAGGAGACTAGAAAGGATACCATTGTAGCACATCATGAGCTACAGCTAGGAGCAAAGGGCTCAAAGGTTTCACCAAGAGAGAGAGCTCAATGAGGTTCATAGGATCCTAGCCCTCTCAAGTAGAAACAAAATGGAAGGCAATGCTAATAGGGAGAGAGCCTTAGAAGCCGACCTTCTAGTGAGTGAGCTACTCACAAAACGATTGCTACACAATACTGGCATAGGTTGGGAGCCAAACAAAGATACCCATAGTGGCCAAGGAATTGGATAAATATCAAGTAGGCAATGATCCCTATAGCTTCATCAAGAAATGTCAGTAGGTGTGCAATGCTAACAATCTCATGGATCCTACTCAATGAGCACAAGCATTCAGTCTTTGCTTGGGTGACAAGGGACATACTAGGTTTACCAGTCTAGATGATACCAAACACAATACCTTCCCTCATCTAAATAGTCTCTACATTAAGAGATTCTCAAAGGCAGGATATTCCAATAGCCTCATTGTTAAGCTAATGAATATCAACCAAAAAGATGAAGTGGACATATGAGACTATGTCAGACATGTGAGGAGTCTCTACAAGAGGATACCATAATAAAGAGCTTTATAAGGCCTTAGTGAGTAACTCAAACTTACAAAGGGATGCGGTTGTAAGATTTTTTGAGGAGGCCATACAAGTGGATGACTTGCTCAGAGAGAGAAGCTCTTGCATTACACAAGAAGGGAGCAACCCATTTAGAAAAGCTGAGAGATTTGCAACATTTAGCAAACGAGCACACTCTAGCAAGCAAGACAAAGGAAAGAGTGTCGATCAAACCCAAGTAATAATTGAGCTCAAGTCCCGTCCCAATCCTAGATCCAAGCCTTGTGCCAATTGTGGAATATTTGAGCGTGATGTTATGCATGGCCAATTGCCAAGTCATATTCCATACCAGCAACCCTATGCTTAGCCATAATATCTAGGAGTTAGGCAGCCTTACTTTGGAAGGGGAGCCTCTTTGGCTCTACCCACACCTAATGATTTGATTCAAATCCAGCTGCTCCAAGGACATTAACCCCATAGGAATCCCCAGACTGCTAGGGCTTATAGTGACCCATCCACCAAGCAATGCTCCAATGCACATTGTAGGGGAATCACTAAAGGAAGACTCATATGTGAATCCTTATGTCTCCTATGACGAGAAGGGAAATCCCATATTGATGGATTTTAGGCCTATGTCAATCATGGCCTTAAGCAATGGAAGAGGTAGAACCCAAGTAGGTGGTTAGAACCATGAACCCATAGCATGTTGGGCATGTGGCCATTCAAGGCATATCTCATCCCACTGCCTTGAAAAGGAGCAAGAAAATAAGAGAATATTGACTTGAGGTGTCCAAAATGTAGAGTTACACACCTTTTCATCGATTGTCCTAGGCAAAAAACCTCCACTAGTTCAGCAATTGCACCATATGTGTTGTGCTCAGACTCTTTTGTGTCGAGTCATATGTCAATGATGCTGCACCTATCCCCATAAATGTAATGACATGAGCCCAAAAAAAGTAGGCCAATATCTCATTAATTGGACCTAGCAACCTAGATGCAACCTGTATAGGTAAGAAGAGCTAGTGAAGGAGGAAAAAGGGACTAATGCAAAAATAATGCTAAAGATAGAGAGTGAGACCACATTTTCAACATTTCATTGATGTAGAAGCAAAAACATCTTCTTCTAAGATGAGAGAGAAGGAAAGTGCTAAGGTTGGAGAGTACCTTGATCCCAACCAGTAGCTAAAGGCTGTGGATAAGATCAAGGAATGGATAAGAGAAGCACAAGCTCACTTGCAAGATGTTGAACTTGTCATTGAGGATGAGATCAATGAACTCTCAACCATGAGCCCACCAATCTCTCCCACATACTTGAGAGAAGGAGGGAGAGCCAACACCACCACATGCACAACTACATGGGTAGAGCATGGATGTCATGAATAGGTAGGCTACTGCCCAAGAGCATTGGCAGGAAGCCCATGAAGCTGAGGAGGGGAAGACAATTGGAAATTTGCTAACATACTAATATCAACTCTTGTGACATTGTCACTAGTGGAATTTCTTAGGCAAAACCTTGCACTATGGAAAGGATTGAGGTGATGGGTAGAACAAATCGATAAACATGAACCACAAGACTTTCCTAATCATGACATTATGACACATACCAAGTCTAACTCTGAATCCAATGTCCAAGTCCCCACAAGCAAATGCCTTTTTGGAAGGCACTGAGATGCATGTAGTCTTATGTGTAGTTGCCCTCAAAGACACTACATGAAAGGGGATTGTAGACATAGGAGCAAGAGTTAGCGTACTTAGCCATGTAGTCCTACAAGCTTGGGGAAACCCATCGATAGAAACTACACGGTCAATGTCACTCTACCAAATGGAATGAAGGTTAGACCTTACAGAATTCTAAAGTATTGGCCCTTAAAGATAGAAAGAATCCAATTCTCCATGGATTTCACAATGAAGGGAGTGGATTATGATATCTTGCTAGGCAAACCTTAGATGAGGAATACCCGATGATAAAGGATTGGAGTAATGGCTTGATATTCTTAGACAATAGATCCAGAAGCAGTCTAAGTAGAGGGGAAAACCTCACTAGTGGACCTAGATACCATCTGTACCATGCTAAAGGTTGACTCAAAGGCTAGAGACAAGTTTCAACCTATGACGAAGTACATCCCTTGTCCTGAGAATGAGCATGACTAGATGTGTGTGTTGGAAACCATTGATCTCCATTCTTGAATGATAAGGATGAATATAGGCAAGATATGGACTTAGCTAGTAAACCCAATAATGCCACAACCTCAAACATACCCACAATGCCCCTATGTATGATGGCTAGGAGTTCCATCAATCGACCAACACCAATCACCTATTGCATCCCAACTAACAAATTAGAACTCCATAAAATTCTTGAGTGCTTGTCAAGTGAGCTAGTTGGTGATCTAGCTGTAAACTTAAAGTCCCTCAAGGATCTCATGGAGAGCAAGGTGTGGCAATATACTAAGGTGCATGACTTAAACCTATCATATAATTGGACTCTCATGATAAGTGAGAAAAAACTTGAGAATAGGAATTGAAAATGCAAGGGATTCCAGGTTCTATCACATTCGATTCATTGTGCTTTGTCTTTGTCGTGTTTACCTCTTTTGTATTCTTTTTCTTCTCTTCCATCTCCTATCTCTACTTCCTTTTACTTGTGATCCCCAGTGGATTTGACCTTTTGACAAAAACCTCTCCAACACTGCACTAGGTCTCGAAAGCCCTATTGCGAACCCAAGGCTATTATGAAGGTAACATCTTGATGTGACTGCCTAAATTCTCAAATGCCACACATGATCCTCAATCTCATGCTCCCAAAACTAAGGCCCAAAAATGTCAATCAAAATAAGGAAAGAGCAAAAAACCAAGAGGAAGGATGCTCAATCCATGAGTGCTCCAATGGTCTATCGATCCAAAGCTCAACCAAGAGTCAATGAGAAACCACTCAAGAATGAGCTCTCACCTAAGGACTCTGATGTGATCACCACTGCAAAAATTGATGACAAAGCATCAACCAAACTACAAACTTCTCAAATCAACTTGCCCCACATCCAATGACAATCCTAAAGTGGAAGTACCACGTATCAACTTGTCCAGTCCAACTAAACCAAAGCCACTAGCTAGCCGCCTTAGGCTATCGTAGCAATGATGATACATTCTTAAAGTGGCTTCAAACATGGCTATGGACATAGGGGATGACTTAGCAACATGCATCTGACGATTAGACTCAACTTTCACATTGTTTGCTAGGAGTTATGAATGTTTGGATCTAGGCCTACTTGAAAAACCTATAGCAAATGAGGTATATTTCTCGCCATGTTCTTGGGAAGAATATGAATTCATCTTCATTAAGGTCCCCACTATTACAAACGAAATGATTGATAATGAAAATTTGAGAGAAAAGGCCTTAAGTCAACAATTAATCACATCCTTCAAGAAAAGAAAAATTCCCATGCTACCACATGGATTTGCTGAGCTTGAGTCGTTTGAGTCCAATCTCTTATGCAAGTGGTATACTCTAGACATTCAATGGCCTTAAGAGGGTTATCAAATCATAACCAATGTGGAGCAATGATGTGCCATTAAGACATCTTAGCATGACCAGATGTATGTGGCCCCAACCTCATTTACAATATTAGCTATGATAAGAAATCATCCTTTAGGTGACAATATCATGCTACATCCATACTTGAATAGAATCCTAACTGAGGAGGAACTCCACATTGTGAGCCAAATCAACTTAAGTGACCTCTTGGCTAATGTATTGACTTATATCACACAAGTAGGCACTCGTCCACAAGATGTGGACTATCATGTGACCCTAGAGTATAACCCAAAGTTTTACGACTAGCTCTTGAACCAATAAGGTGCATCTAAAATGCACTAAAGACTTTTATACCTTTACTTCTACAATCCTAGAAAGGGGTTCCATCCTTTCCAAGGGAGAGGGGATAAAAGTGAAAGATGAATGAAAACTCAAAATAAACTTCAAAGGGAAAAATGAATGCTTCTTCTTCTTTTACTAAAATATGCTCCATGAAGTTCTTGTGTAAAAATGCATGAATTGATTGATGTGAAAATTCTCATTTTGTGGTTTATACCCTTCATCATCGAACATTGATATTTTTAGTCACTTTACCTTCTATGCAATAAATTTCCTTTAAGGAGAACTAGTTGTGGGTGATTGTGTGGTGACAAAAATCAAAATGGCAGGGCAATATGATAAAGCTAACATGCTCCCCTTCTTGGAGGAGGAACACACAAGATATGGCTTAGCCATGGACATACTGCATCATCCACAATCTGGGGGGGTTGGTGACATCTAAAGAGGCCATTAGGTAGATGATAGAATGATGCAATCTTGCCAAGTACTTGGAGAAGGTGAGGAAGGACATCAACCATAGCAAATGTAGTGAGTTCCTAAGGACCTTTGATGCCCAAAAGAACTATGGTTTAATAACAGCCAAATAAGAAGATGCCACGTGAAGGTTGGAAGTTAAGGCCTTGGAACTAGTGGACAAGCTAGAGAAGAGGCTAAAGAGGGATGGCTACAGGATGCTGGGGATAGATAACTAGAAGGTCTACACAATGATGAAATCACATTGGCTGACACCCTGATTTCACCATCAAACTGCAAGTAAAAATGGTCCATACCCTCTTCTCAAGCCAAAGATACAATGCCCTCATGAATAGAATAGGAGTGCCATTGCTTGAGAGCCTTGTAGCAAACACACTAGATGAGAGGTAAATTAGAATGCTTACATCCAAAAAACAATCCAAGCATCAACAAAGGTGCTAGCAGTAGCACCAAGGGCAACAGGGGGAGAGTCTCTAGCTACTACCACAGTGGAGTCAGAAAAAAGAAACCAGCTTCCAAGGTATCAATTTAGGGTTTGGAGGGGTCCTAACAACTATAATTTAGGAATCTGTGTGAGAGGGGAGGCAAAGAAAGAATATGTAGTGGAGGAAACATCAAAACCATTACCAATCTAGGGGGAGCATCACTCCCCCACTCTAGTGAGCCCCCTATTTTATTCTCAACAAAAGAGCAAGGAGATGAAGAATTCAATAAGGATCAACATGACAAAACAAGACAAGTTGCTAATGAAAAAGAGGCTAATTGACCCATTTAGCAGAGCAACAAGGAACCTCGAGTGAGAGGATCCTCAGCAAGAGAAGCAAGGCTTAAAGTTGTCAAGCCAAGGAGGAAGAAGGAAGATCACATTGAGAATCCCCATCATGAGAACCTGGTCCACCTCAAAAGAAAATAGAGAACTATAGGGGGTGAAAGAACACTCTAGGAGGCTTGAAGAGGAGTGCACGAAGAAACAAGAGGAAGAGGAAGAAAGATTGAGGAAACAAGAGAAGGAATAGACAGTGTTGGCTATTAGGAGATCGATGTAGCAACCCTCCCAATCTCAGTAATTAGCAATGATAACACAATATTAGTGAGTTTGGGAATCTCCCAATTCCCATTTTTTGAATACTAAAAAGGTGGCATTCGGATAACATGCCCATAAGTTTCTCAAAACCATATGATGTGACCTATGATTGGAAAGCGCTTGAAAAATGGAATCTATTGAGCTATAGAGCGCTCGATTTGGAGTTATACTGTTCAAGTTATAACAAATCCAAAGCTTTGACCACGTGTCCCAAACTTATGGGAAATTCCCATATTCCCCAATATGGTGTTTGATGAGCCCCATGTAGGAGTATGTGCCAGGCATGAGTCCTATGACAAAAGAGGTAAGATAAAGATCAGCAGCAAAATGCAAAGGAAAGGCTCCTCTACATGCAATCTTGTTGGCCATGGTCACCTCCACAATCACACCAACACAAGGAACCATCAAAGGGGCGGTCAATGAAAGCAATATCATGGCTTTGGTGCAATATTTAGTGAGAAAAGTGCAAAAACTTGTGCTTGCACCAAGCGAAGGAACCCCCCTGGTACTAGCAACAGCTAACTGATGATGCCAAATTGCACCAAGGGCCAAAGGTACCCCATTTGGAAGTGTTAACTACTTCGATTCCCTTAGCTATGCATGACACAAAAGAATACAATAAGTTGGTAAAAGAACGTTAGATCCAACTCCACAAGATGACTGAGGAGAAAAAGGCCACACTTGGAGAGTAGAATACCATTGCAACTTACAAGGTTTAAAAAATGAGAGTAATGACCATCATAAATAGGGAGATGATTGCATTAAAAGAGGCCTTAAAGGTAAGAAAAGGTGAAGAAAGCCTTACAGATCTATAAGATAAAGAAAGATACAACCATATGGCTCTAGAGGAGATGTATGCTTTCAATTCCAAGGAAAATAGACTCCTAGAGCTGGAAAATGAGGATTTGAAGAAGTAAAGAGAGAGGGCAAGAAAAGAGCTACATGCGGCAAAAACACAAAAAGATGAAGAGGCCACGAGGAAGTCGATAGAGCTACATAACCAAATTCAAGGTGCTCTCCATGAATAGGTAATCCTAAGAGAGCATGTAGAGTGTGGAAACTAGGAAAGAGAACAAATGCATGTATTGTGGCGCGCCTTCTAGGATAAGGAATATAGGTGGGATTCCCTTGTTAAAAAGGTAGTGAGCTATGGAAGGCTATTGAGATTTGTAGCCCTTCACGATTCTCATTAGCACCTCAAACACATTATCCTACCAATGATCTACTAGATCTCACTAACACAATCTACGATGTTAAGTCTTTTTCTCCAGCCATTTCTTCCCTAGTCATGAGGATATTTAGATTACTTTTTGCATCATAGTTTGTTGCTACTCTCACAAACAAACCACCAAGATCTATGGACCACTTATCGCTTCAAGGATTTCAAGCCAAGAGCTATGGCTACCTCACATAGTTGTGTGCCCTATTCCAAACATAAATGTAGTGAACTTATCTTTAAATCTAATTGAGTTACCTCCTCCCACGAATTCGTTGGAAGCTCCACGATCCAAGATGTGCTCTTAAGCAAGCTCCATCTCCAAGCTCCAAGCTTCTATCTCCATAGTCATGCATGCGAGAAAGGAGAAGAGAAGAAGACGATGATGAAGAGAGGAGAAGAAGAGCTTCTCCTCGATCCCTCACTCTCACATACATAGTCTCCCTCTCTCATGCACAAGAAGGAAGCTTCTACTTTAGATACATACAACGATAGGATATGACTTAGGATATATCATATTTATCAACAAGAAGTGGAAAGAAAAGGAATATACAAATGAGATCAGTCCATCTGTACTCTATGAATGTCACAATCATTGCACCTAGGGACCACTCAAGCCCTTTCCTACTTCACAACTTAGGGCACATCAAGGGCAGGACATTTTGATAGACATGTCTTCCTAAGTCACTCACTGTTACTTACACAGTGCATAGCATGGTAAGGTAGACATAACCCCCTAAAAAGTGCACTCTTTTAATTTTTAGAAACTTTGTGTGGGTGCCATGGCAAGCCAACTACCAAGATATTCTTCAACCAACCATCTATCTCCAATATTGGCAACCTTTAAAACCTACATCACACAGCATTCCTAATGTGACCTACCTCTCCAAAGGCCCTTTTGAACCACTCCATACCAACCCTCAACAATTTTAGTATGTAACATCAAGTGCTATGGGATTGGCACTCATCTATTAGGAGGGGGAAATATTAAACCTTGGAAGAACAATATGAAAAAATTTAAAAAGTTGGCAGTGAAAGACAATTCCAAGGAGGCAAGCGAAAGACAAAGAACAAAGGCGCACTTAGAAAAATCTGAAGACATGAAGCACATTAAAATTTTTAAAATATAGAAGGAAATGCACAAGAATAAGCACACTTTAATATTTTAACAAGAGGAGTGCTAGGTGCATTATGATTCATTTTTTAGAAGAGTGTTAGGCTCTCTCCTATGCAAGTTGTAAAGAATGAGAGGCGCTAGCTAAGACCAATGCTAATAGGAAGGAGGAGGAAAGAGAATAGAGGAATTGACAAAGGACGAGGACCAAAAAGGGGATAGCCATGCAAGGAGGGGATAGGACATGTATAAAAGTCAAGAAATGAATGAAGAAGCTCATTCTTGTATATGGCCAAACTTGTTCTCTTCTTGCTTCTTGCTCCAAGTTGCTACTCAGTTTATGGAGCATGTTTTTAAGTTGCATGGCTTACCCCAAGTCATAGTACATGACCGGGACACCAAATTCATGAGTCAATTTTGGCAGACAATTTTCAGATCCATGGGGACCAAATTGGATCCGCCGTCCATAGCCTATCATCCCCAAACGGATGGGTAGACTGAGAGAGTCAATAAGTGGCTTGAAACTTACTTGCGACAAAGCCCATGAGATGTACTTTCAACCCATGTGGGTGGGGCAGGGTTGCAATCAGGTCAGGACCAAAACTAGTATAAAATAAAGGGTTGTCCAAGAATTACTAATGTGTTGTCCCAGATGGTATGGCTGGAGAAAAACAGCCATAACTTCCACTAGGGAACTCCGATCGGGGTAAGTATTTGGATTTTTTTCTCTTGGTGCTCGAGACTAAATAAATACATTTTTTCGATCCAATTGCTATGATCTATTGTTGATGTTATAAGCAAATGCTCAGGTAAGTTACTCATGAATATGTGTGTGCATCACGTGGGTTCAAAATAAGGTATTTTTAAAATACAATTTTTATACATTTTTTACATACAGAAGGGTGTAATGTAAAAGTATTATTTACATACTGAATAGAAAAGGTTATGTTTTATTTAGGAAAAATTCATAGATAAGGATATTTATAAATAGGCCTTGAACACACATGATGTAGAGAATATACATATAGTAATTTTCCTGAGAGCAAATGCCACCTGCATCTGTTGGTATACCTTCAACCTTTGGCAATGCTCCTCGAGAGTAGTATCCTTTTGGAAAAGTTTCTTGGAGGAGTAGTATTAGCCTGCTTGGGGAAATCCACCTACGCCACGAGGTCCTTCTACTAATATTGTTGGCTAGTCAAGAACCCATTGATGAAGCTCAATGACTGGTGGTGGGCCATCTCTCAAGCTAAATTTAGATGGGATGATAACAAGTTGTTGGGACATGTTGGCAAGGAGGGGCATGGCCACAAGGGATGTATTATTGGGACTAATGAGCGATGAAGTGGAGATAGGGAGCTTGGTGTCATCTATGGTCTCCTCCTCCCTTTAAAATTTCTACCCCTTCAATTTCAGAAGAATGAGTTTGGCAGAGAGACTAGTGGCTAAGCAAAATTTCTTGGGGAACTAGGGTAATGGGGCTCTTGTGGTGTTGAACCTTGTTCATCAAGTTGCTTGGTAGTGGGGCTAGGATTTTGTCATGGCTCGTGTCTCAAGACGAGATTGGGAGGTATCTACCATTGTTAAGGAAAGCTAGTGGGCTATGTCAAGAAGGGTGGGTGGAAGAAACACAAGGATGAAGTGTTGGTCATACATCACCTTGACGGTTTTGACAATGGAATGCCTATGGAAGAGGTGTTTTTCCTTGATGAAGAGGTGTTCTAGAGGTACATGCACCCAAGTAATAGGATTATCGGAGGAAAAGATAAAAAGAGTAGAGACCTTTCTTGAGACACTAAAGCCTAAAAGATGAGGGCCTTGAGTAGGAATCCAAGATCATGGAGCTTGATCATGTGGTCATCAACCAGTTGATTCAGTTGATATTCCTTATTTGTGATGGGGTTGAAAAGTGCTTTTGTGGTGGCAGTGGGGAGAGATGGTGGGTCTTGTTTGCCATGGGCAGGCAAGTGGAGCATCTTCTATAGTCTCTTTGTGGAGAGCTTGTATGTTTTTCCCTAGATTACGATGCCAGAGCCATTGATCAATTGCTCCAAGATGGATTGTGTCAAGGTGCATACAAGTAAAGCTCCTAGGAGGTTTGTAAACTGGGTGAGCTACAAGGACTTGAGAGAGCCATTCGATTTTTTGGAGGTGGAAAAATAGTGGGAAAGTAATGCCAAATTTCGATGGTGAAGTGGAAGTAAGGGAATCTGGTGTGACTCAAAATGGGCACTGGAGGCCTTCAGCATGATAATGCTGAAGTCAGAATCCATTGACATGCTTCGGCAATAGCTTGCTCTGTAAGTCTATAAGATAGAATGAGTTAGAGATTTAGTTATGAAAGAGCTTGAAAGAACTAATCCATCAGAATTTAATCTTTTTTAGAAGTTTTTCCATCCTGGTCTTAAAGAACATAATGTTTTTGCCCTTTTGGAATAGTGGTTTTTTGGACAATAGGTCAACTTGATGCTTCTACCGATCTTGGACCTTAGACATAATATACACTCTATAGATCCAGTTTTCTTCTAGTTGGGCAATGGCTTCCATGGAAGTGGTTATTCCAGAATGGGTTGCGGTCTTTCACTACAAGTCGAAAACTTGGGACTACTAATTCTAAGGGGCTAATGGATTCCAGGTTGCGAATGCTAGTTTGTATAAAGTCATGCTGATGGTGACTTTGAAGGAAGTCCATAAGGCCCATAGTACTTTGGAAAGCTTTGTGTCCCAATATTTTTAATTTTGATATACCAACTGGATTTTACACAAGACATTATTGGTAGACTTAGGTAAGCCATTAGCATGTGCGTAGTAAGGATAAGATATCTTATACAATAATAAATAATCATGTGAGATTCTTGATGTCCTTATTCACAAAATGTATGCCTTTGTCACTAACTCATTTGATTGGAGTGACATATGTGGTGAATATCTCCTTAAATAGTCATTTGGAAAATTGACTTAGCGATGTTGTTCAATAGGGGCCATGCTTCTACCCATTTAGTATAGTACTCTGTTTCCCTTAGTATACACTTGTTTATTGTGTATGCCATAGTTAGAAGAAATAGGAGACATGAAGTTTAGTCCCCACTTCTAGAAGGGTTCTAGAGATAGGATGGATCAAACTAGGAGGGTTGGGTAGTTTCGAGTTTGGTGTATTCATTGATGTGGCAAACAGCTGTGCATGCAGAAAGTCATCTTCTACTTGAGTTGGTGGTGGTTCTCCAGAATAAAGGAAATATAAGAAATTCACAATGACATGCAAGCTTTTAGGGTAATTTAGGAAGATTTATTCAAATTCCTACAACATGAGAATCCATCAAGCGAGTGACATAGTTACATTTTGCTGGTTGACTAGGTAGACTAGTGCTAGATGATCTACATGAAAAAAAAGGTATATCCTAGCAATCAATGTCGAAACTTCTTGAAGTAAATCATGCCAAGACACTCTCTTTTCGTTAATGAATAGTTTTTCTCTGCATCAGAACAATCTTGCTAGCATAGAGCACTAGTCTAAATCATCCATTTGCATCATGTTGCATAAGCACACTTCCAATAATAATGCCAGATGCATCTACAAATACATGAAAGGTATTCGCCCAATTTAGTGAAATCACAATAGGAGCTTTAGAGAGTAATAACCAACGGTGTCAGAATGCTAGGTCAACTTCTTCATTCAATTGGTAAGTGGATTTGGCCATATACACCAAATTCTTGAGGTGAATAGTCAGATGAGCCAAAAGTCATAAATGGCAACCATACCATCAAATTCAACCAAAAAGCAAAGTAATGTGGATGGAAAATTTGGTGTTGTAGCTTGCATAATTGCTCCCACCTTGGTGGGGTTGTCAATAATGCCATTTTGCAAGATAATTTGGCCTACAAAAATACCACCTTGAATAACAAATACATATTTGAGTGGATTTAAACTTAAACTTACCTCTAGATATCTAGTGAGACAAAGTAGAGTGCATTAGGAGAAGCGTGGCATTTCCAAAGACACTGAAATCATCTAATAACACTTTCATGAGATCCATGAGGTAAGGCCCAAATTTCTCTTGCATATCTCAAGGCCATAATATGAATAGTGGGTTTATCCTTATCCTATTTAGGACTATTAGCATAGCCAAGGTCTTTCCAATAGTAGGCAGTAATCTTTAACAACATGCTCCATATTCAAGATTATAAGAAAAACTAGAAATTGGAATGTGGTAATTTCTGGAAGTATAGACTTGACAATGCCTAGAGATTGTACCTCCTAGTGGTTGGCCATCCTCACTAGAAAGGAGGCTGGTTCCTAGGCCATCAATCTATGTACTCTTGATCCACTATTGAGTAGGAATTTTGGATGATCTGGTCCTTGCAGCAAAGAGGAATCACTCAAATGGTTGGATTAGACATGAGGCTTGCTGGAAATCATCAAAATGGTTGGATCAGACAAGAGGCTTGTTGGGATGGGTTGGATCTTCTGAATTATTTTCTTCAAAGCATGGGCCATCATGGGCGCTATTTTGGGTTCTGGAAATATCAAGGGCTCAAGTTAAATCATTTTTAGGAGGTGATTTTTGAAAGTTGAGACTAGATTTAGTAGATCACCTAGTGAAATAGTCATGTTGATAAGTCCCTATCCGTCGGTTGATGCCTCCCATGAGTTAAGAACAACCAAAGTTCTTGGCATGTTCCCTTTTGCTACTATTATGAATTTAATCTCTTGCTACTAACATACAGGATTTTACTCAAGATGTTCTTTTGGATTCTTCTTCTGAGCTTTTTTGGAGTTTACATCTAGATTTTTTCCTTTCTATTTACCAAGATGAGCTTCTCACGACTTCCCTTTTTTGAATTCCAAGGCCATTGCCCAAATTCTTCTTCCACTTGGTTGTAGAACTTCACATGTAACTTGTTTTTTTTTCCATGTGCTGAGTGTGTTGTTCATTGTGCCAAGTCCATGGCCATGGATTAAACTTTGTAAGCTCTAGATTTATAACCAAGTTGGGGTTTGGGGTTTTCTATGCTAGGTGAAAATGAGACTTCAAAAGCTGTTGCATTGCTTGGGTAGGTGGGATATGCCAAGGAGACCATGCCTCCTCCTTTAAGCTGCCACACTATTTTCAAGGTTTAACCTTTGAATTAAAGCTTATGGCCAAATGTTTCATGGCCACTAGATCCATCCTGCCACTCCGGTGGCAGATTTTCTCTTTGCTTGGCCCATAAATGGCCTCTGGGGCACAAAGGGACATCTTTGTAGGTTTTTCTAGACTGAATAATCAGATGCATCTCCTGTTCATGCAATTTCTTAATCTACATTGCATTGGCACTAGGCATATATGACAAGCTATGTCCTTATCATTTTTGTGCATCATAGGCTTGGGCATTCAAATACTCTGATCACCAATGTCCTTTCTGCATACACAGAAGAAGCAAAGAAAAGAGTAGAAATTTCCATTGTCCTCTTCTACCTCTACCATGGCCACCAAGGCCATTGGGAGGTTGTTGTGGTAGTCCTAATTGTTGTATACTACATCCACGGTAGGAACAAAATTAGCATGGAGCTTAGTCCATTGGCCAAAAGTATTTGCTCTAGTATCTTGTCATCCTGTAGGATGGGCCATCTAGTACCTACCAATATACCAGCAATACTCAGTGTTGTGCATGGCCGTGTTGCAAATGTTGCACCATCTTTGGTTCATCAAGCTACATTTTTCTTGAGCATTCATGAGATTATTGCATTGTGTGCACTAGACATTTTTAACCTCATTCTGCTTGTTGTTTTGGTTCTTTTCTCTTCTTTGTCTTTCTTTTTACTCTGATGTTTCTTTTTTTCTTCCTTCTCTTTAGAATCAATTTCCATATTGCTAGGTTTTGCTTGTAATCTAGAATTAGAAGTTGATTCATTGTTGTCATTATTCTTATCTTTGCTGGCAGACTTGCTAGATTTCTTCCTTTTCCTAACTTCTCTTTTGACAGAAACCACTCTAACTTGAGAGCTTTCTTATAAAATGGGTAAATGTTATTTCATGATAGATCATGGAAAGTGAATGCTTTTCAAATAGGTTTATTGAAACCTTGTATATAAACGGTATTCAACATTTCACCAATGAGCATTGGGATCAATGCAACAGTTCAAGATTGTGAACTTGGTGGTGTACACTTGGACAGATTTGTCACCTTGCTTCAAGTGGTGGATTCTTTCAAGTTTCTACACATCCATTTGGTTTGGTTGGAACTAGACACAGAAGACATTTAGAGATTCATTCACACTATTTTCAAGGTTTAACCTTTGAATTAAAGCTTATGGCCAAATGTTTCATGGCCACTAGATCCATCCTGCCACTCCGGTGGCAGATTTTCTCTTTGCTTGGCCCATAAATGGCCTCTGGGGCACAAAGGGACATCTTTGTAGGTTTTTCTAGACTGAATAATCAGATGCATCTCCTGTTCATGCAATTTCTTAATCTACATTGCATTGGCACTAGGCATATATGACAAGCTATGTCCTTATCATTTTTGTGCATCATAGGCTTGGGCATTCAAATACTCTGATCACCAATGTCCTTTCTGCATACACAGAAGAAGCAAAGAAAAGAGTAGAAATTTCCATTGTCCTCTTCTACCTCTACCATGGCCACCAAGGCCACTGGGAGGTTGTTGTGGTAGTCCTAATTGTTGTATACTACATCCACGGTAGGAACAAAATTAGCATGGAGCTTAGTCCATTGGCCAAAAGTATTTGCTCTAGTATCTTGTCATCCTGTAGGATGGGCCATCTAGTACCTACCAATATACCAGCAATACTCAGTGTTGTGCATGGCCGTGTTGCAAATGTTGCACCATCTTTGGTTCATCAAGCTACATTTTTCTTGAGCATTCATGAGATTATTGCATTGTGTGCACTAGACATTTTTAACCTCATTCTGCTTGTTGTTTTGGTTCTTTTCTCTTCTTTGTCTTTCTTTTTACTCTGATGTTTCTTTTTTTCTTCCTTCTCTTTAGAATCAATTTCCATATTGCTAGGTTTTGCTTGTAATCTAGAATTAGAAGTTGATTCATTGTTGTCATTATTCTTATCTTTGCTGGCAGACTTGCTAGATTTCTTCCTTTTCCTAACTTCTCTTTTGACAGAAACCACTCTAACTTGAGAGCTTTCTTATAAAATGGGTAAATGTTATTTCATGATAGATCATGGAAAGTGAATGCTTTTCAAATAGGTTTATTGAAACCTTGTATATAAACGGTATTCAACATTTCACCAATGAGCATTGGGATCAATGCAACAGTTCAAGATTGTGAACTTGGTGGTGTACACTTGGACAGATTTGTCACCTTGCTTCAAGTGGTGGATTCTTTCAAGTTTCTACACATCCATTTGGTTTGGTTGGAACTAGACACAGAAGACATTTAGAGATTCATTCACACTATTTTCAAGGTTTAACCTTTGAATTAAAGCTTATGGCCAAATGTTTCATGGCCACTAGATCCATCCTGCCACTCCGGTGGCAGATTTTCTCTTTGCTTGGCCCATAAATGGCCTCTGGGGCACAAAGGGACATCTTTGTAGGTTTTTCTAGACTGAATAATCAGATGCATCTCCTGTTCATGCAATTTCTTAATCTACATTGCATTGGCACTAGGCATATATGACAAGCTATGTCCTTATCATTTTTGTGCATCATAGGCTTGGGCATTCAAATACTCTGATCACCAATGTCCTTTCTGCATACACAGAAGAAGCAAAGAAAAGAGTAGAAATTTCCATTGTCCTCTTCTACCTCTACCATGGCCACCAAGGCCATTGGGAGGTTGTTGTGGTAGTCCTAATTGTTGTATACCACATCCACGGTAGGAACAAAATTAGCATGGAGCTTAGTCCATTGGCCAAAAGTATTTGCTCTAGTATCTTGTCATCCTGTAGGATGGGCCATCTAGTACCTACCAATATACCAGCAATACTCAGTGTTGTGCATGGCCGTGTTGCAAATGTTGCACCATCTTTGGTTCATCAGGCTACATTTTTCTTGAGCATTCATGAGATTATTGCATTGTGTGCACTAGACATTTTTAACCTCATTCTGCTTGTTGTTTTGGTTCTTTTCTCTTCTTTGTCTTTCTTTTTACTCTGATGTTTCTTTTTTTCTTCCTTCTCTTTAGAATCAATTTCCATATTGCTAGGTTTTGCTTGTAATCTAGAATTAGAAGTTGATTCATTGTTGTCATTATTCTTATCTTTGCTGGCAGACTTGCTAGATTTCTTCCTTTTCCTAACTTCTCTTTTGACAGAAACCACTCTAACTTGAGAGCTTTCTTATAAAATGGGTAAATGTTATTTCATGATAGATCATGGAAAGTGAATGCTTTTCAAATAGGTTTATTGAAACCTTGTATATAAAGGGTATTCAACATTTCACCAATGAGCATTGGGATCAATGCAACAGTTCAAGATTGTGATCTTGGTGGTGTACACTTGGACAGATTTGTCACCTTGCTTCAAGTGGTGGATTCTTTCAAGTTTCTACACATCCATTTGGTTTGGTTGGAACTAGACACAGAAGACATTTAGAGATTCATTTAATGATGGCCAAGAATGTTCTACTACCAGCCAAGTTGTAACTTTTTTTTGCATCAAGGACTCAAATACAGTGACATTGTGGGCTTCATTGACCTGTCGAGGTAATTAACTGTGTATGGCACATGGAACTATCAGATAAAAGCATCTATATTTGCATTTGAGAAATCCAAAGAACTTTGGGAGGGATATGCTAGGTTGGTGTGCCATTAGAATCATAAGTAAAGGTCCTTTAAAAATAGCTTAATTTGGATAGATTTTTACATTTTATCTGAGGTAGAGGCAACCTCCTAGGCTAAAGATTTTGGAAATTCTTGTGTCTTGAGTAAGTAATTCCAAGACAACCTCAATAGTACAATACTTATTCTAGCTCTTCATAGAAAATGGATTTAGTCATATTATTTGGATTCGAAAGGTTAGACATTTTAATCCTTGATATGTTTCATAGTTTTGGAGAGTCAAGTATTCTTGAATTTTTCTTGAGGAGCCTAGACATTGGGAGTTGGATAACTACTGGGGGTAAGACTAGATTGAAAAAGGCTATCAAATAATTGACTAGAGGTATGTTCTATTGACTTGTAAAGTCACATTGAGAAAATCCTTTAGCCTATAAGACATCAATACATGTTTCTATATGTTGGTAGTAAGCTATGCCTTCATGGAAGCACACAAAAAATACCAAAAAGTAAAAAAAACTTAAGGAGTCTCTTGAACTACATACTTTGCCAAGAGAGATGGGTGATAATTCATCAGTTGCTATGAATGTGCCAATGAGCATTGATGATGGAAGCAACAATGGAAAGAAAAAGCATCACAAGGTGTTCCTTGAGCATTGGAAAATACATCATCCTTGGGTGTAAGTTATTGTTGGGATTGACAGAAAAGAGAGCATGAGATGTACGTCATGTTCATTTCCTCAAAAGGAAAATCCATTTGCTAAACATTGTATTGTTGGGATTGATGGAAAAGAGAGGGTAAATTGTAAGTCATGTTCATTTTCTCAAAAGGAAAATCAATTTGCTAAATCCAATGGTGCAACCTCATTACAAAAGAATGCATTCTACATGAGACCTCACAAAAGCACATTGAGATAAAGATCATGTGGCAAGAATATGAGAAAAGAAGTATGATCCCTATGGAAAAACACATTGACACCATGGGGATAGTGAAAAAGAGAGGATACTGTCATGCATGCAAACAAGTTGGTATGTTCTTAAAATATATTAACCTTTGGAAGAGTTTCACGATTTGTGCGATTTCCAGAAATTTATAAGGACACCAAATATTAGCTTGTAAGTGAATATTTTGCATATACTAGCAAGGGTGCAAGAAAAGAATTCACAAAGGCAATGAAGCATGTATATTGGGAAGCAGTGAAACATGATACAAGAAGGCAATGAAGCATGTATATTGGGAAGAAGTGAAACATGATATAAGAAGTAGCCCTTTCTACTCTCTTCATGTTGATGAGAGTACACATATTAATGTATAGAAGTACATGATTTTGTATGTCATTTTTATTAAGGATGTTGGAAGTTTTTGTGTGACCACAAAGTTTCTTGATCTTCTTCACCCAATGAACGCAATTATAGAGGCTTTATATGATGCATTGATTGAGTTATTGCATTGCATGGAGTTGCCACTAGAAAAAATGGTGGGAATTGCAATGAATGGGGCCACCGTTATGACATGTTCAATGTAGTAAGGCTATGTAGAGTTATTCAACACCTTGTGAGTTCTCACTGCGTAGCTCATAGAGAGGCACTTGCAACTAGCACTACAAGATACAGGCCTTATACCGACGTTCAAAGCGACGAAAATGTTCATAAAGAAATTTGCCCCCATCATCGCAAAAACGTTGGTATTCATGACGCCATAAAACAATCACTATTAGCGTCGCATATACGACGTTGATAATGACACAAAAAGCAATGTTTTGTGATACACGTTGCGATGCTAATAGCGACACGTGCAGTAAATTTGTGATGCTAATAGCGATGGTAATAGGAAATAAAAAAATTTGTGGCAGGGGAGAAAGCTAAGCTACCCTACCACAAATAGCACTATCTGCTTTATTTGGGCCATACAAAAGAGTTTGAGTAATGTGTATAATGCTCGTCTAAATGAAGGGAAAGTGTACTTGAATTCATAAGACTGATACATAAAATAAATACAAGATCGTGTAATAAAAGTGACAATACAATTATGGCAAGATACAAAGGATGATAATAACATAGTGCATAGGAAATGTCTACATAAATCATATGACCAAAAAAGAAGAGCATGTGCGCTACATGGATCCAAGTGTGAGCTATAGATCCTTGCCATCCGAAAGCTTGTCCCACCGTCACAAAGGAGCATCAAACAGACTCTACAAAAAAAGAAACAACTACACATCAATCCACCATATAATAATGCATTTTAATTAAAATTAGTAACTATGTACAAGAAAGATGAGTGACTTATAGGGCCACTGCGTCCATACAATCGGTCGATCAATGCAGTGAGGTCGTGTCTCTCTACTTTTTGAGTCTCTAGACCGATGGGATCACGGTTTGTAATGGAGTGCTGTAAAGAGAACAAAATACAATTGTTAGAAACATGATTGCAAAAAAATAAGCAAGAAGAACAAAAGAAAAACTTACAAAGTCCTCCAGATAAGTCTTGTAGCCTGCCACTCCCAAGATGATGGACCACTTCTACCTCCAATTGTGCCCTCGCCACCTCGCGCTGCTGTCTCCAACGTCCTAGAGAATCTATAGCCTCCTCCCTGAGTCCACATCAGTCATCCGCATCTAGCCACTCAAGCTTTGAGGCCCCACTCTTAAGTGTCTTGCCTGTGTCCAATTGTCTATGTGACATATACACACACATGCACTCCATCATCCAGCCTGTGGAAAACCTATCTACTGCGATGGGTACCTGAAACTCCTTATGCAAGGATGCTACTATGTATTCCTTGCTCCCATCCAGTATGTTCTTTCAATGATCCAATATTTTGTGCCGAAAAACTTGTTGGCACAACTCTCTCATACGAGCCATCACCCTCCTCTCCTCATCATTCATGATGATGGCTCCTGCCCTATCATCTACAAGGTATCCATACCCCTCTGGGGTATGCCTAAGATGTGTCCTCTCCCACCTGTGAGCATGCTCCTGAGCATATCTAGGAGACCCCTCTATATCTGGTGTATCTATGGGGGTAGTATCTCTTAAAGTAGCACCCATAGGGGTGCCACCTGCGGATGGCTGTGCAAAAGCTGGAGTGGCTAGAGTAGATGTCCCTACACGTACGTGTGACAAATCCCACAGGTGATGCAACTCCAGTAGAACTACGAGACAGAGACACTGTGTCAGTACCTCCACAACAACCACATGAGCTATGCTCTCTCGAACCTACAGGAGAGCGAGGATTAGCACTTGTATCTCGAGTCGACTGCGGGCTCACTACATCCATGTCTTTGCAGCATCCCCCATAAGCACTCCCTCTGTTCGGTCCAAGTCTGGAGTATCGACCTCGTCTACTGGAAACGGAAGCATCAGATTGCACCAAAGTAGATCTAACAAAATGACCTGATGGTGTCCGAGTTAGCTCCTAGTCTGCCATATCTCTGAATCAAGCCATCTGATCTAGAGACATACATATGAAGATCTCCTGTAGCTCCTTGTCACTCATCCCTTGACTCATCCTACTGATCTAAATATCCACAAAGGTCACCTGTACATACAAAAATTGATGTTAGCATAATCAATATAAATGAAGCAAAGCATGGTAATATAAATCTTAAAAAAATGATCTTACTTAAAATGCATATCTTATGTATCCTTATAAGTGGTTTGCCAACGAATTGAGTATGTGGATGCTATCAAGATTGTGGGAGAGAAGGAAGGAGTCTCACTTGTAGCTTTCCTGCTTGCACAATGGGGGAATACACACAAAGGTGGAGGCTGAAAACAGTTTTCCTCTTCTTAGTTGTGTAAGCCAAAAGAACTCAAGTACATAGAAATAGAAGAACCCTATATATGGGTCTCAAACCAAACTCAACTAACTAAGGTGGCATACTAACTGAGCCACGAACTAGAGTAGATAAGGATAGCTATCATCTAGCTATTATTCATGGGCGGTGTACCAACCGCATCTGCAACTGACAAGTCGGTGACATAAATGCACAACGGTCACCCTGGCATATCACGAGTGGAGCTCGATATCTCAACAGACGCTCCAAGTATGAAGTACCCTATGGTCCCATGTCAATCTCTTGATACAACTCCGTATACACTAGAAGGTTGATAGACAGGTCACCACAAAAGGATGAGTCCACCTTGTTCTCAAAAGAATTCTTGGACTCTTGTATTTCCATCATTGTTACCCGATTCTGGTTCCTCTACATGCTCCAAGCTTTCGGTGGTCTCCACCCCTTGCAATATCGACCCCTCTATTTGCATATTGTCTTCATCTACAATGGGAATATCTCTTTGATAATATACTCTCGCACTTTGGGGAGCTGAAGATATAACATACCACCATCGAGGTTGTCAGGGGTTTGGATAGAAAATTACTTGTTCAAAATCACATACAAGAGAGATTTAACTTTTGTGAAATGTACCATGTCATAATAAAATAAAATAAAAAATATGAGTTCATACACATGTTCACAATGGGCCGAAAATACAAATGTGTTGCACAAATTCATCCATAATTTTTTGGAATCTATTTCGAGAAATCCATATGGACCTCGTTGAGCTATTGCTCCAGCTCCTTCAAGTACCACTTTGAACCACTACACATCGAATAGGATCATGGAGAATCTATGATAATCCACTGAGATAATACTTTGCAAGTTTTCAAAATACTCTATCTCATTTAAAACTTTGTTCAGAGACGTTGCTCGTCGTCAGCTCTCTTGCTCGAACTTTGCCAAATCTGTTGTGGAGCCTATTTTTTCAATACGCTCCATGTGAAAATGCCATCCGCGTGACCATACCACATTGTATATTTTGTATTGTACATTGATACTGTCAATTAGTTGTCACATATAAAATGTAGATATGACAAACCCCAAGCACAGTGTCACCTTTGGACTACATCCCCTCGAGAATTCCTACTCCTCAATTCAGACCTCCACCCCTTCGCGAGACGCTACAGTCAAAGCTCCATGCAACCATCGCATCAACATAAATCGCGGCATCTCCTCCATGCCCTCGGGAGATTGAATCGGTCGATGGTGTGTACTACGTCAAAATTCAGATAAGCAAGCTTCTTCCTGATCTTTCCTAGTTTGCTCATACCTAGCGAGCCACGTCTCCACGGAGGCATGGTGCATCATACAAAAGCGATTAGCTTTCTCCTCCATTACAACATCCATTCTTTTTTCTATCCCATTTTCAACCACCACATCTCTGGTCAATCTATCATCATCCATCAGTGACCATAGCATCCTGTTGTCTAAATCCACCCTAGGTAGCCACTATGAAATATGCACTAATGCCTCAAACACCGACCAACCTTCAGCCATGCTACCTTCTGGCCGAGCTTTTTGTCACACCAAGCATTTCAGGGTTTTCATGAAGTGCTCTGAGAAGAACATCCATCACATATGGAAAGGTCTAGCAATCTCCACTTCATCTACAAGATGCACAAGAAGGTGGATTTGTATTGTGAGCATACTAGTGGGTAGGTATTTCTCAAAGAGACAGACCGTCTCCACTGCTCCCTGCCTTGCGAATTCAATAGAGTATGTCTTGATCTCATTTTGTGAGATCCATTGCACTAAAGTTGACAACTTGTAAATCATCCCCCGATGTCGTATTGCTGCGCATTCGAGGTGTGAAAACCACCCGAAAGTTGTGTGTGTGATTTGATACTTTGTATATACTTAGTCGTTATGTTTGTCCTTTCATTCTATACGGGAAATATAGTGAAGAGGGTTTGGAGCAAGAGGAATTAATCAACAATTCTCTTATTGACATGTATGGTAATGTGGAATGCACTGATTACTGGTTATGCTCACCTAGGTGAGAGTGAAGCTGTCTTCCTTATGTTAGAGAGAATGAGGGAAGACAATATTCAACCGGATGGAGTTACATCTCTTAATATGCTTACTGTGTGTAGTCATATGGGTCTTGTGGACCAGGGTCAGAAATATTTTGAGCTAATGAGTAGCCGGTATGGCACTGATCCAAGTATTAAGCATCAGAATTGTTTAGTTGATCTGCTTTGTCGTGTTGGCCAACTAGACGAGGCTGTTGTATCAGCAGAAAATATGCCTTCTAAACCTGATGATGTGGTGTGGAGCACTGTGTTGGGTGCATGTCAAAAGTAGGGTGATGTAAGGATCGGAAAACAGGTATTTGGACCACTGCTGTATATAGGTGAGACAATTTAAAAAACTCTTGACAGAGGGCACAAAAGATCTGGAAGGTGCATAAACAGATGCTTGTGTAACAGCTTTATTTTTTCTCTTGTATGTTGTGAAAGTTCAAAGCCTTTGGATGGAATCCAAACTTGCCGTTGCCTTGCCTGAGAGGAGTAGAAACAATGGCTACCGCAGGCGTCGGATCAATGCTGGAAGTCAATATGGATTGTCGTCTGCGACTCGCTAATGAACGATGGTCTCTGCATGAGAGCCTTGGTGCAGATGATGCGACTGTAGATAAGGAAATTCCAAGAAAAGGATTTGAAGTTTGGCTTGATGAAGAAGGGTTTTTTAACTTGGATGAAGAGGGCCGTGCTGAGAGGTAGCTATGTGCTGTTGCTGCTTCGAATGTTCTCCGGAATTTTTCCTTCATGCTTGAAAATGAGATTTTCATGGCTCAGCATCGCCATTGTTTAGAAACCTTAATCCAATGTATGGAAGATCACCATACAGAAGATGAAGAATTAGTCACCAATGCAGTTGAGACAATTGTCAACTTAGCACCATACCTCAATCTGCGGATGTTTTCTGAACGAGTTTCAGACCCACAGGATAGAACCATGGAGAAAAGAGCAGTTGAAGCAATGCTACAGATACTGGAGTCCCCTGTAAAAGCGTGGCATTGCTCTGCTGCAGAGTTACTGGGGAGACTTGTAGTCAACCCAAACAATGAACCTTCTCTTGTTTCATTTATACCGCAGATTTACAAACGATTGGTGGATTTGTTGAGCATGCCTGGGGCAGATGCACAAGCAACAGCAGTTGCAGCTTTCTACAATTCTGCTGAAGTCGGTCAATTAGGAGAAGGCTGCTTTTTGATATGCAAAAGTTGCGTGGTATGCTATTAAAATGGGGAAAAAGCAAGTAGGCAGGGCCATTCCATTCAGGGAGGAGGCGAATCCTGTTTTGGGGGGGAAAAAAGGGATTGAAAAGAAAAAGCTTACCTAAGGCTGCGATTGGGGGAATCAGAATGCTAAAGGAGGAGATCTGCTGCGAAAAAGAGGAAGGAGGGTACTCTGTGGCTAATCAGAGGAGAGCCCGAGAGGAGACGACTACGGGGGGCGAAAGAAGATCAGGGAGGATGATACACGAGAAGAGCAGAGCAGGAAGGATAAGAACGGCAATCAGGGAGGATCTCTGCAACTTTGAAGGAGAGTAACGAAAGAGAAGGAGGGGATTTTTTTTTGACTAAACGAAGAGCTCTGTTGATGGAAAAGGGGAATTGAAGATGATCAGCTGAAGGGTGAACTCTGCGTTCAGAATAGAGGAGGACGGCGGTTGTTAATTCGTTGTGCGTATGACCAGAGACCTTTACAGGACTAGAGAGCATTACAATATGAGAATATGGCAGCTACGATGATGTGGAGGAGCGAGCGTCATCCCAAGAAGAATTGAGGAGATCTTTCTGGATTACAAGGGCTGCGACGGCTCAGAACAATCAGGAAATTCATGGAGGGGCTGTGATGTAGGCCGCTTGATGGGGGAAGAGAGGATCGACTGTGGATGAAGGGAATCCATTAACTAGGGAACTGATAATCTTCACTTTTACCATTCTGCGCAGACGAAGGAGGTTTGCTGGATTTGGGGCTGCACAGCGCTTGTGAAAGAGGAATTGCAGAGAGGAAGGAGATCAATTATACAGTTTTTTTTGCAATGAACTGAACAGGAGCACAAGGAAGCTAAGCGGCAGATGTATCTCATGAGCACAGAGAAGGCGGCGAAGCTCGACGTCCGCAAGCATATCAAACCTGGTTTTGTCAGAAGGGCAACTCAACAGTGCGTGAAGAGCTTCCAAACTGGCCATTGAACGTATGAGTGCAAGAACAAGAAAGTTTACATTTCGCGGCCTTCCAACACACAGTAGTTAAAAAACCCCAGGCTTCGCATTTCTTTCATGGATGCTTTTGAATTGGACTCATGAGATCCCTGCAGTTTGGAACGTGATGCATTACACGAGCTTGAGATAGAAAAGGTCAAGAAGACAAAGAGGATGCTTGCCATAGCTGCCTCCTCGCCATTGATAATGTTCTTCTGGCCCTGAAACAGCAAGTTGATGTCGTATCTTCCCTCGGTTCCTCTTGGAACCTCTCTGAAAACACTCTCTATAGTTAGTACAGCTTTACTTGATGAGCCTTTAATGACTGTATTCTGCAACGAAATGCCAAGAGTAAAATGAAGAAGATGAACTTAAGAAGCTGACGTTTTGCAAGTGCATTCCATGACAGAAAGTAAAGGAACAGAAATAGGAGACCAAAATGATATGTCCACCAGCAACGATGTATTTTCCAGTTTGTCCATTCATGACAATTCTGAATAAACAATTGACATATCAACAGGCTCAAATACTGAAGTGAGATTTCATGCTTTTTATTAGCAGTCAGTTGAGAGGAGAAAGAGAGCATAAGGTTAAAGCTAAAACTCTTATATTCAATCAGAGTCCTTGAAGGGTAATTTGCCTTGGTTTAACTCTGTCAACTGAGCAGTCTGAATCTTTGGAGAAGACAAGAAGAAGAGCATTTGGATTTTGTAGGAAGAAGATTCTTGGAACTACATTCACAGGACGATTGGTTATGCTTCATTGAACTTAAATAAAACAGAGTCTTGGTATCATTTTCTCATCTTGATTATTTGCTTGATTGATCTTCTATTCTGAAATTAGTCAAGGTCCTCTGTGGTTGCGACATTGCTTTCACAAACCCTTCGACATCTTTGGTGAACCCGACGTGAAAGCATCGCAGAAATTTCAGGATGGGAGATACTTCAGCCTCTATTTCAGCTTCTTCTACAACTCCAGCTGCGTCTACTTCAGCTCCATCAATGACTGCTGCGTCAAGTACTTCAACAGAGGATCTAAAACAGATTTTGCAGAATATGTCCATGTATATGCAGCTCCAAAATCAACAAACACAATTGTATATGCAGCAGCAACAACAATTGCATCAACAGCAGTTGTCTCAGCAAAGGCAACTCTATTCGGAGCAGGAGAATGCAAACAGCGCGACTAAGGCTATTGAAGCAGTTGAGAATGAGAAGAAGCTATTTGACGGGCGTAATGTTTTAGCATATTTGAAGACATATGAGATCAAGATGGGGTTTTTTGGAGTTCCTACTGGACTTATGAGTAAGTACTTCCTTCATCTTGTCACACCTGCTTTGAGGACAAAAGTGACTGATCTTTTTATTCAAAATACACATTGGCAAGATTTTAAGAAGGCCTTGAAAGAAGAATACTTCCTTGAGGACTTTGGTATGGCTACTCGGCGATCATTCTGAGAGTGGGTCTACATGCCAAATAAAGGACTCGCTGCTTCGGAGTTGATTCGAGAATTCGAAGAGAGGTATAGTCAGCTTGATGCCATTGAACAAAGAGCATTGGATGTTGAAAAAGTTGAGCTTTTCTTGCAAGCTGCAGATCCTGCTCTTCAAGAAGAATTGGGTAAGCTTCTTGAAGATCGCACGAAGCCTATGGGTCTTAAAACGGATTGGCAGGATGCTCAGGATGCAGTCTCGACTTTGACCAAGAGGAGGATATGGAAGACTCGCCTACAGAATGGTTCCATGACACCTACACCATCATCTGCTCCTATGCCTACTTCTATCCCTGTTATTTCTTCTCCTCCTCAGCCAGTTTCTTGGCCTATGCTAGTGCCTACTGTTTCCACTCCACCTATTCCTCCTGTTCCACGACCGATGCCTACACCTTTTGCTCCAAAACCATCCGCTCCATCGGTGCCTACCTCTCTTGATGACATAATCAAAGGCATCACAGATTTGACACTGGAGTCAGTCAAAGCGGAGTTGGTGGGAAAGTTGAAGGAGCAGTTTACTTCGACTGCACCTACTGCCTCTTCTAGCGCTCCTACTACACCTAGGAGTGCTCCTAGTGCACCTAGGAGAGATCGGAGATGTATTTGGTGTGATAGTACGGAACATCAGCATTGCAGGGATTGTGACTCTTTCCAGGATGCAAGGAGGCAGAATTTGGTATATTGGGGGCAAGATGGTAAGATTTGGTTGACTGAGATAGGAGCTCCACTTGCTACCAACTTTGGTAAAGGTGGAATGAAGAAGTTAGTGGAGGACATGGCTGCGCGTACTTCTTATGTGACAGCTAGAGGTGATGCTTCTGCATATGGAGTCCAAATTGAGAAGGGATCAGAGACTCAGTCAGCGCTATGGACTTATGCTATGGAGATTGCAAACAAGGGGAAAATTCAGCAAACTGTTTTGACTAGTGCAGGCTCTAGCATCAGATCAGAGACAGGTTGGGACTCGCCTGTTGACAGGTATTCTATTTATGCTTATTTGGCTAAGTCTCATGGTGCAGATGTACTTGTTGAGGAGAAGCGTAAGAGGGATGAAGAAAATCCAAGTGCAGCTAAGAAGACTAGAGGGGGTGAGTTTGTTACTCCACCTACTGTAGGGCCATCTTCAAGACCAGGGCCAGATCGACAGATGGAGGATGCTCAAAAGAGAGAAAAGAGGCAAGAGCCTAGAGAGAGAAAGCAGCCAGGATTCAGATTGATGTCCGATATTGAGACATCTACAGACATGAAGAAAATCTTTAATGATAAGATACTTGGCAGTGAGGTGACTTTCACTATTTCTGAGATTTTGGGCATCTCAAAAAGAGAGTTTCAGGATCAGTTTCAGGAGGTCCTGAAGAGGAAAAGGCATGCATTATCCACCACTGATAAACAGGGAGTTTTGATTGGGGAGTTGGATGAAGATGAGGATGAGGTTATGGTTGATAATGCTTCTGTTTTTCCACAGGTAGAGAAGAGGGTTCAGCCTTAGCACTATGCTGAAATTGATGAGCCTGTCATGATACCGCATAGTCACTTTTCGCGGTTGGGCTAGGGCAACTACAGAGACGATGGTAAAGATTGGAGAGAAACAGGTGCCTTATGTTGCATTGGTTGATCATGGTTCAGATATTAATCTCATAGTTCATGGAGTTTATGAGAGTAACAGATGGCCTATGGATGTAGAGCATGGGTGGCGTATGAGAGCCGCCAATAACACTGCAGGTGATTTATATGCTGCTTGTCCTAGTGTCAGGGTTTCTATTGGTGATGTAGAGGAGGATTTTCATTTCTTTGTGCAGGATTCATGCTCGTATCCTATAATTCTTGGTCAGCCATTCATTACAGAGATGCGCATGGAAACAAAGGCCATGGATGATGGATCTGCTTATGCACGGATTCGCAGTAAAGATGGTATGAGAGCAGTTCAGTTTATGACTGTATGTGTGAACCATGTTAGAAACAGAGATACTCTCAGAGATGCACCTTTGCCCACTGTGAGGGATTCGGGTTTTCATTAGGTACCGCCGTTTCGCGAGACGACGGTGGTACAGAGGAGAGGAGATTGGAGTTCTCGCCTCCTGGCAGCAGTGTTTTCTCCTCCGGTTTTGTTGGGATTTCAGCAAACAGTTCGATGAGTTATCAGAAGACTTCTAGGTTGCCTAGAGCTGCCAGGCAGTATATATGCAGGAAGGAGAAAAATTTGAAAAATACAGGAATTTTGGAGGATGATGAGCACATAGATGGGATGTATGACAGTGTGATTTGTACAGATACGATGACAGAGATAGGAGATATGCTGAAAACTGATATGCAGAATTGTCACGGTAATGTATTAGTGTAGTCCCTGGACATGTTTCATGAAATTGCAGATTTTATGTCACAGACTGAGTCAGAGGCTGAGGTAACTCAGCAAAGAGTGTTGAGTGCTGAAGAAATTCAGCAAATAGAGTTTCCAGCTGGTTATGATCAGCTTTCAGAGAGACAGAGGGCTGAAAATTTTCAGCCAACAGAGTTTACTGCTGAAATATTTCAGCATTCAGAGTTTGGGGCTATTTCTATGCAGTCCATAGAGCAGAGGGCTGAGAATATTCAGCCATTAGAGTGCAGAATTGCTGATTTACAGCAAGGTTTATGTAATGCAGAAGAGCATAATGAAGCCAGGGTTGACACGAAATACAAAACTGTGGATAAGAAGGTGAAGCCGGTTGCTGTACCGCTTCCACCTGACAGTGATCAACAAATAGAGAGGCCTGGTAAACAGTAAATTTTGAGGAATCCGGAGCATATTGGTCATAAATTTTCAGCAGAGACTCTTGCTGAATTGAAAATTGGAAATGGTGATTTCTTGCTACCCATAGAGAAGCAATGCTTTCAGGATATGCTTGAGCGTCATGGAAGGGGATTTGCTTTTTTCCCACATGAGATTGGATGTGTGAATCCTGATATTGTTGCTCCTATGGTCATTTTTACTATTCCTCATATCCCATGGAATCTCCGACCTATTCCAGTGCCTAAAGCACACTTGCCAAAGCTGATTGATTTATTGAATGAGAAAATCAGGATGGGAATCCTTGAGCCTTCATCTGCACCATACTCAAACAGGTGGTTTACAGTTTCAAAGAAGAATGGTACTCTCCGATTTATTCAGGACATGCAGCCAGTGAACAGAGTTACTATCAGGAATGTTGGTATAGGTCCAGTTGTGGATGAGTTTGCAGAGGCATTTGCTGGACATGCCATCTATTCTTTAGGTGATTTGTATTCAGGGTATGATCAGTTTCAGTTGGCTTTGGAAAGCAGGGAGATAACCACCATGAGAACTCCTATTGGGCTTGTCAGGATGTGTACCTTGCCTCAAGGTGCCACTAATTCTGTTGCGCATATGATGAATGCCATGCATAAGGTCCTTCGTGATTACATACCTCAGCTTACTATGCCTTTCTTGGATGATGTGCCTATTAAGGGGTGTGCAGAAGAAGAGAAGAATGAGAGTTTAAATGAGTAGGGATGCAAATACTTTGTGGCTGATCATATTTCAGCATGTGAGAAGATTTTGGCCAGGTTAGAAGAAGTGAACTTGACACTTTTAGGGCAAAAATCTGTTTTTGGAGTGAATGAGGTTGTTATTGTTGGGCATATGTGTGGATATTATGGCAAGAAACCCTCACCTGATAAGGTGAATGCTATAGGCAAGATTGCAGAGTATTGTTCTACCACTTCGGAGGTACGGAGATTCATTGGTGCTTGTGTGTTTTATATGATTTGGATACCTCATTTTGCACACATAGCAGATTGTTTGTATCAGCTGCTTCGAAAGGGGCTGAAATTCTATTGGGATGAGAGCCACACTAGAGCCATGCGGAAATTGAAGAAGTTATTGCAGAATGCTCCTACTCTCAGGAAAGCGGATTATAATTGTGGAAGGCCTATTGTATTGACAGTTGACACTAGTCCAATTGGCATAGGTTGGGCTGTGGGTCAAGATGATGCAGATGGAAATAGGTATGCTATTCGGTTTGGGGTGAAAGTCCTAAACGAGAGATAGAGGAGATATCCGCAAATCAAGAGGGAGTTATTGGGGATTGTCATGGCTCTCAAATGTGACAAGGAGTACTTTATTGGAGCTTCAGTTGTGGTAGAGACAGATTGTTTGCCATTGATTGGTATGATCACGAGTTGCTCTACTCCGGATATAGCCATGTTGAGATGGATTGCATACATCAAGTCATTAAATCCGGAATTTAATTAAACACATAGTAGGGAAGGATAATCCAGTGGCAGATATGTTGTCTAGAGCTAGATATGATGATGAGGAGACTCTACTTGCAGAAGAGGATGATGCAGAAATTTCAGCCACTATGGTTGATCATGTTTGTCATGTCTATGATATTGTGGCTTTCACAGAAGAACTCTATGTTGGAGATTGGTTGCAGATTGGCAGGTACCTTAGTACACTAAGCAAAAGAGATGAATGGACAGATGAAGAGTTCAAGAAGATCAGAAGGAAAGCCTATGGTTATTTTCTCAAGGACGGATTTCTTTGGAAGCATCCGAAGAAAAGAGGCGGATTACCTTTGCGGGTTGTCTGCGATAGAGAGACACAGTTACAGGTGATGAGGGAGTTTCATGAGAGTCCTTGGGCTGGTCATAGAGGAGTGTGGGCTACTTATGAGAAAATCAAGGAGAAATATTGGTGGAAAGGCATGTATAGAGATGTTTCTCACTTTGTTGAGACTTGCAGAGATTGCCAGATGTATTCAGTAGTGCATCATCGAGATGAGCTTCATCCGACCTATCCGTTATGCATTCATTATAAGTGGGTAGTTGATTTGGTTACCATGCCTATGGGTCTATGGCAGATGAGGTATATTGTTTTGGCTAGAGAGGATCTTACCAATCATGTTGAGGGCAGATCTTTGAGAACGAAGACCACTAGTGCAGTATGTAAGTTCTTATTGGAGGAAATTTTCTGTAGGTATGGTTGTATGGGTAAGATCACTGCAGATCGTGGTGAATTGGATGCAGATGAAGCTAGGGAGTTTTTCTCTCAGCTAGGAATCAAGTTGGCTCTAAGTACAACATATAATCTAGAGGGAAATGGAAAGAGTGAAAGAAGGCATCCGCCGATAGTGAAAGCATTAGCCAAAGCATGCAGAGGACGGATTGGAGAATGGCCGAGACTTCTACCATTTGCTTTGTGGGCTGATCGTACGACTCATAGTGTTACCACAGGATATATGCCTACAGAGTTGATGTATGGTCAGAAACCTGTTATGCCGATTGAGACTTGTGCTTTGACTTGGTCAGTTTTACCTTGGCAGGAGGATTTGACGAGAGAAGAGCTCTTAGCTCTTCGGATGCGACAGTTGGAGAGGAGACCAGAGGATATTCAGCTAGCTATTGACAGGTTGAAGGTTGCTAGACTAAGGAATAAGGACAGGTTTGACAGCAGGCATCGCTTGCGGCCTAGAGCAATAGAAGAGGGAGATTGGGTATTGGTCTTTGATAGAAGCCTTGAAAATCAGCATACTGCACTTCGGAAGATGGTGAAAAGATGGTTTGGGCCGTACATAGTCAGACATGTCTTTGATAATGCAACATATGAGCTGACATAATTGGATGGAACAGTGCTTAGAGTGCCTATTGCTGGAAAAAGAATCAAGATTTTCAAGAAAAGAGATGATGAGGATTATGCATTGGAAGAATTTTCAAGAGAAGAGCAACGAGAAGAAACTTCAATGGTAGAGACAGATGATATGACAGATAATCTTGTTGATCTACCGGAAATGCATAATGAAGAGATTGATCTGTTTGTAGATCTTGATGATAACGATCATGGCTAGTTGGCCCATCCGGAGGATGCGCAGGATTAGAGGGGGTGGATGTTGTATTGCTGCGCATTCGAGGTGTGAAAACCACCCGAAAGTTGTGTGTGTGATTTGATACTTTATATATACTTAGTCGTTATGTTTGTCCTTTCATTCTATACGGGAAATATAGTGAAGAGGGTTTGGAGCAAGAGGAATTAATCAACAATGCTCTTATTGACATGTATGGTAATGTGGAATGCACTGATTACTGGTTATGCTCACCTAGGTGAGAGTGAAGCTGTCTTCCTTATGTTAGAGAGAATGAGGGAAGACAATATTCAACCGGATGTAGTTACATCTCTTAATATGCTTACTGTGTGTAGTCATATGGGTCTTGTGGACCAGGGTCAGAAATATTTTGAGCTAATGAGTAGTCGGTATGGCATTGGTCCAAGTATTAAGCATCAGAATTGTTTAGTTGATCTGCTTTGTCATGCTGGCCAACTAGACGAGGCTGTTGTATCAGCAGAAAATATGCCTTCTAAACCTGATGATGTGGTGTGGAGCACTGTGTTGGGTGCATGTCAAAAGTAGGGTGATGTAAGGATCGAAAAACAGGTATTTGGACCACTGCTGTATATAGGTGAGACAATTTAAAAAACTCTTGACAGAGGGCACAAAAGATCTGGAAGGTGCATAAACAGATGCCTGTGTAACAACTTTACTTTTTCTCTTGTATGTTGTGAAAGTTCAAAGCCTTTGGATGGAATCCAAACTTGCCGTTGCCTTTCCTGAGAGGAGTAGAAACAATGGCTGCCGCAGGCGTCGGATCAATGCTGGAAGTCAATATGGATTGTCGTCTGCGACTCGCTAATGAACGATGGTCTCTGCATGAGAGCCTTGGTGCAGATGATGCGACTGTAGATAAGGAAATTCCAAGAAAAGGATTTGAAGTTTGGCTTGATGAAGAAGGGTTTTTTAGCTTGGATGAAGAGGGCCATGCTGAGAGGCAGCTATGTGCTGTTGCTGCTTCGAATGTTCTCCGGAATTTTTCGTTCATGCCTGAAAATGAGATTTTCATGGCTCAGCATCGCCATTGTTTAGAAACCTTAATCCAATGTATGGAAGATCACCATACAGAAGATGAAGAATTAGTCACCAATGCAGTTGAGACAATTGTCAACTTAGCACCATACCTCAATCTGCGGATGTTTTCTGAACGAGTTTCAGACCCACAGGATAGAACCATGGAGAAAAGAGCAGTTGAAGCAATGCTACAGATGCTGGAGTCCCCTGTAAAAGCGTGGCATTGCTCTGCTGCAGAGTTACTGGGGAGACTTATAGTCAACCCAGACAATGAACCTTCTCTTGTTTCATTTATACCGCAGATTTACAAATGATTGGTGGATTTGTTGAGCATGCCTGGGGCAGATGCACAAGCAACAGCAGTTGCAGCTTTCTACAATTCTGCTGAAGTCGGTCAATTAGGAGAAGGCTGCTTTTTGATATGCAAAAGTTGCGTGGTATGCTATTAAAATGGGGAAAAAGCAAGTAGGCAGGGCCGTTCCGTTCAGGGAGGAGGCGAATCCTGTTTTGGGGGGGGAAAAAAGGGATTGAAAAGAAAAAGCTTACCTGAGGCTGCGATTGGGGGAATCAGAATGCTAAAGGAGGAGATCTGCCGCGAAAAAGAGGAAGGAGGGTACTCTGTGGCTAATCAGAGGAGAGCCCGAGAGGAGACGACTACGGGGGGCAGAAGAAGATCAGGGAGGATGATACACGGGAAGAGCAGAGCAGAAAGGATAAGAACGGCAATCAGGGAGGATCTCTGCAACTTTGAAGGAGAGTAACGAAAGAGAAGGAGGGGATTTTTTTTTGACTAAACGAAGAGCTCTGTTGATGGAAAAGGGGAATTGAAGATGATCAGCTGAAGGGTGAACTCTGCGTTCAGAACAGAGGAGGACGGCGGTTGTTAATTTGTTATGCATATGACCAGAGACCTTTACAGGACTAGAGAGCATTATAATACGAGAATATGGCAGCTACAATGATGTGGAGGAGCGAGCGTCATCCCAAGAAGAATTGAGGAGATCTTTCTGGATTACAAGGGCTGCGACGGCTCAGAACAATCAGGAAATTCATGGAGGGGCTGTGATGTAGGCCGCTTGATGGGGGGAAGAGAGGATCGACTGTGGATGAAGGGAATCCATTAACTAGGGAACTGATAATCTTCACTTTTACCATTCTGCGCAGACGAAGGAGGTTTGCTGGATTTGGGGCTGCACAGCGCTTGTGAAAGAGGAATTGCAGAGAGGAAGGAGATCAATTATACAGTTTTTTTTGCAATGAACTGAGCAGGAGCACAAGGAAGCTAAGTGGCAAATGTATCTCATGAGCACAGAGAAGGCGGTGAAGCTCGACGTCCGCAAGCATATCAAACCTGGTTTTGTCAGAAGGGCAACTCAACAGTGCGAGAAGAGCTTCCAAACTGGCCATTGAACGTATGAGTGCAAGAACAAGAAAGTTTACATCTCGCGGCCTTCCAACACACAGCAGTTAAAAAACCCCAGGCTTCGCATTTCTTTCATGGATGCTTTTGAATTGGACTCATGAGATCCCTGCAGTTTGGAACGTGACGCATTACACGAGCTTGAGATAGAAAAGGTCAAGAAGACGAAGAGGATGCTTGCCATAGCTGCCTCCTCGCCATTGATAATGTTCTTCTGGCCCTGAAACAACAAGTTGATGTCGTATCTTCCCTCGGTTCCTCTTCGAACCTCTCTGAAAACACTCTCTATAGTTAGTATAGCTTTACTTGATGAGCCTTTAATGACTGTATTCTGCAACGAAATGCCAAGAGTAAAACGAAGAAGATGAACTTAAGAAGCTGACGTTTTGCAAGTGCATTCCATGACAGAAAGTAAAGGAACAGAAATAGGAGACCAAAATGATATGTCCACCAACAACGATGTATTTTCCAGTTTGTCCATTCATGACAATTCTGAATAAACAATTGACATATCAACAGGCTCAAATACTGAAGTGAGATTTCATGCTTTTTATTAGCAGTCAGTTGAGAGGAGAAAGAGAGCATAAGGTTAAAGCTAAAACTCTTATATTCAATCAGAGTCCTTGAAGGGTAATTTGTTGTTGGATCAAAAAACGGGCTGGCACTGGCTCATGCACTAGCCGGACCTCATCACTACGCACAAGACAACCCCTCGGCCTCGCGGTCAGGAGCGTCTATCGAAATCTCTGCCTTCCTAAACATTGCGTTTGTAATACGTTGTAGTCCAACTGATCCTAACCCAATATTACCCCTCAGAGGGAGTCCCTTTCACATAGCCAAAAGGCTCGAATCACATACACATGGGGTTCCTCCTACAGCTGAATGCCGTCAACCCTCTGCGACTCTCCTACACCTTGGGGATTGGCCCCTCAGTGCGTCGCTCAACAAATAGACATTTCGCACAAACGTCGCTCAGGGTACCAAATAAACGTGTCCAGGCATGTACCATTGTCCTTACTTAATTTCCCCTTTAGGACCCCACGACTAGCCTACAGCATGGGTACCTCACTACCTCTCATCGTAGGTCATGTCATGATAAACCAATTGCAATGCATGTCCAAGAGCTGATCACTGATACTTTTAAATCTTTTTCACGCTCCATGCATTTGGTGGATGCCTAGTGCTCAAACATTTAGCAAACAGTATTGTGCACAAGTGCAAAACATTTTTTTAATGGTTTCCAACTACCGTTCGTGCTTCGTTGCATGGGCCTAGCACCGAGGTGATCCTCGTGCTACTAAGCTCTTAATTTTAATTATCATCCGTCCTAAAATGCTATGCATAGAAATCAACAACTTTCCCATCATTTCACACGGCATTTAGACATATTTCAACTCCTCTACTCTTCCCCGTTTAAATAGTGCATCGTTGCATAGGTTTATAAGGTATTTTGTCATCATTTTATGTGAAAAAAACGGAAAAAGACACACTAGAACAAGAAGGTGGGGTTGAACTGAGGCAAATCCTCATGCTTCAGTCCCCACAAACATTCACAAACATTGCTCTTATTTATCCTTATGTTTCGGAACCCAAAATGCATTTTTCCCCTATTTTTAAGGATTTTTCCACCCTTTTCTTGTATTTTCCCTTATTTTTCTGCATTATTTAATTACTGAAAATTCAAAACAGGTTATGGGCTGTGGCCCTTAGTTCCTTCTTGCAGAAAAATGAAAGTTTAGTTGATGTTCCTATTTACTTCTCCATTTTTATGACAAAAACCCTCATTTTCCCTTGTTTTTTCATGTTTTACGTGTTTTAGCATATTATTTTGAACCACAAAATGCATATTTTTCTGATTTTTTGATTATGACCAGCAAGAACTCATAGAAAATAGCAACATGAACAGTTTTTATCCCACATGAACAACATTTCATCCATCAAAAGCCATAAAAGCTCAAATTTCCTTTGAAAATTTTAAATTACCGCTTATTTGCGTGTTTCGGGTTTCATGTCCATGGCTGTAGATTTGGAAATCAGCAGCACTTAATGTCCTGCACCATCACCAATCACCATTTCCAGCCCGTGGAGCAATCCGATCCATGCCGGACAAGCCTCCACCATTCTTTCTTCTTCCTTCTTCTTCCCACATGAATTTCCCCTTAGAAGAGAGAGTGGGAGGAGAGAGAAAGACTGAAATTAGAGATCTTCAAAGAGAGCATCATTCGACGGGCGAAGGGCGGCAAAATGATCAGCATCCAGGAGGGAATGAGGGGCAGTGATCAGTTGCAGGGGTTGTTTGCAGGCTGCCATGGTGATCACCAAGCATGGAGCGCAAATTTCGGCGCCTGCTGTCGTGATCCTCTTCTCTCTCTCTCCACGATTTTTCTCCTTCATTTTATGTAACATTTCATTTTGGGCCCCAAGGGTCACTTACTCATTTGGCCAAACTCATGTCCACCTTTTCAAATCTTGACCGGTTTCTTGGCCATTTTCCCATCCGGACTCGGAATCGAGCTCTGAAAAATCCTGGGCGTCCGGCTTAGCATCCCGCATTGGCTAGTAGCTCGTGTCAACCCGCACGACTGTCTGAAAAATTATGAAAAATCAACAAGTGTCGCTCGGGCGCCTTTAAAGCACTTTGGCGCTTAAAATCGTCCTAGATCGAGCCGCCGCCTTTGATAGTGAATATTTTTCCCTTCATACTCATAATTTTTAGCTATTTTTAAGCACTTTCGGTCACCTAAATTCCGCTCTCATTGGCGACCACGGGATAGGGCGACTTAGCCCGTCGAATCCACGAACATATCTGCACATAAACAACCAAAGAAGCATCAAACTGATACAAAGCAAATATATAATAAAACTCAGCACAATGCTTCCCCTACCCCTGGACAGAACCAAGGCATGACATCCACAAGGAGAAGGCCTAGCATCATCTAATAGAAGATCCGAAGTGAGTCACGAACCAGCTGCTCCAACACAGCCAAACTAAAAAAAACCTATCAAAGAGGTTGCCCTAAGTGGTAATCTGCACTACTTACCAACTATAGACAACACAACTAGGAGCTCCTGCAAGGCGAGGACTCCTATAGCCTGATCAAAAAGTATTTTCTTTCAGTACATTTCTTCTTTTAGGGTTTTTATTTGATCAATATACTTGGGCATGTAAAAAGGAGGGAGCTGAGCGTAGTGACCCAAGGAGAGCAGGGCTTCGGCCTCAGGACCTGTCTCGACACCCAAGAACCTACCAAGCCCTCGCAAGGCTGTCCACTTAATCCTTTTCTAATGCTCACTTTTATTTTCGCTCCAACCTTCCTCGTTTTGTCACTTTTTCCAGCAAGAAGCCACCCCTAGGAAGACAAGGTATCGGCCCCAGGTCTGATTCGTCCCCAGGAACCTACCAGGCCTTCGCAAGGCAATGATCAACCGCTTATATATTTTCATTTCTTTTCTTTTCTTTGATAGGGGTTAGAACCCCTTTTTACACACCTTCGTATTTATATTCATCTTTTAGGATGTTCAGGGTTTCTGGGCATCATTATGATTATCTTCTGACAGGCTTCGCTAATTGCCTCACTACTAACAAGAACTCCTAGAACGGCTGCCTAGCAGGTTAGCAGAACAGGGCCACTAAGACTTCCTTCTAAAACAGGTCTTTCGATGCCTGACAATGTCTTTACAGGAGGCAATGACTACTCCGACCTCCCTCAAACATACTTAGCCTAAACCTGGGACTTCATGCCTTGGTTGCCGGCCCCCAACAAAAATGTATCCCCTCGACAAGTACAAATACACATATAACAGGAAAGAAAGGTACTCGGAAAAGAAGAGGTATCACTTGGATTGGCCACAAGAAGCTTCCATCGCAGCAAAGGCTCCTCCAGGCTCCACCAAAGTCCATGAACCACGAAATCTGTCCAGCACAACACTTAAAACAAAACCCCGATTAAACGCACCTGCACTAGACAGGGAAATGGCCCTCTTGGCCTAATGAAATCAGACATGACTTTGCTACAAAACTGAATCGGCCCTCGTGGCCTAATGAAATCAACCATGACTTTGCATAGCATCCTCCTGAAAACAACTATGATAGACATCAAAGCATACTATTCCCAGGGGAACAGGACTTGTAGCCCTAAACTAGGTGCATTAAATTATGACCTATCCCTTCTGCATATATTGCAAGAGGTGTTCGCATCACATGTCGTCTAACCAGTCTATGGGTCCCAGATAATAAAGGCAGATGAGTCTCGCTTACCCTCTGCATCACCCGAATCAACCATCGTCTGCCAAAGAGGGCATGTTCAGAAAGCATACCCCACAAATGACCGGGTCCTGTCTCACCATCAATAAATATATCGGGACAAGGGCCACAATTAAAGAAGAGGTCCTCTTCATACGCAAAATTAGCCAAAGAATCAACTAATTCCAACTCCTCGGGATCAGCTGAAAAGACACTCTATCAAATTCGTCTAGCAGGGCTATGGCAGTATGATGGTACATACAAAGGATGGGGTTTCGTACCATGTACGTCCTATTGAGTTGATTTAAAACCAACTGAGAGTCCCCTTTCACCAACAACTGGCGGATACCACCCTTCTTTGCAATATTCAAACCCATAATCAGGGCTTTGTATTCTGCCATATTATTGGTAAAATTCGCCTCGAGATAAGCAGCTAACTTCATGACAATGCGTCGACGGGGGTCTCGGGTGACAACTCCTACACTTCCTTTTTTGCATGGACCCCTGGACGCCCCATCAAAGTACAAGGTGTACGTCCATAAAGGGTTTACATATCCCACCATCCGGAACTCTACTCGTAATTATGGTAATCGAAATTCAGCATATTCAAGGGGTGGACTGTAGGCTCCATCCCTCCATCATCATTGAATTCAACAGGGATGCTCGTCAAAATTTGTAGGCAGTGATGGCAGAAGACTTTGATCTCCCAAATAAATGTCCCGCCTTCTTGCTCAATCACCTTGTATCCTTTGCTCCACCAAATGAGCTTTCCCTGATGATACCTCTGTTCTAAATATGGGTGTTCTAAATAAGGGATCAGACGACCCATCAACCTCTATCACGATCTCCTTGCATATGTTTGATCGATCTCGCCTAGACCTGCAAGGCAGTCATAGCATTAGTGCAATCAGAAGTAATAAGGTTTAATCTTATTAAGATTAACCTTATTTTTAAATTCTATCCCCTCAAGGTCAGCTAACAAAACTGTGGATTTATTCTTTCCTATCCTAACGATCCTATAGGGCCCATCCCATTTGGGCTCTAGCTTGCCTGGAAATAATTCACGTCGTGCGTCATAATACAGAACAAGCTGTCCTATCTTGAAGGTGTATTTCTTGGCTTTGATGTCGTATAACTGCTTCATTCGGCGCTTCGCCACTTCTTGGTGCAATAAGCTCTGTAGTTTAAGCTCATCTAAATGTGCCAGTGTCGTCAAGTGCTCAAAAAGTGCATCTTCATCACTCAAAGAATGATTGATGGCAAACTGAATGGTCGGCAGCTCAATCTCTAAAGGCAAGACATACTCCTCCCCATATACTAACTTGAATGGGGTATGGCCAGTGGCTCGTTTGAAGGTCGTATTATAAGCCCACACTGCCACGTATAACTTTTTATCCCAATCCCGTTTCTTTTGCGACACAATTTTGGACAGGATGCCCACAAGCTGCTTGTTGGTGCTTTCAACTTGCCCATTGGCTTGCGGATTATATGGGGTTGTCTTGTTATGCTTGATTTGCCACATCTCTGTCAAACCTTTAATCACCTTATTCAGGAAATGGGTTCCGCGGTCCGACACTAATTCTTTCGGCGGACCAAAACGGCATATTATCTACTCTAAAAGGAAACTAGCAGTTTCTTTAGCATCATCTTTCCTTGTTGCACGTGCTTCTGACCACTTTGTGAAGTAGTCAGTTGCGACAATGATATACCTATTTTGCGTAGTCGACGACGGAGTAATAGGACCCACAAAGTCTATTCCCCACTTCTCAAATGGAAGTATCGCCATAATAGGGGTGAGTGGTCGTTTCCTATTCTCTCGACTATCATGTCGTTGGCAAATATCGCATCTCTTAACATACGCAAACGCATCCTGGAAGATGGCAGGCCACCAATAACCTGCTCTTAAAGCTTTTTGTGCTGTAAGCCGTCCAGCAAAATGGCCACCGCAAGCAGAATCATGGCACTCTTCCAAAATGAATGGTACCTCGTCAGGCATCACACATCGGCGATAGATATCATCAACCCCTTGCCGGTATAATGTACCTGCGATCAAGGCAAACTTTAACGCTTGCTGCTTAATTTTCCTTCTCTCAGCTTTAGATAATTCGGATCCCGCCTCTCCTGTTGATAAATAATGCGTTATTGCAGCATACCAGGAGGGAATAGATGCCGTATCTATTTTAAATAACAACTCCATGTCACAACCTTCAGCCACAGATTCTTTTGGCTCCCCAAAGTCCACAAGACATTCCATGATGCCTTGCAACCTTGGTGGCTTACTCTTGATTTCATAATCAAATTCCTGCAAAGTGATTAACCACTTCGCTAAACGATCAGGCGGCTGTAGCTTATTCATCAATAATCGAAGTCCCTCCGCCTTTGTATAAAGCACGACTTTCTCATAGAGAATATAATGCCTGAATTTCTTGGTCCCAAAGACCATCGCTAGACACAATTTCTCCATGTAAGTATAATTGATTTCGGATACCCCCAGCTTCCGACTAGCAAAAGCAATCGGGTGGTACCACTTCTCTTCCCAAATTTGGGCTAAACAGCAGCTGATACTATACATGGTGGCTGCTGAAAATATATAAAACACCTCACCTCTTTTAGGTGCTTTTAAAACGGGCGCTCTTGCTAGCTCTTGTTTCACATCCTCAAATGCTACCTTACAAGGGTGACCCCATACAAATGAACAGCTAAAGGACAATAAATTTGTAAGCGGCAACATTCTTTCTGCTAAGGCATTGATGAATCTACGATAGTAACCAACCGAAGACAGAAAGCTATGAACTTCCTTCGGAGTGCGTGGTGGACCCATGGCAACTATAACTTTGACCTTCTCGGGGTCTGTCGCAATTCCTACCGAACTGACCACATGACCCAGCAATAGCCCATAAGGTACTCCAAAAACACACTTCCGTGGGTTTAAGGCGATGCAGAATTGTCTACAGCGCTCAAAGCATTTTCTTAAAATGATCAACTGCCTTTCTCTCATGGTGGCGGCCCCTAAGTCATCAATAAACACCTTCAACTCTTTAGGGGATATGTCACCGAATGTCTTATCTACTGTTCGTTGCCAGAAACCAGGCGCATTGCATAAACCAAAGGCCATCACATGGTACGCAAAAGTACCAAATACAGTAATAAAAGTTGTTTTCAACTTGTCCTCTTCTGCAATTGCCATCTGGTTGCATCCTGCAAAGCAATCCATAAACGAATATATCTCCCTACCCGCTAATTGATCCAAAATCTGGTCAATAAATGGCAACGGGTAGTAGTCCTTAACTGTCTGCTTATTCAGCTCCCTAAAGTCTACACATAATCGGATTTGATTATTCTTCTTCTTTCTAATCACAACTGGCGAACACCATTCCGTGTGTTGCACAGGAAAAATCAAACCCGCTTTTCGAAGCTTCTGTAACTCTTCAAACAACCCGTCCCTTAGTTCGAAAGGCATACGCCTTACTTTCTGCCGTACAGGACGACTGCCCTCCTTCAACGGAATTGTATGAACAGCAAGACTAGGAGGGATGCCTCTCAACTCATCATAACTCCAGGCAAAGATATCACGGAATTCCTGGATCAAGGCCACATAGTCCTCCCTTTCTGCTGAGCTGAGCATAGAACCTAATTTGATTGGCCGCGAATCATCAGGCGTACCAAGGTCTAGCTCGATAACATCTGCATCTCTTATACGATCTTGACCCTCTATCGGCTCATTCAAAGTGATCTGATAGATGTCCTCCGTGGTGGATCCCTCTTTAGACTCATCACTCGATGATGTCTCACTGCCAGATAAATCTTCTAATGTCTCCAATTTTGTAGAAGATAGAGGAGCTCTCTCACTCTGCGGGGACTCAGGATAAGCGTCAACCACCACACGCTGGGCACCTCTGCCGAATATTAGTCGACCGACAGGTATATCTACTTGGCAATCCGCTTGCAAGATCCAAGGTCGTCCGAGTAATACTTGGTAACTTGGACGCCCTGCAAAATGAATCACCCTAAAGTCCAACATGCATTCTACATTTGCAACAGTAACATGGACCTTAGTAATGCAGCCTTTTGGCTGTCTCAAACTATCATCTGCCATTCTGAGAATTGTGGAGGTATCTTTCTGGATCGCAAGACCCAACCTTTCCATCAGTTCAGAACTCATAATGTTAACAGATGATCCCGTTTCGACAATGGCATAATCTACTAATATCCCATCGACATAGGCTGCAACCCTTGGGCAATGCTTCTCAGCATGCTCGAACCAGTCATCACCAACTCGCGCAATACCCAAAGGTTCTACGATATACCCGGTACGTAGGATCTTTCTAAATTCCTTACGTACTCCTGGGGAAAGCTTAATAAGCTGCAAGAGATTCACATCCGGCTTGACTTCACAAAGAGAGCTCGCCAAATCGAATTCATGATAGTTTGATAGAGCTCGCTTTTCACGCCAAACCATCCGCTCTTTAGGTCGTTGAACTGGCTTTATTGCCTCTTTCTTAACTTTCACCTTCTTCTTTGGTGGTTCCTTATCGGCTTTACTTTCTACGGGCTTCAAAGGTCCCCCTTCCATGGAAGGGTCCAAAACTTGCGTTCCTTTGTCGCCTTGTTTAGGGTTTCCGTCGGCAGGCTTATCCTTGTCGGATTCTCTACCCTTTTGACCTCTTGTAAGGACAGCTTGCAGATTAGAGGTTTCAGCATCGTTAACGCGTACAGCCTCAATCAAACTAACCCCACTACCACTTGGTAGCTCCTCCACTGTAGTCTTTGGTCGTTGAAGTATTTGTTTAGGCCCGTCCTCTCGCTGGGAATCATTTCCTTGGACACAATGATTAACAAGCCCTGGTTGCCGACTACCTCGTTGGAGGGAACTGATCTTACTCTAGCAAGTAGCTGCTAAATGGCCAGATTTCCCACAAATGTCGCACTTAACATTTGGGTAATTTTTTGGATAGTGCTGCCCGCCACACCATTTGCAACTAAACCTCGAAGGTGCACCCTTCTCTGGGTATCTACTTCCTATCAAATTTTGTTGTTTTTTTAAGAAGTTGACATCAACGGCTATTTGTCGATACTGCTCCGTAATCATATCGGTATAATGTTTCATCATGTCCTTAACCTCGCCAAGAACATTCAAAGAACTCGACTCGTAGCCTTGGTCATTACCCTGTCGTTCCATCGGCCTAACAATTCGATTAGGCACTGGTTGTTGAGCCATAGGCATGGTATTAGAATTGACCGCCTGGCCTCCACCACTTGGAGCCATTTGACTGCCCGTAGGCATCGACATGCTAGGGGGAGCTGGTAATAAAGGGACATTCTGCATCATGTTCCCTCTCCCATTAGGATTAGCCATCGTTATCCCTTGACCACTACTGCCATTGGCCATTGCCATATTGTTTCCCAATACTAAACCCATATTCGAATTGCCTCGAGAAGCATAGGCTGCTTGTAGTCGGGATTCCACCTCTTGTGCTCGTGTAATGGCAGTATCTATATCCCCCAAGGGAACACTACTCAACTGCAATTGGATATTAAAGTCCAAACCATGTAGGAAATATTGCAATTGGGCAGCTGCGGGGATAGGGATAGAGGTGTCCAACTTACGGAAAACCTCTTTTATCTTCTTCGCATAAGCACGAATATCCTTGTGTGGTTCTTGACGGGTCACGTTGAGTACACGCAACCAATATTGCCCACCCCTTTCAGGGGCAAACTCCCTTCGAAAAGCTCCATAAAATGCATCAATGTTCAATATGGTTCCAGCTTCTAAACCATGATACCATATAACGGCTCTTCCTTTGAAAGTCATATTGAAGAATATCATTAAATGTCCTTCTTCTTGAATGCGACAGTTAAACATCAGCTTTTGAAACTCCCTAATGTGGAGTTCCACATCTTCCTCAACTAGCCCATTAAAAATGGGTAGCGGGTAACCTAGAGCCGGCAAATCCGTCGTTCCTGCTGGAATTGCAATAGGCTACGCCATGACGAGGATTGGATTTGCACTAAGAATAGGGGACGGTGGGGTTACACCTCCCGTACTTGACGTGGACTGGCTTATCGAAGGAAGGGGAGCACTAGAGCTTCCACCTTCTCCCAACTTACTGCTTGTGGTACTAAGACCACTAGATCCACTCCCTTGTAAGGGTTCAGCGCTGCTATGCTTAGGAGAATATCTTCTAAAAATTTCAGCACGTCGCCTAGCTCTTTCGTCTCGTTCTTGCTTTTGGATTTCTACTAGACGATGCTTATCAATAAATAACGGATCGATCTCAGTATCCTTTGGCATAAACTGCTAGTTGGTCCCTAAACAACCAGGATTTGAGAACTGCCACTTTTAAGCGGCTCCCGACAGACGCACCACTGATGGACCAAAAAACAGGCCGGCACTGGCTCATGCACTAGCCGGACCTCGTCACTATGCACAAGACAACCCCTCGGTCTCGCGGCCAGGAGCGTCTATCGAAATCTCTGTCTTCCTAAACATTGCATTTGTAATACGTTGTAGTCCAACTGATCCTAACCCAATATTACTCCTCAGAGGGAGTCCCTTTCACATAGCCAAAAGGCTCGAATCACATACACATGGGGTTCCTCCTACAGCTGAATGCCGTCAACCCTCTGCGACTCTCCTACACCTTGGGGATTGGCCCCTCAATGCGTCGCTCAACAAATAGACATTTCGCACAAACGTCGCTCAGGGTACCAAATAAACGTGTCCAGGCATTTACCATTGTCCTTACTTAATTTCTCCTTTAGGACCCCACGACTAGCCTACAACATGGGTACCTCACTGCCTCTCATCGTAGGTCATGTCATGATAAACCAATTGCAATGCATGTCCAGGAGCTAATCACTGATACTTTTAAATCTTTTTCATGCTCCATGCATTTGGTGGATGCCTAGTGCTCAAACATTTAGCAAACAGTATTGTGCACAAGTGCAAAACATTTTTTTAATGGTTTCCAACTACCGTTCGTGCTTCGTTGCATGGGCCTAGCACCGAGGTGATCCTCGTGCTACTAAGCTCTTAATTTTAATTATCATCCGTCCTAAAATTCTATGCATAGAAATCAGAAACTTTCCCATCATTTCACACGGCATTTAGACATATTTCAACTCCTCTACTCTTTCCCGTTTAAATAGTGCATCGTTGCATAGGTTTATAGGGTATTTTGTCATCATTTTATGTGAAAAAAACGGAAAAAGACACACTAGAACAAGAAGGTGGGGTTGAACTGAGGAAAATCCTCATGCTTTAGTCCCCACAAACATTCACAAACGTTGCTCTTATTTATCCTTATTTTTCGAAACCCAAAATGCATTTTTCCCCTATTTTTAAGGGTTTTTCCACCCTTTTCTTGTATTTTCCCTTATTTTTCTGCATTATTTAATTAATAAAAATTCAAAACAGGTTATGGGCTGTGGCCCTTAGTTCCTTCTTGCAGAAAAATGAAAGTTTAGTTGATGTTCCTATTTACTTCCCCATTTTTATGACAAAAACCCTCATTTTCCCTTGTTTTTTCATGTTTTACGTGTTTTAGCATATTATTTTGAACCACAAAATGCATATTTTTCTGATTTTTTGATTATGACCAGCAAGAACTCATAGAAAATAGCAACATGAACAGTTTTTATCCCACATGAACAACATTTCATCCATCAAAAGCCATAAAAGCTCAAATTTCCTTTGAAAATTTTAAATTACCGCTTATTTGCGTGTTTCGGGTTTCATGTCCATGGCTGTAGATTTGGAAATCAGCAGCACTTCATGTCCAGCACCATCACCAATCACCATTTCCAGCCCGTGGAGCAATCCGATCCATGCCGGACAAGCCTCCACCATTCTTTCTTCTTCCTTCTTCTTCCCACATGAATTCCCCCTTAGAAGAGAGAGAGGGAGGAGAGAGAAAGAATGAAATCAGAGATCTTCAAAGAGAGCATCATTCGATGGGCGAAGGGCGGCAAAATGATCAGCATCCAGGAGGGAATGAGGGGCAGTGATCAGTTGCAGGGGTTGTTTGCAGGCTGCCATGGTGATCACCAAGCATGGAGCGCAAATTTCGGCACCTGCTGTCGTGATCCTCTTCTCTCTCTCTCCACGATTTTTCTCCTTCATTTTATGTAACATTTCATTTTGGGCCCCAAGGGTCACTTACTCATTTGGCCAAACTCATGTCCACCTTTTCAAATCTTGACCGGTTTCTTGGCCATTTCCCCATCCGGACTCGGAATCGAGCTCTGAAAAATCCTGGTCGTCCGGCTTAGCATCCCGCATTGGCTAGTAGCTCGTGTCAACCCGCATGACTGTCTGAAAAATTATGAAAAATCAAAAAGTGTCGCTTGGGCGCCTTTAAAGCACTTTGGCGCTTAAAATCGTCCTAGATCGAGCCGCCGCCTTTGACAGTGAATATTTTTCCCTTCATACTCATAATTTTTAGCTATTTTTAAGCACTTCCGGTCACCTAAATTCCGCTCTCATTTGCCTTGGTTTAACTCTTTCAACTGAGCAGTCTGAATCTTTGGAGAAGACAAGAAGAAGAGCATTTGGATTTTGTAGGAAGAAGATTCTTGGAACTACATTCACAGGACGATTGGTTATGCTTCATTGAACTTAAATAAAACAGAGTCTTGGTATCATTTTCTCATCTTGATTATTTGCTTGACTGATCTTCTATTCTGAAATTAGTCAAGGTCCTCTGTGGTTGCGACATTGCTTTCACAAACCCTTCGACACCGTATTTCTGGAGTAAGGCATCTTGCGATTGCGATTCGAAGTATAAACTGCCACAAATGAAGAAGAATTACAAACAATGACTACACTCCAAATAGCAAAATATGCAGGCCGTTTACAATCCATTCGTAGTAAAAACCTGACATATCTTATGCCAATCATGGGATTTTAGCTCTGATAATTGGTCGTCTTTAGAAAATGCGGACCTAAGAGAACACATCATACCCGTTGGACTGCAGATAGACTTGATACTTTGCTTCACAATGCGCTCTTCTTTAGTGGACAAAACCCAAGGAGTGCAAGGTAGCTGCAAAAAACCATCAGCAATGGTTGGTCTGTAAGTGGGTCCAATACGGTAGCTCGTAGAAAATTGAGAACTGTCACATCTCGTTTTGATGTGACTCTGTGTGGACCATTTTCAGCTCGTACCAGCTTTGGGTGTTCATACGTACTGGAGGTCGTCCAAGAAAACCTTCCCTTAGTTCATGATCCTCCGTCAAGAAAGTGGAGTGTCCTTGATATACCATCTTCTTCATGGTTTGTGACCTTTGGGAGTCTACTAACTGTGGCCCACACAATGGACATGCATGATAACATGAGGTAATCAAACCTGTCCCAAAACCTCTATCCAATATGAATACAAACTTGAATGAGCTATGATCGATATTACCAATGAGAACGAAAGCCTACTTACCTAGGTCCTCCTCGAATCTCAACAAGTCAAATGATCCACATGAGAATGGATTGAATATTGGTGGACCATCACTCTTCCAGTGAATCCCTCCCACAAAATCTTAAGCTCATCGACTAATGCACGAAGACACACATCTATATTTTTGACTTTGTAGCGGCTGGGAAGGAGGAAGCTAAGAATGAGGTGTCCTTTCTTCGTAGAAAGCCATGGCGGGATGTTGTAGTTGACAAGGACTACAGGCCACACACTGTAAGAAGTTGAGCATAGACCGAATGGGTTCACGCCATCCATAGCAAGACCGAGCCAAAGATTCCTTGGCTCTCAGGTAAAGCCTGGAAAGGTAGAGTCAATGTGGCTCCATGTGTGTAAATCCGTTGATATTCGTTGAACTCCATCTATGGATCTATTCTACACATGCCACGTTGTCAAGCTTGCCATGTAGGAAAACATGTGATTTATGCGGAGGATAAGCAAAAAGTGTTTAGGAACTTTTTGAGGGATGGTTTGCCCTTGCAAGTCCTGTCAATACCTATAAGCACCACACTTTGGACATGTCTCCATAGTCTCGTATTCTCCTTGAAATAATATGCAATCGTTGATACATGCATGGATGTTGTTGTAGTCTATGCCAAGCTTTTGTAAAACATGCCATGCATCATCACAAGACTAATGTATGGTATTTGCAAGTGGTAATATATGATGCTTTAGTAACTTGAAAAAAAATCATAAAACACCTTGAAAAAGCACAATCGTTTTTTATGATAGTGTCAAAAAGAAATCAACGAAGCGTACGTACAAGGTACCTAAACAACTTGGTCACACTCGCATCGCTTCACCTGTATTTTTCTTGCATACTTAGGAGTGCAAGAAATGTCTTCAGGCGAGATACTCGGCACCCATCATATAATGGTATGGATGTTTCCTCTCTAAGTGGATCAGATGTCTCAACATCCATGGGCATCAATGCATCGATCATTGCCTCTATCTCATGCTCTAAGATTGTAGAAAAATTTGGAAGGCTGCCTCTCTCCTCTGGTATTGATGGTATGGATTGGATAGTACCTTCCAAGTGGTGGATTGGCTTAGGCACTCCATCCATCGCAGGCCCATGAACTCTTCTAATGGGACGCAAAGTGTGCACTCCTCCTTGGGATGAGATGTCACCTCCCTGTAATAAATTTGCCGGCCATATCCAATGTTTTTGTATATGATATTCAATTAGTTTGCGAATACAATGCATAATTCATATACACTTTTCTTATCTTTTGCTCAAAATCTAAGATCGCCGATCAATGATCTCTGATTGAAACTCACCTAAGCGTTGTAAGTGTTCTATAGACAATCGACATTTTTGTCTAATTGCTAGCTTACATTGAGAGCAAGGACATGGTCCATGCTGATTAAGATATGCCTCGCGATCTGGAACATCACGGCCTTCATTGTTTTCCATTTGGTCTATGTTACGACAAACAATTTGTTATTGTTATCAATTTTTTTCTCTCTCTTGCATTGTTTGAGAAAGGATTTCTTCTCTTGTAACTCAACAAAATTAACGTATGTAAAGTCTTCACCCAGGGCCTACAGTATGTAAAGTCTAATATGCTATGCATGGGGATGAGGGAGTAGCCACCCTATGTCAGAGTGTTTTTTATATTGTGGTATTGCATCGGACCTCACCACATTTTTCCTTTGTGTGCACCTTTAACAAAACCTCTCTTTCTCTTTCTCTACTACTACCACTACTATTACTAGTACTTGCCTTCTCGAAGCGTCAAACACACCCAAGCTACATCCTAAACAAAACCTCTCTCTCTCTCTCTCTCTCTCTTACCACCACCACTACTACCACCACCACCAACACCACTACTACTACTATTACTACTACTACAAACAAGAAAAGAAGCAGTTAAAGAACAAGATCTTACCCCCTCTTTGTTTTTTATCCATTCATTCTCCTCTCTCCCTCCCTCTCTCTCTCTTTCTCTCTTTCTTTATTATGTTTCATGTTTATTCCCTCTCTCTCTCTCATTCATTCATTCTTTTTCTCCCTTCCTCTCCCTCTCTCATTTCCTTTAACAAAACATCTCTCTCTCTCTCTCTCTCTCTCTCTCTCTCTTCTTCTACCACTACCACTACCACTACCACTACCACTACCACTACCACTACCACTACGTCTTCTTCTTCTTCTTCTCCTTCTGCTACTGCTACTGCTACTGCTACTGCTACTGCTACTGCTACTTCTTCTTCTTCTTCTTCTTCTTCTTCTTATTCTTCTACTTCTACTACTACTACTACTACCACTACCACTACCACTACCACTACCACTACCACTACCACTACCACTACCACTACCACTACCACTACCACTACCACTACCACTATGTCTTCTTCTTCTTCTTCTCCTTCTCCTACTGCTACTGCTACTGCTACTGCTACTGCTACTGCTACTGCTACTGCTACTTCTTCTTCTTCTTCTTCTTCTTCTTCTACTACTACTACTACTACTACCACTACCACTACCACTACCACTACCACTACCACTACCACTACCACTACCACTACCACTACCACTACCACTACCACTACCACTACTACTACTACTACTACTACTACTACTGAGAAGAAAAGAAGAAATTAAAGAACAATATCTTGTTCTCTCTTTGTTTTTTATCCATTCATTCTCCTCTCTCTCTCCCTCTCTCTCTCTTTCTTTATTATGTTTCATGTTTTTTCCCTCTCTCTCTCGTTCTTCTTCTTCTTCTTCTTCTTCTTCTCTTCTCTTCTTCTTCTTTCACTACCACTACCACTACCACTACCACTAATAAGAAAAGAAGAAATTAAAGAACAATATCTTGCTCTCTCTTTGTTTTTTATCCATTCACTCTCCTCTCTCCCTCCCTCTCTCTCTCTTTCTTTATTATGTTTCATGTTTTTTCCCTCTCTCTCGTTTTTTCTTTCTTTTTCTCTCTTCCTCTCCCTCTCTCATTTCCTCTCTTTCTCTCTTAGTACATATCATTTCTAACAAAAACAAGCAAAATAATAGGAGAAAAAAACAAAACAAACCAAGAGGGAACAATGCACTCACCGCAAAGGCCCGGGGATGGATTCGCTGGCTCCTCTGCGTGACAACGGCTCCTCTTCGCCCTTCATGCAGTTCCTCCTCTTCTTTGCAAATGGTGGCAGTGATGGTGAGAAGCTCTCCTTCTTCCTCTTTCTCTCTTTCTCTCCCTCTTCCTCTCAAACACAAGATGTAGTTCGCTCTCCCTTTCACTCTCTCTTTCGCTCTTTCATGCAAAATGCCATGCTCAGGTTTTGGCCCACTTTTTTTTGCCTGAGTACCATCACTATTTGCATCGCATTTGCAACAAAAATAGCGATGCAAATAGCGATGCCGCTAATTTGCATTAGAAGCGGTCGTCGCTATACTCCTATATCCTTGTAGTGTAGTGACGTACTGACATATGATTTTTAACGTCGAGAAGTGCTTAAAAATAGCAAAAAATTTTGAGTTTTAGCGAAAAAATAGACTTCATCAAAGGAAGCAGCTACAATCAGTACAATTTTAAGCGGTAAAGCCCCAAAAGTGTTTTAAAGACCCACCAAGCGATGGTTGGGGAGTTTTCATAATTTCTCGGCATGTCAGATGAGACTCTTGGATATGCTTGACAGTGGGGGACTCCAAGAAGGACAGCCAGAAAATTTCCAAACCTCAAATCAAATGCCAGACAATCGAATGGTAGTGCTCGAGAGACGTCAAAGAGTCAGTTTTCATGAAAAATCAAATGGTGATAGATGGCCGCCAAGTTGGAGTTTTCCTAGATGCATTTGACGTCATGAGGAATCCAACGCAAATCTCGATTCATTGATCGGAGGTCGTTTAACCCCCCATTTAATCCCTCCAAGGGTTGGTGGTATAAAGCAGCTACTGGATTAGGAAGCCAGAAAGAGCGGGACCGTGCCCATATTTGTAGATTTTGACATCACAAAGCCACCAGTCAAGACGGATCTCAATTTCAATGTCGTTTGGCCCCTTGAAACCAAAAAAACCACTTGTAGTAGTGTGAAACCATAAAAATTGAAATGACATGGGGGGAGGGGGGCATCAGTTTTTCGATGCCTCCAAAATCTCTAATTACTAATCATTTTCTAATCAGGAGAGATGAGAAGAATCCTCTTGGGCGTGAGATGATCCTACACTTCGCTCTCCATTGCTAGAATCTGATCAAGAATTGATGCACTGAGCAAAGAGAATGAAAATCAGTATTTCTCTCTCCTCCCTCTCTCTCCCCTTAAGGGGCAATTCATGCATAAGAAGAAGAATGAAGATCAGTTGAAGGACGCTTGCCTGCGGATTGCTCCAAGATCAAGAGGAGGCTGAGGGGAGATATTCAGCATTGAATATTTGCTGCTGGTCGGTCCATTGGAAACCCCAAAAATTTAATTACAAAACTTGCAACACGCGAATAAGCGGTATGCCTCATTTTTGCAAAGGAAATTTGCTTTTTGTTAATGTTTGATGGTTGGAATGTAATTCATATGGAACAAAACTTTGTTTGGATTTTGTTTTCATTATTATTGAGGGTTGTGCATAAAAATAAATGTAGATCCATAAAAATAAATAGTCGTAATAATTAAAATATAGCTTAAAAAGTGCATTTTTAGTGTAAAAATGAAAGTTTTATTGGTTTCGGGTGGAAAAAAAGATGTGCATGGGATAAAATTCTGAGAAAAAACATCTTTTAGATTTCATAATCAATCCATAGTCATAAATAAGAAAATAATCTATTTGTATGCACAAATAAATAGAGAAAAATAGCTAAAAATGGAGAAAAATAGAATTTTCACGTTATAAAAATCTAGAAAATTATGATTCGTGGTTGTGGCTGTATAACAAAGCTGACACATGAAGTTTGCATCAGTTTGGCTTTGTTTATGCATTATAGTTTATGTTTTTTTATTTTATGTGAAAAATACATACAAAATAATACCCTACATCTATGCAATGCAGCCAAACCTAAACATTAGAGAGAAAGGGTGATGTTAAGAGATTAAGAGGGTTTGAAACTTTGAAATATTTGATTGTGCATTTCATTGAGATTTGAGATAATTGAGTTTAAGGGGCTAGTAGTACGAGAAATCGGTGCTAGTCTCCATACATCGAAGCATACATTTAGTGAAAATCATGAAAGGGTTATTTTTTCCACATAGAAAAATGCTAATTTGATAAATATTGTTTGTGCACTAGGATCATATGCGCTACGCATAATGCAACACATGGTATCAGCCATGGATTGCATAGCAATTGTCTTCCTAGAATATGACTTACATGCTGAGTGGAAAGGAGCCTTTGTTGTAGGTCAGTTGTATTCTTTTCTTGGGACTATTTGGTGAGGATTTATATATTCTTGGATCATGTAAAACAAGAAAAGAGTGGAGTTTGTGCGTTATGTCTTATATGTTGGAGTGACGCATCTTGGGGCTAATCCGCAAGGTGTAGGAGAGTCGTAGTGGAGCCGCGGCAATTAGCCGAGGGGAGCTTCTTGATGTTTATGTGACGAGGCACTATGTTCACATGTTATGGGATCTCCCTTTGAGGAGAAGAGAAGGTAAACATGTAAAAAATTACACACTGCAGCGAACAAAAACTGAGAAAGAGATAGAGAGTACACAACAGATAAGAGGAGAATAACTCAATTTCTTTATCTCCAAACAACTGATACAAAGATGGCTCTGTCCACCCGTACGCTTCCACTATGAAGCTTAGATGGTGATCTAGATAGAAGATAGGTAAAGAGCAACTCTGACTGGGTGAAAGATGGATAATAGATGGCTGTGAAGGGGTTTAGCTTTTATAGCTTGTGAAGGGGTTCATGATGGATGACCTTCCATATGCACCTGTGTTTGTTGACCTTCCATGTGCCCATGTGTCAGTTGACCTTCCATATGTACATGTGTCTATTGACCTTCCATATGCACATGTGTCTGTTGACCTTCCACGTGCCCATGTGTTTGTTGACCTTCCATGTGCACCTCCACAAGTTGGCCAGGGAATATTCTAGGCAATATTCCCTTTACCATTGGCTAGGGCCCTTGATAACTCTCTTACCCTGCAACTCGATGCAATGTGCCTCGAGTTGCTACCAGCTTAACTACTCTATCTAACCCAAAGATTAGACCTACAATGGTCACCTTTTTGCCATCTGGTCATATGGACCTCATCTGACATACAAGTCAGGACTCAACCAATGTCCGGGCTCACATATGGCTTCTCCTCATAATGGGGACCTTACAACTTTGAGCACCATGGATCATTGGTGGCACCTTATGAGGGTGGGGCATTGAGCATATCTAACAAAATATTGGACTACATATCGGCTACAAATGCATAATTAAGTCTATCTAGTGTTCGTCAGTGTATTATAGACGCTCCCGGCCTATGAGGCCATGTGGTAGGGTTGTCTGTTGTGTGCATGAGGTTCGGCTAGTGCCATAGCCAGTGCCGGCCAGGTCCCATCAATGGTGCATCTACCGGGAGCCGCCAACAAGTAGTGGTTTCAAATCTAGGGTTTCTAGGGACTGAATAGTTGGTTTATGTCCTCTGACAAGAACCGTCAAGCCGAAATACAAAAAGCAGAACGTGCTGAGAGGGCTAGATGGCGGTTGGAGATTGGAAGGCGTTATTCCCCTCAAAGAAGCAACCCACTACGCATAAGTGGTAGTGGTTCTAATAACTTAAGTGTCATAAGTAGCCCTTTGAGTGCAAGTGGAAGTCTTAGCACTTCCCCTCTTCCAATCAATGAATCCACTTCAAGTGGGGGTGTAGTTTCACCTACGCAAACTCCTGTTGTTAATCCAGTTGTAGCCATGGCACAACCCATCACAATTCCAACAGGGACACCAGATTTACTGGCATTAGGAGCACCTTTGCACATCTTCCATGGGTTAGCAGAAGAAGATGGAAAACTCCATATTAAGAAGTTTCAAACACTCATGTTCAACTATCGAATCCAAGATGAAGGACACCTAATTATGTTCTTCAATATGACGTTAAAAGGAAGGGTAGTAGTCTGGTATCACAGTTTAGAGGCCGGAACCATAACTAACACTGACCAATTCTTCACGGCCTTCCGTAGAGAGTTTGCTCCATGGGGGATTCACTAGTAGTAATAAGGAGACGTCACCCGCATGCAAGAAATATATGAAAATACCCCTTACCTACCCCCAATTTATGGGACCTTATCTTATAAAATGTACCTTCTTTCCCTTAAATAACCCCCCTCCCTTACACTCATGTGGTACCATACGATAAATCCTAGTGGACCCCTCGGGGTTTGCTCCTGAAAAAGGTGGACAGTATTGGTTGCGTGCCTTGAATGTAACACGCCAAGAGCCAAATGAGAATGTCCAGGCCTATGCCAAGAAGCTAAAGCAATTTCTTCACAAAACCAATACTTATATCCCCATTCCACCAGCTGCACAGTTGTAATATTTCCTACATGGATTGGATTTCAATATCCAGGTGCAGCTCAGTAGTGTCACCTTGGACAACATTGGCATTGCTTTCACCCAAGTAGAAGGAGTAGAGTCGCGCTTACAAGCGGCTTACGCAGTAAGGACAAATTGGAATGGTAGTAAATTGGCACTGACCAATGGGAGTCAAAGGGACCCCATGTTAAATGCGAATGGCAGAGGGAGTATCATGCCGAATCTGCCTATGTTACTAGCTCCTCCCAATAGGATAACTATGCCTATGGCTAGTCAGATGGGCCCATTACATGGTGGAGGCCAAAAAAACAAATCCTAATGTTGTCCCAGTAGATCTGCGGCCAATTCGTATTCAAGTGGTTAGTCCGATTGGACGACAGACTGACAATTGCGGCTATGAGTTGAGTGCCTCTAATGTCCTTGGCGAAGTTAAGGACATGATGAAGCACTACATCGATATGATTTCTAAACAATATAGAAAAATAGATGTGGATGTCAATTTTCTTAAGAAGCATCGAAACTCGATAAGGAGCGGATGCCCTAAAGAGGGTGTCCCCTCAAGATTCAACTGTAAGTGGTGTGGTGGCTAACATCTCCCTAGGAATTGTCCGAATATCAAATGCAATATTTGCGGAAAGTTTGGCCAGTTAGCTGCTATCTATTGGAGTAAGATTAGTTCTCTCCAACAAGGGAGTAAACTGCCAGGTCCAATTAACCATCATGCACAAGGGAATAATTTCCAGCAAGATGAGGGACCAAGATAAATAGTGTAATGAGGAAAGGCTATTGTAGAGGAGTTGCCTCATGGTAGTGAAGTCAGCCTTATTGAAGCTATATGTGTCAATGACGCTGAAACTTCTAATCTACGAGCCATAACAAGAGGTCAAAAGATTAAAGAGGGTGAAAAAGGAACTGTAAAACATGTCGATGAAAACCCTAAGCAAGAGGCTAGGGGAAAGCAAGTTGTGAATCATGATATGGAAGGTGGTCCTTTAAGGCCTGTTGATAGTAAAGTTGATCCCGAGAAGGATAAGGGATTGCCAAGAAAGAAGTAAAAAGTTAAAAAAGAGGCACTAAAGACAGCCCAATGACCAAAGGAGAGAATGGTTTGGTGCAAGAAAAGAACTTTGGCTAACTATCACGACTTTGATCTAGCAAATTCTCTTTGCGAAGTTAAACCAGACGTGAACCTCTTGCAATTCATTAAAATTTCTCTAAGAGTACGCAAGGAATTCAAGAAAATCCTATGTATTGGGTATATTATTGTAGAACCTTTGAGCGTAGCTAGAGTGGGAGAAGATTGGTTCGATCATGCTGAAAAGCATTGCCCTAGGGTTCCAGCATACGTGGATGGAATATTAGTAGAGCATGCGATCGTGGACACTGGATCCTCTGTCAACATCATGAGCTTAGACTTGATGCAGAGGCTGGGTCTTGAGATTCAAAAAGACAGCTCTACACTTCTTAGGATGGCGGATGACAGTCTAAGACAACTGGAAGGTTGCATCATTAAAGTCCACATTACAGTTGTGAGTGTGGAATGCTATCTGGACTTTAGGGTGATAAGGTTTGTAGGACATCCTAGCTATCAAGTTTTGCTAGGTAGGCCATGGATCTTACGAATAGACCGCTAAGTTGATATACCTGTTGGTTGAGTGATTCTAGATAGAGGTGCCAATCATGTAGTAGTGGATGCTTAGCCTGATTCTCCTCAGAGTGAGAGAGCTCCTTTATCCTTACTGAACTAGAAACAATAGATGATCCATCTAGTAGTGAGACGTCATCGAGCAATGGATCTAAAGAAGGGTCCACTACAAAGAACATTTTTCAGATAATATTGAATGAGCCGATAGAGCCTCAAGATTGAACAAGAGACGTGGACGTTATTGAGTTGGACCTTGGTACGCCTAATGATTCACAACCAATTATATTAGATTCCATGCTTAGTTTGGAAGAGGGAGAGGACTATGTGTCCTTGATTCAGGAGTTCCACAATATATTTGCTTGGAGCTATGACAAACTTAGGGGCATTCCCCCTAGTTTGGTTGTGCATATTATTCCTATAAAGGAAGGTACCCGGCCTGTACGTCAAAAAGTAAGGCATATGCCTTTTGAACTAAGGGACGGGCTGTTTGAGGAGCTACAAAAGTTGCGAAAAGCGGGTTTGATCTTCCCTATTCAGAATACTAAATGGTGTTCACCAGTTGTAATTAGAAAGAAGAAGAATAATCAGATCTGATTTTGTGTAGATTTTAGAGAGCTAAATAAACAAACAGTCAAGGACTACTACCCATTGCCCTTTATTGACCAAATTTTGGATCAATTAGCAGGTAGGGAAGTATATTTGTTCATGGATTGCTTTGTGGCATACAACCAAATTGCAATTGCTGAGCAAGACAATGACATTTATTACTCTCTTTGGTACCTTTGCATACCATGTGATGGCAGTTGGTTTATGTAATGCACCTAGTTCGTGGCAAAGAACAATCAACAAGACCTTTGCTGACATCTCCCTAGAGGAGTTGAAAGTATTCGTTGATGACCTGGGGGCATCCACCACAAGAGAAAGGTAGTTGATTATTTTGCGGAAGCGTTTTGAGTGTTGCAAACAATTTTGCATAGCTCTCAACCCACGGAAGTGCGTCTTTGGAGTGCCTTATGGGCTATTATTAGGCCATGTGGTCAATTCAGTAGGGATTGCGGCTAACCCTGAAAAAATCAAGGGCATAGTCGCCATGAGTCCACCATGTACTTCAAAGGAAGTACATAGCTTTCTGTCATCGGTAGGGTATTATTGGAGGTTTATCAATACCTTGGCAAAAAGAGCGTTGCCATTGACTAACCTATTGTCCTTCAACTATCAGTTTACATGGAGTGATGCTTGCAAAGTATCTTTTGATGATGTGAAGGATGAGCTTGCCAAAGCACCTGATTTAAAAGCACCTAAAAGGGGCAATTTGTTCTATATATTTTCAATAGCCACTATGCAAAGTTTTAGTTGCTGCTTATCTCTAATTTGGGAGGAAAAGTGGTACCATCCGATAGCTTTTGCTAGTTGGAGGTTGGGCTTATAAAAAATTAACTATACCTATATGGAGCAGTTGTGCCTTGCGATGGTATTTGCGACCAAAAATTTCAGGCACTACATTCTCTATGAGAAGGTGGCTTTCTATGTAAAGGCAGAAGGGCTTCGATTGTTGTTGAATAAGTTAAAGCTGCTGGATCATTTAGCAAAGTGGTTAATCACTTTGTAGGAGTTTGATTGCGAGATCAAGAGCAAGCCACCGAGGCTACAAGGCATTGTAGAATGTCTTGTGGATTTCAGAGAGCCCAAAGAGGTCGTGACTAAAGGAAGTGACATGGAAACATTGTTTAAGATTGATACAACATCTATTCCCTCCTGGTATGCTATTATAACACACTATTTATCTACGGGAGAGACTGGAGTTACTTTATCCAAATCAGAGAAGAGGAAAATTGAATAGCATGCATTGAAATTTTCCTTGATTGCAGGAACATTATATTGGCAGGGTGTTGATGATATCTATCGCCAATGTGTGATGCCTGACGAGGTTCCATTTATCTTGGAGGAGTGCCATGTTTTCGCTTGTGAAGGGCACTTTGTTGGGCGGTTGATAGCACAAAAAGCTTTAAGACCTAGATATTGGTGGCCATCCATCTTCCAAGATTCATTTGAGTATGTTAGAGATGTGATACATGTCAAAGACATAACAATCGAGAGAATAGGAAGCAACCACTTACGTCTATTATGGCTATCCTTCCATTTGAGAAGTGGGGCATTGACTTTGTGGGTCCTATTACTCCGTCGTCTACTACTCAAAAGAGATACATTATAATAGCCAGTGATTACTTTACAAAGTGGTCAGAAGCATGAGCGATGAGGTAGTACAATGCAAAAGAGGCTGCCAGTTTCCTACATGAGCAGATTATCTACCGTTTTGGTCTACTAAAGGAAATAGTATCGTACCGTGGAACTCACTTTCTGAATAAGGTGATTAAAATCTTGACTGAAACTTGAAAAATTAAGCATAACATGACGAATCCCTATAATCCGCAAGCCAATGGACAAGTTGAAAGTACCAATAAGAAGCTTGTGGGTATTCTATCCAAGATAGTCTCCGAAAAGAAACAAGACTGGGATACAAAATTATATGTGGTGGTTTGGGTGTATAACAAAACATTTAAACGAGCCACTGGCCACACCCCATTTAAATTAGTTTATGGAGAGGAGTTTGTCTTGCCCTTGAAAATTGAGTTGCTGACCATAAGATTTGCAAACAATCATTCTTTGGGTGATAAAGATGCCCTATTCGAGCGGTTTACGACTATAACCCACTTGGATGAGCTTAAATTGCAGAGTTTGTTGCACCAGGAAGTGGCTAAGCATCAAATGAAGCGGCTGCATCATCTAAAAGAAAAGAGATATACCTTTAAGAAAGGATAGTTAGTTCTATACTACCATGCACGTAGGGAGCTATTTCCAAGGAAGTTGAAACCTAGATGGGATGGCCCTTATAAGATAGTTAGGATGGGTAAAAATAAGTCCACAACTTTATTAGCTGATCTACAGGGAGTGGAATTTAAAAATAAGGTTAATCTTAATAAGATTAAACCTTATTATTTTTTAGTATGCTAACGTGCTAAATACATTGCAAGTCCATGCTGGGGTCGATTTGAGACTTGCAACAGATCTTAAACTAGTTGATGGGCCGGTTAATCCCTTATTCGGAGCACCCATATGTAGAGCAAAGATATCATCAGGGGAAGTTTATATGGTGGAGCAAAGGGTACAAAGTGATTGAGCAACAAGATGGTACCTTTGTGTGGGAGATTAAAGTTTTCTACCATCACTGTTTACAAATCCTGACAAACATCCATGTTGAGTTTAATGAAGAAGGTGGGATGGAGCCATCAGTTCACCCTCTAAATATGTTGAATTTTGATTATCATGATTACGAATAGGAGAGTTCTTGATGGCTGGTTGTGTAAACCCATTGTTGACGTACACGTTATACTTTGATGGAGCATTCGGGGGCCCTCATAAAAAAGGGAGTGTTGGAGTAGTTATCCAAGATCCCAGACACAGAGTTACAATGCAACTAGCTATTTATCTCGGGGTAGGATTTACTAACATGGCAGAGTATAAGGCTTTGATTATGGGACTAAATATTGCCAAGCAAGGTGGTATTTAGAGGTTGTTAGTAAAAGGGAATTCCTAGTTGATCTTAAATCAACTAAATGAGACATTTACAGTCCGGAATCCCATCCCTTGTATGTATTATCGAACTACTATAACCCTACTTGATGAATTTGAGAGCATCTCTCTTCAATTGATTCCACATTATTGGAATTAGTTTGCAGATTCATTAGCCAATTTTGCTTATGAGGAGGACCTCTTCTTCAACTATGGTCCTAGTTTGGATGTTTTCATTGATAATGAGATATGACTTGGTCGCTTGTGGGGAGTTTTATCAGACCACACATTATATGGCAGGCGATGGTTGATATGGGTAATACAAAGAGTAGTCGAGACCCATCTACCACTACTATCTTGGACCCATAGGTTGGACAGAGGACATGTTATGCGTACACCTCTTGCTATATATGAAGGAGGGATGGGTCAAAACTTGATGCATTTAGTCTAGGGCAGAAAGCCCTAATTTTTTCCTTGGAATAGAGCATATCTGCCTTATTCCAAGGAGGGATCTATATGAGCTGACATTTTTTATTTCTTTAAGCCAAGAGGGCGAGTTGTTTTAATTGTTTTAATGTTTGTCTTCTTTAGGCCAAAAGGGCCTATTAGCTTTGTAATGATATGGTTTATTTCTTTAGGCCAAGAGGGCCAGTTAGTTTGCAGTGAAATGTGCTATTTCTTTAGGCCAAGAGGGCCCTATGTCTATTTGGTGCAGGTACGTTTAATAGTTTGCTGTTTTAGTGATTGCATCATACAGGTTGAGGAAGTTGCTGGAGGGAGCCTTTGCTGCAAAGAAGCTTCTTGTGGACATTCCAAGTGGTTTCATCCCCTTTTCAAGTCTTTTTCCCTGAAGCAAATAATAATACATGTGTATGTAAGGGTGCTTTCTTTCAGTTTGTTGGGGACTATCAATCAAGGCTTTAATCAAGGCATGAAGTCTCAGGTTTAGGTTATGTATGTCTCGGAGAAGATCTGAGTAGTGATTGGCTCCTGTACTAGCATTGTTAGGCACTGGAAGACCTATTTTAGACGGGAGTTCTAGTGACCCTGTTCTGCTGAAGTGCTAGGCGGCTGTTCTAGGAGGTCCTGTTAGTGTGGGGCAGTCAGAGAAGCCTACTAAAACTAACACAAAGGGAAAAAAAACCTAAATATTCGAATTAAAATCATGAATATACAGAGGTGTGTAAAAAGGGGTTCTAACCCCTATAAAAATAGAGAAGAAAGAAAAATCTTTAAGCAGTCATTTATCGCCTTACGAAGGCCTGGTAGGTTCCTAGGGATGAGACAAGACCCACGGCCGATGCCTTGGGATGGCAACTAGCTGAAAAGCAAAGTAAATAAAAGAAGGATTGGAGCAAAAATAAAAGTGAGCATTAGAAAAGGATTAAGTGTCGCCTTGCGCAGGCTTGGTAGGTTCTTGGGTACCGAGACAGGACCTGAGGCCAATGCCTTGTTCTCCTTGGGTCACTACGCTCAGCTCCTTCCTTTTTACACGCCCGAGTATGGAAAATCTGGGGCTACAAAGAAAATGTGCTAAAAGATAGCATCTATTGATTAGGCTATAGGAGTCCTCACCTAGTAGGAGCTCCTAGTTGAGTTGTCCTTCGTTAGGTAGGTAGTTCAAACCACCACTTAGGATTGCCTCTCTGATAGTTTTTTTTTGCTTGGCCGTGTTGGAGCAGTTAGTTAGTGACTAGCTTTAGGTTTTCTGTCAAATTATGCTAGGCCTACTCCTCGTGGATTTCATGCCTTGGTTTTGTCAGGGGGTAAGGTGAGAGCGGTGATGTATTTTGTTGTGTATGTATTTTGTATGAGCTTGATGCTCTTTGTGGTTGTGTGTAATATGTGCATATTTATTTGTGGGATTCAATGGGCTGAGTCGCTCTATCTCGTGGTCGCCAATGACAGATGATTTTTTACACCGATAAGTGCTTAAAAATAGCCAAAAAAATTTAATTTCAAGGAAAAAATAGACTTCTTCGAAGGCGGCAGCTCTCATCATTATGATTTTAAGGGGCAAAGCCCCAAAAGTGCTTTAAAGACCCACCAAGTGATGGTTGGAGAGTTTTCATAATTTCTCGACATGTCAAATGAGACTCCACGAGATGCCCAACAGTGGGGGACTCCAAGATGGTCTGCCAGAAATTTCTAGACTCCAAATTGGACGCCAAACAGTCGAATGGTAGTGCTCGAGAGGTGTCAAAGAGTGAATTTTCATGAAAAATCAAACAATGGCAGATGGCTGAGCTGGAGTTTTCCTAGCTACATTTCGACGTCAGGAATCCAACGCAAGTCTCGGTTCATCGATCGGAGGTCATTTGACACCCTATTTAATCCTCGCAAGGGTTGGTAGTATAAAGCAGCTACTGGATTGAGAAGTCGGGAAGAGTGGGACCGGACCCACTTTTTTATATTTCAATGTCATGAAGCCACCCATCCAGACGGATCTCGATTCCAACGTCGTTTGGCCCCTCAAAATCGAAAAAACCACTTGCAGTAGTGTGAAACCAAGAAGCATGAACTAGATATTTGGTTTAAAGCTTAAAGCTCTTAACAAAGAGCTTAATAACTAAAACGACATGGGGAGGGGGGCGTTAGTTTTTCGATGCCTTCAAAATCTCCAATTAACCGTCATTTTTTGATTGAGAGAAATGAGAAGAATCCTCTTGGGCCTGAGATGCTCCTACCCTTAGCTCTCCATCGCCAGAATCTGATAAAAAATTGATGCACTGAGCAAAGAGAATGAAAATCAGTATTTCTCTCTCCTCCCTCTCTCTCCCCTTAAGGGGCAGTTCATGCACAAGAAGAAGAATGAAGATCGGTTGAAGGACGTTTGCCCGGCATGAACCGGATTGCTCCAAGATCAAGAGGAGGCTAAGGGGAGATGTTCAACATTGAAGATTTTCTGTTGGTCGGTCCATTGGAAACCCCAAAAAATTAATTACAAAACCCGCAACAACATGCAAATAAGCAGTATGCCTCATTTTTACAAAGAAAATTTGCTTCTTGTTGATGTTTAATGGTTGGAATGGAATTCATATGGAACAAAATTTTGTTTCGATCTTGTTTTCATTATGATTGAGGGCTCTGCATAAATGTTAAAAAATGTAAATCCATGATAATAAATAGTCGCAATAATTAAATTATAGCTCAAAAAGTGTATTTTTAGTATAAAAATGAAGGTTTTATTGGTTTCAAGTGGGAAAAATAGATGCGCATGGGATAGAATTCTGAGAAAAAACATTTTTTAGCTCTCATAATCAATCCATAGTCATAAATAAGAAAATAATCTATTTTTATGTATAAAAATAGAGAAAAATAGTTAAAAATGAGAAAAATAGGATTTTTGCGTTATAAAAATCTAAAAAATTATGATTCGTGGTTGTGGCTATATAATAAAGCTTACGCATGAATTGTGGCTTCAAATCGGCACTTTGTTTATGCATTATAGTTTATGTTTTTTTCATTTTGTGCAAAAAATACATACCAAATAATACCCTACACCTATGCAACGCAACCTAACCTAAACGCTAGAGGGAAAGGGTGATGTAAGAGATTAAGAGAGCTGAGAGGGTTTGAAACTTTGAAATATTTTATTGTGCATTTCATTGAGATTTGAGATAATTGAGATTAAGGGGCTAGTAGCATGAGAAATCGGTGCTAGTCTCTATACATCGAAGCATACGTTTAGTGAAAATCATGAAAGGGTTGTTTTTTTCACATCACAAAATGCTGATTTGATAAATATTATTTGTGAACTAGGATCATATGCACTATGCATGACGCAAAACATGGTATGAGTTTTGGATTGCATAGCAATTGTCTTCCTAGAATATGACTTACACGCTGAGTGGAAAGGAGCCTTTGCTATAGATTAGCTGTACGCTTTCCTTGGGACTGTTTGGTGAGGATTTATATATTCATGGATCGTGCAAAACAAGAAAAAAGTGGAGTTTTTGCATTATGTCTTTTATGTTTGAGCGACAGTACATCTTGGGGCCAATCCCTGAGGTGTAGGAGAGTCGTAGTGGAGCCGCGGCAATCAACCGAGGGGAGCTTCATGATGTTTGTGTGACGAGGCACTATGCCTACATGTTATGGGATCTCCCTCTTAAGAGAAGGGAAGGTAAACCTTAGACTACATATCAGCTACAAACGCATGATTAAGTCTATCTAGTGTCCATCGGCGTATTACAAATGCTCTTGACCCGAGAGGCCATATGGTGGGATTGTATGTTGTATGCATGAGATCTAGCTAGTGCCATAGCTAGTGCCGGCTCATTTCAGGTCCCATCATGTATTTAGCAAGTTCAAGGAGTTTAGATATGTGGATAAGATTATATGTAAAATGTATGAATGGACATCTAGATTGGCATAAAGGAATGCAGTCTTGGTTGATGTTGTCAAGTAATTTGGTATTCGCAGGAGGGGAGGAAAATCAAAATGAACAAAATGCATTATGTAAGATGGCCTTCAAGAGGTCAAGTAATGACCACTATTAGTGAGGCTTATGCATTCATTGTTGACAATCATATGAAATGAGGATGACATTTTGTACTTTTTTTGACTAACTATAAGGTGCAATTTTCATTTTACTCTTTTGCTAATGTGCTTGGGGAGTTGAACATGTTAGATGTCACTTTTGAATTGAGTCATCTTGATATATCTAGTATTGGAAGCCATATTAAGTTTACTTATTGAGAACTTTTTATGCCAGGAGGCATATTCCACGATGGATTTCGTAAGACCATGGTGGATTCCGTAAGGTTTTGCAGTGGATTCCGTAAAACTATATTTATTTGTCGGGGATCATACACAAGGTGGATTCCTTGTGTGAGAAGTTGACAGGGATGCTTGTCCTTTTCGGGTGTCATGTTAATTTAATGTGCATGTGGGTGATTCCATGGCGGGTGATTCCACAAAATACATATTTAAATTAATGAACATTTATGAGTTTAGAGTGCACTCATATTAAATTAAGGTTAGGACACAGAGTTCCAACCTATTTGATTATTTTGTAGCTGAAGACTGCTAGATATTCACTTTTGTGGGTTTTATCTTATTATTTTCTAACAATTGTGAATGCTTCAATTGATGTGTAGAGCAAGTAGCGGTGGCATTGGGAAGCACCGGGTGATGGCATATATTCAGATTACCTAGAAGAAATTGTCATTTTTGATGGGCGTATGCCTTATCATTAAAAGCGTGGGGCTAATATTTATTTAGGCACACTTATTTATTGAAGCGCTTGACAAACATTTATTATCTTGTATGCACATAGGCGTTGAGTTTTAAATATTTCATTATTGGACATTGTATTTGGGCACAACCTCACTTTTTGAAAGTCCAAATACTTTATTATTTATTTAGGTAAAAGTAAACACAAAAACCAAAGCATGCTAATTGTAAATTGGACTATTTTTTAGCTTGGAGATTAATAAATTTATAAATGCATGCCTTGTGGAGCACTCACACAAGGCATTGGGGGGAGATTGTACCCAATTTGTCTTTTTGTCTCATGTCGTGCAAATCTTTCTTTTTGCTTTATGAGCTTTTGTAGAGTTCTTTGTTCTTGGGGACTTTCCGGTGTTTACTATGCGCACATACAACATCCAATTTGCACACCAATGGTATCAAAGCAAAGCTAGGATCAAGGGCTTCCAATCGCTTATCATCTCGCGTGAAGGCGAAGCTCGTGGAATGAACGGGCTCTACAGGCAATCTCGCGACAAACCGTCAAAAGCAATGTGTTCTTGGCGGTGAAGAACCCCGTGCTGTGCTGTCAAATCATGAAGCACCACTTCCAGGTGGCGGAGGATTACTCCCCAAGCTCCTTTGCAAGTCATTTATTCTCAGAGAAGGCAGGTAAGAAGCTTTTAATAAGATTGAGTTTAATAAGCTTAATAAGCTTTAAAAGCTTAAGCTTTTCAAAGTTTAATAATTGACGGTGGCAACATGTACTGATAAACCTCGACTCCAACGAAAACATCTTGCCATCCTGTCGAAGATCAAATGATTAGTCAAGCTTTTTCTTTAAAGCTTAAAAGTTTCAAGCCTACTAAGGCTTAAAAATTTCAATCCTAAATCTCCTACATAGCAGTTGTTCCTATTGTCATATTCTCAAACCAGCCTTCAAGCTTCAACAAGCCTCTGCTTACACCTACAATTTGATAGAGTCGATTTCGAGCATGTAGACTATCACACACAGACTATATGGAAGACATATTCACTTGGAAGGAGACCGTCATCAATTGTTATACCCGCAAAAGAAGCAAGATTGAAAAAAAGCTATTGAAAAAAAGAAGTAAGCCTTGTAAACCCAAATCCCTCTGACGAGATTTCAAGTGTGTAAGGTTGTTTGAGATTTTGTTGTATGTCCGATCAAAATATGGAAGATTTTATGGCCGAAGATGATTTATCGGAACCGATTATGGAGCAAAAATTGAACCTAATCTTGATGCAACTTCAAGAAGAGTGAAGAGCACGTCAAATTTTGCAAGCACAACTGGCTACACCTAAATGATCCACTGTCAATCAAGATGGAGTGCAACCCGAAAGTTGTTATTCAACGTACAATTGACGCGACACATGCTACACAGTCTCTCAAAAAAGAGGCTAAGATAAGTAAAATAAATTTCAAATTCTGTACTTTTAATGGGCAACGTGATGGAAAAATTGTTCTCACTTTTATTAGTCAGTTTGATTATTATTTCCATGAAGAGCAGTATGCTGAAAAAGATAAACTCAAATGCATCACTAACCATCTAGTAGATAGAGCATCATTATGGTGGACTATTGTCCACAAGAGTATTAATTGTCCCACTACTTGGGAGGCTTTTCAAAAGAAATTTTTGTACAATTTTCTTCCACCTCAATTCCTGGAAAAAGCAATCAAATAGTGGGATCTTCTACATTGACAAAGAGATCATGAATCCATTCCGCAATACACTGAGTGTTTTTGAAGTGCCTTATTGCAACTTCGAATGCTTGAAGATGTTCCTGAGGCGATCCACAAGTGCAAGTATATGTCTGGTTTGCTTCGTCACTTCTATGCAGAAGTGAACATGTTCAAGCTGAAGACCTTGGAAGTTGCAATTTCTTTAGCGCATGATGCTGAAGATAAAATTCATGGATGAGAAAAGTGACCACAACAATTTCCAACTAATGTTAACTTTGCTATAAAGAATTAATTCTAACTTTCGAAGATTCAATCAAAATCACTTTGTTCCTTCTTCTTTCCATAAAACCTGGACTGGAACCCTTGCTTTACCATCAAACACAAATTCAAACCCTAAGCATTCTCTCCAACCAAATCCCAACATACCCAAATTTCTAGCATTTACTAATAATGTTTCCAAAGCAAAGTCTATGGTTTGCTACAAGTGTCAAAAACCTAGACACTTAGCGGTGACCTGTCAATCCAAGAAGCCAACTGTTCAAATCAACTACTTGGGAGCGACTTAAGACGAAGACCATGAAGACATGAAAAACTTCATAAAAGATGATGATGATATCAGTGATGCTTCAGATACTTTACCAGGTATGCCAAATCCTCATTCATTATTAATGATGAAATGTTTTGTGCATGGTCAACAAAAGATTGTTTTGCATGATGATGGGAGCACATATGATTTTATTTTTGCAAAGTTGGTAAACTAATTGAATTTACCTACTATTCCAGCTCATTATCGCATAAAGGCTGCATTCTTAGACACTAGAGACAATGGTACTCAAAAAGTTCATGATTTAGAAATTAAAACGGGTGATTATACTGAGCGCAGAAATTTCATGGTTGTGCCTTTGCAAGCTAGTGATATTATTTTAGGAATGCCTTGGCGTCACAAATACAATGCCAACATAGATTATTCCACACATTCCATGAAAATCCATTTTAATGGAACAGAAATCACATTATATGGGCACATCTTTGAAGCATATGGTCGGTTTCATAGCACTATTGATGTCAGATTTTGTCTTGGACACTTACATGCTCTTGACAACTCCAAGCTACCAATCAACCATTCACCACTAGATAGTAGTGGCAATGGGACATGTTGCAATGTCTGGCTTTCTACTATATACAATGAATTATAAGAAAAGATATTTTGAGTTGCAAGTTGACTTGCAGAGTTATTATCATAGATCAAAGAACCTATGTCTTCATGCCAAACATGTATCTTGTTGCTCAAACATTCCACATTCTGCCATTCATGCAAAGTTGATGGATATAGAGCTATCAGTAAAACAAGATTGAATTAGAACACTAAAAAGATTTTTTTAAAAAACTCTAATGAAAAAGAATAAACAATGATAAAATTTAAAAACTTACTATTTTGTTTATAATTTGCAATGTAGTTCTTGGCGTGTACAAAGATTTGTTTGTGCGTGTAAACATGTTGGATCAACACTTCTATTACTATACTTGTTCCATTAAACACTTTTCTGAACTCTAAAATTCTACCTTTCCAATGTTTGCTAGGGTTTGCAACATCCTTACGCTTGACCTTGAAACTCCCTCGAGTACTTGGGTGCATCAAAATCCAATCCAACTTATAGTACTTATCACAATTCCAATTACTACCACTGTCTTTCCTATTGAAGACCTCCATTGCAAGTATGTTATTGATGTTTTTCCTTCGTGAAGACATCTATAATAACCAAATAGAAAAGTTACCTATTAGTATGTGTATAATTTTCCAATATTCTCTCCAAATGAAATGAAATTTAAATGGAGAAAAAAAAAAACATTGTACCTGTAATTCTTTTCACAAAGAAGCCTAGAGATGTTGAACAAGAAGTTGTTGACTTATAACAAGACCATTGTTCCTTCACTGAAAAATTCCTAGAGTACAAAAACAAAAGAAATATCAAGTCAAAGCATATATATAGCTTACATAGGCTTTGTCCAAATGAGTTGAAACTTAACCTTGGAGCAACAGAAAAAAGTGACAATATACTTGTGGCTCTCTTTGCAAAGAAACCCAAAGATTTTGAAGAAGTTGAGTTTTTAAAAAATCATTGTTCTCCACCCTTGGAGACTCTTGGAGTAAAAAAACAAAGGAAAGCTTAGTATGTATATAGCTTGCATACATTTTGTCCAAACGAGATAAAATTTAACTATGGAGCAACGAAAAAACAAGACAATATATTTGTAACTTTGTTTACAAAGAAATTGTAAGATGTTGAAGAAGAAGTTGAGTGTTCACAAGATCATTGTTGTTCTTAACTGTAAGAGACTCCTAGAGTACCAAAACAAAACAAATTACATGTCAGAGAATGCACATAACTTGCACAGGCTTTGTTGAAATGAGATAAAACTTTACCATAGAACCTTCTCTCACCTTTACATTCTTGCTCACTAATCAAATAGCTTGCATTTTGGCCAAAGAGTCGACACACTACTTGCAACCATTCTTTGGTAGAAGTATCCAACTTTTCTAAATCATTTCATAATCTTTTGAAGATAATAGCTTTGATTCTTCAAACACATCAAAATCATTTTCAAATCTACTCCATAAATCTTGTATCAGGATTGTGATGTAGCCTTTTCATAAAAAATATCATGTGTCCCATTGCATTATCATAGGTTTCATATGGATTAGCAACATAACCTTCCAACATGGGTCCCAAATGCAAGTAGTATTTATGGCTTATACCTTCTCTACCTTTGTAAATCAGGACTTCCATCTATTCTTGCAACTTCTTTATAAAGCTCTTTGTATATGTAGTATCACCACCAAACTATATGCTAAGAAATACAAGACAAAAAGTGGTGCACAAATCGGATGTTGTATGTGTGCATAGTGAACGTCGAAAGGTCCCCAAGAACAAAGAACTCTACAAAAGCTCATAAAGCGAGAAGAAAGATTTGTACGACATGAGACAAAAAGACAAATTGGGTGCAATCTCCCCCCATGCCTTGTGTGAGCGCTCCACAAGGCATGTATTTATAAATTTATTAATCTCCAAGCTCAAAAATATCCAAATTTACAATTAGCATGCTTTGGCTTTTGTGTTTGCTTTTTCCCAAATAAAGAATAAAACGTTGTCAAAGAGTTTTATGTTCATGATATAAATCATGGGATTCTTATGAACTTAGAAGAGTTCCACTGGGAATTATATGAGATATTTGCATACAAAATTCAGGCATTGTTATCCAATATCTACCTTAGTTATACAAGTTCTTTTGTATTTAGCATATAATTTGCAGTTATACCATGTACATTTATGAAAAATAAGTCTATGGGAACCTATAACTTGGACATCTGGAAGTAATTGATAGTCTGTTGGATAAATCACATTAATTCAGATACAAAAATATGGACAAAATCCAAAAATGTTGCCAAAAACTGTCAAAAGTCCACTAGGTCCACCTGGGACCAAAAGTAACTGACTTAGGTGACCACCAAGTAACCTAGGCTGGTCAAAAAGTGACCAGGGATAGAGCAGAGAGCAGCCCATGTTTTTCAGCGCAAAATGCGGGCTACACTGATTGAGGGAAACTGGAAGAAAGCTGGAGCTGAGATGCATGAAATGGAGCATGCAAACTGAAGATTAACAGGCCCAACTACTGAAGATGAAAACATGGTGAGAGCTCTACTTCTCTGCCTCTTTGGTCTGACGAAAATGCATGTTGAAACTGTCTATAAAAGAGGGAAAATCTGAGAGAAGAGGATTCAGCCTACTCTTATGCACGACTCCTCTCATCTTCTCTACCTTATTCTTGGTCCAATGAAGCCCGACTTGTGCCCAAGTACTTGAGTGACTTTGGGGCAAGCAAAGGGTGAGGATATTGAAGACTTATGGACTGTTATGGGCTATAATAACCAGTCATAAATAGGGCAGCCCACTATTATGATTTATTTTTATGAGCAAACATGGGCTTTTTATGGTTGTAATAGAGGAAAATGACCTCTTTTCTTCAGGACATTGTTCATAGATGATCAAGAGTGCTTCTTCTTGAGTTTATGCACTCAATTTGAACTTGATTATGGGCTGGAATTTTCTGTTTTAAAACAGGGCTGAAGCTAAAATTATTATTTTTCAATCCATTTCATGCATCTTTGGCCCAAATCTTGGATGCATTTGATTCTAGCATCAATATACTTGACCCAAATGATTGAAATCCATCTTTGTACATGAAATAAATGCCATTAGAGCTTGCATTTGACATTCATAAATGAATTGGAAATCTGAAAATTTCCTTTATAAAATGATGTATGTATCCTAAAGCATTTGATGTATTCAAGTTAGTCTTAATCCTCCTGTTCAAGTATGCTAAGGTCAAAGTGAGAAGGCTTGTATTCCCCTTCCATACCTAAATCATTTCTAAACCCCGAATCTTATTAAAATCCAATCCATTTTGCCTTTCTGAATCTTGAATCCTAAACTCTTCTTCTGCACTAAAAGCCCCGGTGGTAGACCTTCAACTCTTAACGCGACGACAGTGGTGAACCCGACGTGAAGGTCCGCTGCGGAAGAAGAAGTCCAATGGGAGAATCATCAAGCCCGGGAGGAGATGCTTTGCAACAGTTGGTTCGTCTAATGCAAGAAAGCCAACAACAACAACTGCAATTTCAGCAGTAGTTGCAATTGCAACAACAACGGAGACAAGAAGAAGAACGGATTGATGCTGCTTCCATTAAGGCCTTAGAAGCTGTTGGGCATGAGCTCAAGCAATTTAATGGGCAAAATGTGTCCTCTTTTATCCGTCTCTACACTGACAAGATGGTCTTCTTTGGAGTTCCTCAACATGCCTGGAGCCGTTACTTTACCCGCCTGGCTGTGCATGGCCTCCAGGGCCGAATTCATGGTCTTTCCCAAAAAGATGCTGGATGGACTGTGTTCAAAAAGGCTCTTCGAGAAGAATTTTTCCTTGAAGATTCTGGCCTTATGACAAAGAAAATCTTCACCGAATGGGTCGAAAGGCCCAATAAGGGTCTAACTACTACTACTCTTCATTGAGAGTTTGAAAGCAAATTTGCCCAACTAGATCGCGATGACCAACAAGATATGGAAAGTCAAAAGATTGAGTTATTTTTAAAAGCTGCAGATTCTTCTCTTCAGGAGAAATTGACTGACCGACTTAAAGACCCTGACTCTGAGTTGGGATTAAAGACTGCTTGGAGTGATGTCACTGAAGCAGTTAATATGATTGCTCGAAGAGAGCGATTGTGCCTAAGATGGGGATCAACTCCTGTAACAATTGATTCTATGAAGAAACCTGTTCCAGCTTCTCGACCTCCTGTCTCTATGGCCGAGCAACCAAGAAATTCTACTATTCCTTCTCCAAAGAAGGATGTCATGGATGAGTTAATTAAAATCATGCGGGATCTCCATCTTAATTTAACAGAAATTAATTCTAAAGTAGAAAGGCTTGATGTTAAAGTAGAAGAAAGGGGTCGGTCAACCGCCCAAAGACCTGCACGAGAAGGCTTCAAAAGACGCTGCATTTGGTGTGATAGCCTTCAGCATGACAAGAGGGAGTGCGGTGCATTCCCTGAAGCTGAAGCACAAAAATTAGTCTTTTGGAAGGATGGTAAAATTCATGCAACTGAAATCGGGCTTCCTCTTGAGCCAAACTTCGGTAATGGCGGCATGAAGAAACCCCGAATCTTATTAAAATCCAATCCATTTTGCCTTTCTGAATCTTGAATCCTAAACTCTTCTTCTGCACTAAAAGCCCCGGTGGTAGACCTTCAACTCTTAACACGATGACAATGTTTGGGCATCCAAAAAGGCGGGATGTACCCAAATACAATATCCAATAATGAAATATTTAAAACCGAGTGCCTGTGCATATACAAAATAATAAATATTTGTCAATCGCTTTAATAAATAAGCACGCCTAAATAAATATTAGCGCCACGCCTTTAATGATAAGGCGCACGTCCATCAAAAATGATAATTTCTTCTAGGTAATTTAAATACGCATCATCACTCGGTGCTTCCCAATGCCACTATTGCCTGCTCTACACATCAACTAAAGCATTCACAATTGTTAGAAAATAATAAGATAAAACTCACAAAAGTGAATAACTAGCAGTCTTCAACTACAAACTAATCAAATAGGTCAGAAATATGTCCTAACCTTAATTTAATATGAGTGCACTCTAAACTCATAAACGTCCATTAATTTAAATATGTATTTTATGGAATCACCCACATGTATATTAAATTAGCATGACGTTCGAAAAGGACAGGCATCCTCGTCAACTTCTTGCATAAGGAATCCACCTTGTGTACGAGCCCCGCCAAATAAATATAGTTTTACGCAATCCACCACAAAACTACACGGAATCCACAATGGAATAAAAACCTCACAGAATCCACCATGGAATATGCCTCCTAGCATCATACCCCCGGGGTTGGATAGCAATGGTCCTCAATTGCTATTAGCTCAATGTGGAGCGAGTAGGGAGGGGTAAGCACTTAGGTTGTGGGCATGCATCCATTGGGTCTCTTCAACAGGATGATTTTTAAACTTAACCAAATATCTAGAATATCTACGGCTAGTTCTAGTGGTCATAAAGTCAGTGTCTAGAATAGTTTCAGGTTGAAGGATTTCAGTTTCTTCTACTAAACAAAGGAGGGTTTTTATATATAGGATGCAAAAGTAATTGGCCTCTAAAAGGTTGTAGTAAGCTAATATGAAAAGTATTATGGATTTTCCAATGTTGGGGTGATTCTAATTTAAATGCATTGTCATTGATCTTGTGAATTATTTTGAAAGGTCCATAAAATCTAGATGCTAATTTAACAATAAGATGTTTCTAAACACTTTGCAATCTTCTCTTTTCAATGCGTAGCTAAGCATAATCATAAACATTGAAACTCATGGCTTTTCTTTTATTATTAGCTTGTTTAGTGTATGATTGATGGGCTTTCACAATTATGTCTTTAACTTCAGCAAAAATAGTAGCATGTGTATTGGCAATATCATCAGCAGCTTTAACTTTGTTCAACAATGATGTAATAGGTGTAGATAATCTATGTCCATAAATGATTTCAAAATGTGTTTTTTGTGTAGCTATGTGGGGTGTATTATTGTATGCAAATTGAAGTAGATGCAAGTGTGTGTCCCATGTTTGTAGTTTTGAAATTGTGTATGCACACAAAAAATCTAGAATTGTATTGTTAGTAGCTTTTGTTTTCCCGTTGGTTTCAGGATGAAATGCAAATGAAAAATCAATATTAGTACCCAAATTAGCGAACATAGTGGTCCAAAAATTATTGCAAAATCTAGAATCACGATTATAAATAATAACTTTTGGCAAACTATAGTTGGTGAAAACATCCTTTAAAAACAATCATGTAGCTTGATGTAGTTAAAGTTTCTTGCATGGAAGAAAATATGATTGTTTGCTAAATCAATCTATGATAGTCCAAATCATATCATGATGAGCTTGTGTGCTAGACAAACCAGTTATAAAATCCATTGAAATATGTTCATGTGGACATTCAGAAATCGGTAAAGGCATTAAAAAACCATATTGCTTACCATGGTGTCGCTTGACTCTTTGACAAATTAAACACTTAGAGACAAAGCTAGAAACATCAGATTCCATTTGTGGTCAGTAAAAATCTTCAACCAATGTTCTTAAAGTAGAAATAATATCTCTATGACCTTGATATGGAGGACAATGAATTTTTGTGCAACACAAATTATCTAAATGGAATAGTGATACACAATTATTTCTCATAAAACATAAATCCATCACAATAAGACAAAGAATCAATTGGAATCCAATTATTAGCTACTAATTTGTTCCAATCAGCTTGAAAACTGGGATCACGATCATAGATATGCTTCATAGGAATAACGAAATCAAAAGATATAACAGAAATATGATGGATACTTGGTCTTCTACTCAATGCATCAGCAACAGCATTCTCTCTTCTGGGTTGATATTGGATAACAGGATGAAAACTTTGAATGAAATCAGCCCATTTGATATGACGGTCAAAGATTTATGGCTGACTAAGAAGATGTTGGATACTTTGTTGGTCAGTTTTGATCATAAACTTAGATCTCATTGGATAGTGTTTCCATTGATGTGAAGCTTGAACTATAGCTAACAATTCCTTATCATAGGTAGAATACTTTAGTTCTTCAGAGGGTTTAAGTTTGCAACTAAAATAGGCTATGGGATGTGAATCTTGCATAAGGATAATTCCTATTCATGATCCGCTAGCATTAGTGACTACTAGAAAGAATGGTCGATTAAAGTCAGGTAATTGCAAAACAAGTGTATGTGTTAAAGCTTGTTTCAATAAATCAAAATACTTTTATTGATTATTAGACCAATGATAGACATCACCTTTCTTTAACAATTTTGTCAAAGGCAATGCATGCAATGAAAATTTTCTTACAAATTTTCTATAAAAGCTGGCAAGACCTAAGAAAGAACGTAACTCATGCACATTTTTAGGAATTGACTAATTCAAAATTGCCTCTATCTCTTTAGGATCAACACGAATACCATCAGAAGAAACAATATGATCTAAGTATTCAATTTGGGTTTGGAAAAATTCACTCAGGGTTAGCATACAATTGATTCTCATTCAAAAATTTGAAAACCAAAGATAAATATTCACAATGTTCACTTTCATTCTTAGTGAAAACCAATATATCATCAAATAAAACAATGACACAATTCTGATACTTCAAAAATATACAATTCATAATACGTCTAAATCTAGCTGGTACATTAGTCAAACCAAAAGGCATAACAAAGAATTCATAATGACCAAAATGAGTTCTAAATGCAGTCTTGAAAATATCAGGTGTATCCAATCGTACTTGATGATATCTAGATTTGAGATCTATCTTGTTAAAAATAGTGGCTTCTTGTAGTTTATCCATGAGGTCCTCTACCCTAGGGATTGGATATCTTTTCTTAACAGTGATCTTGTTTAGGGCACAATAGTCAATGCACATCCTATAGGTATTATTTTTCTTCTTAACTAATAGGATAGGTGCACCAAAAGGAGAAGTACTGAACCTAATGAGTCCTCGGGTTAACAATTCTTCAACATGTGCTTGGATTTCTTTCTACTCGATCTGATTGTGTCTATAAGGTGCTTTACATGGTGGTTGAGAACTAGGGATTAAATATATTTTATGGTCTTTAGGACATGTAGGTGGTAAACCAGGGGGTATATCAATAGCAAAAAAATCTTTAAATTTGAAAGAAATTATACATGCCTAGGATACATCGGATTTTTCTTAGCTTAAATTTCATTCACCCATACTAAGTATGATTTGCTACCTTTTCTCAATGCACGTTTAGCCTGTGTGTGACTAAGCAACGGAAAATTATCAAAGGTGGTTGGTTTATTCCATTCTTATTATTTGCACATTTGTTTAGTTCATGTGATGTTCTGAAGAAAACAAAGATTACTTATCAATGCAAGTGTCCATTTGAGGAATGGATGAGTCAGCTATTGGGTGAGTCTTGGCAAGTCAAAAGAACACAATTTTATGAGACAATTGAGTGTAGGGTCAACCAATCTGATCTCACATTCAGGTAAATATTTTTTACTACTTTTAATTCCTTAATTTAATTGACATAGGTCTTGCTTAGATAAATTTTTGTGTTAGTTGCATTTACCTACCATTATTTTTGTTTTTATTAAATGTATTTCATCGTTAGACAAAATCTGTGCATTCTCTTTCAATATAGAAGATGGCGACTTTTGCGAGGGGAGTGGATCAACTTGGTGATGGGACCTCAAATGGGCCAGCACTGGCTATGGCACTTGCCGGACCTCATGATCATGACAGACAAATAGACCCTCATGGCCTCGCGAACCAGGAGCGTCTATCTATTGCTAAAGGACAAACTGTCTTAAAGCCTAATCTATGCGTTTATAGTTTTATAGTTTTGTAGTCCAACGTTTCCCTTTCTATAAACTCCTCAGAGGGAGAACCCATACACATTGGCAATAAATATCACGATAATCACATACATGGGAGGCAACCTCTCGGTAGAAACACCACGGCCCATTGCAACTCTTCTACATCACAGGGATTAGCCCCTTGATGCGCTGTCGTATTGCTGCGCATCATTCGAGGTGTGAAATCCACCCAAAAGTTGTGTGTGTGATTTGATACTTTGTACATACTTAGTCTTTATGTTTGCTCTTTTATTTTATGTGGGTAATATAGTGAAGAGGGGTTTGAAGCAAGAGGAAGAAATAAGTCATGATGAGTAGACATACATGATTGCCCTTCAAGCATGTGGTGCACTTACAGATACAAAAGCTATTGTTTGGGAGGAACAATTGCTCTACTTGGGTTTCTGGAAATTGGCCAAACATTGCATCATGATGCTTGTATGAGGGGTTATACTTCAAATGTCTTTGTTGGTAGTGGCCTTGTGAGTATGTATGGAGCACATGGGACCATACAAGAAGCAGAGAGTATGTTTATTGGCTTACCATTTCGAAATGTCGTATCATGAAGTGCAATGGCTATCTCTTTGGCTTACCGTTATGGACACCATCCCAAGTTGAATGATGGAAATGCATTTCGCATGTTGGCTGCTGCTTCTTTTCTTGATTTGCAGGACTTGCGCGCCATTTGTACGGAGTTCATCATTTCTGAAATAGGGATGAATAATTTTTTGTTATACTAGGCTTTTGCTGAAAGCCAAGATTGTCAGGAAGGCTTGTTGGGGCAAGCCACTTGAAGTTTCTTGCAAATACTTTGTATATTCTGGCTTTGAAGGCTATTTTGGGGGGAAAGCTTTCTCTGGGGAGGCGCAGGAAAATTCGAAAAAGGGCTTTTCTATTCGGGGAAACCACTTATTTTGGAGGGAGATTCGTGTTTTGGTGAGACACGGAAGAAAACGACGAAGATGGAAGGCGCTGAGAAAAATTGGAAGGATCAGCAATCTTAAGAGTGTTGCTGGCTTTGAGTGCTTTGATTGCAATCAAAGATAGAAGTCAAGAGGGTAATATGGATCAAGACCATGAGGAAAGCTTGTCTATAGTAAGGGATTTGAATACAGCAATTGAGCTTTTGTGGCAAGCTCTTAGCAATTGTGTTGGTAAGATCGAGGGTAGGCTCGTTGTACCGGCATTTGCTTCATCAAGTAGCTTCTCTATGGTGGCTGGTGGTTCTGCTGTAGCACCTCCACTTTTGCCAGGAACCCAGAGAGTTTTACATTTCATTGAAGCTTTCTTTGTTTTGTGTGACAGCTGAGATCGGTTCCAGCATCTACAATAAATCAGGAGCAGTGATGTTATTCCCAAGGAGGAATGCATTGAAGCATCAACTTCTGGCTCTGAAGAAAAGTTGGATCCATGTGCAATTCTTTTGAGCTTACTAAGTGAGGAGCTTCGAAAGCTTTGCTTGCTTCTTGCACGTGAAGGACTCTCAGAGCTGGCATATTCACGAGTTTCAGAGGTGCTCAATAAGCTAGCTGATTTGGCAGCCCCACATCGACGCCTCTTTATTACAGAACTGGCAGATGCTGCTAGAAACCTAAGTAGCTCTGTTGTCGACGATCTGAAAAACCTTGCAGATGCAGACTCTTTACCGATAAGTACAGCTTCCATGGTTGGATCAGCTTCTTTCGTGCGACTTACCTACAGTTAAAGAATATTTGAGATATTGAAAATCTTTACACAGCAGCTGCCCATAGCTGAGGAAATTGATCTCTATTGGGTTCCATTACAGACAGAAAATTTCAGTGGTACAGATATGCAAGTGATCTTAAATGATACTCAAATGAAGGCAGTCACAACTGTTGAGATGATGCAAGCATTTAAGGGCACAGAATCTGTCATCTGCAGATGTTCAGCTGTTAGAAGTACCTAACTTTTGCATACAGAGAGCCACCGAAATCCTTGATGAGTAATATTCAAATCTTTGGATGTTGCACGATGATTAAATGATGTCTAAAGGGGTTATTGACTTCCCTCTTGTGTGGGTCAAACTACATCACTCAACCCATATATTTCATTGAACTACGAAAATTTTACTGGTCAGTCTGGAAAAGATTGCAGCTATACAAGCTCTACACCTACATAATGTGGAGAAGACAAAAATGTTCCATGATCATAATGGAGTCAGGAAATTTCTGAATGTTTTGACAAAGGCATGCTTTTACTATGCCACCCTATGAGTTAAAGTCTATTGTGCTGGTGGATCTTTCTTATAAAAAATAACACAAAACATGCTGGGATTGATTGCATTGAAGTACCCTGGAATCCTATATTGAGCTTTACAAATGGTGAAGAGCTTTTGCATTTTCAAAAGACTGCATCTATACTTGAAAAAGGGCTGCTAGCTCAACTGGTCACTGTTAAAATAGTGACAACAGCTTTGTGCAAAGGTTTGGACTGAATGCTGGCAGAATCAGAGGACGATGTCTAACTATCAATAACAGAAATTTTTTTATAATATGCATGTATATTTTTTAAAATCGACTTTAGTACAATTCTATGAATCAATTTCCTTGATACCTTGATTCAAACATAAAGCTTGAAGACAGATTGATTATGCATATGTTCAACTCCTATGAACTGAAAGCAACCAGACATTGAAGGATGAATTCTATGCTTAGCTGAAACTTGCTTTTGATCTTATCATTGCTGCATAGATGAGGTCTCAATGAAAGTTTGGCGGATCTCTTACTGCACACAGATTCTTTCATCTTCGCATCTTTGCTGATCTTCTATCCAGAAATTAGTCAAGGTCTTCTGTAGATGCAACTTTGCTTTCGAAAACACTTCAACATCTTTGGTGAACCCGACGTGAGAGCGTCGCAGAAATTTCAGGGTGGGAGATACTTCAGCCTCTATTTCAGCCTCTTCCACGATTCCAGCTGCGTCCTCTACTTCAGCTCCATCAATGACTGCTGCGTCAAGTACTTCAACAGAGGATCTAAAGCAGATTTTGCAGAATATGTCCATGTATATGCAGCTCCAAAATCAGCAGACACAATTGTATATGCAGCAGCAGCAACAAGTGCATCAACAACAGTTGTCTCAGCAAAGGCAACTCTATTCGGAGCAGGAGAATGCAAACAGCGTGACTAAGGCTATTGAAGCAGTTGAGAATGAGAAGAAGCTATTTGATGGCCGTAATGTTTCAGCATATTTGAAGACATATGAGATCAAGATGGGGTTTTTTGGAGTTCCAGCTAGACTTATGAGTAAGTACTTCCTTCGTCTTGTCACACCCGCTTTGAGGGCAAAAGTGACTAATATTTTTATTCAAAATACACATTGGCAAGATTTTAAGAAGGCCCTGAAAGAAGAATATTTTCTTGAGGACTTTGGTATGGCTACTCGGCGGTCATTCCGAGAGTGGGTCTACATGCCAAACAAAGGTCTAGCTGCTTCAGAGTTGATTCAAGAATTTGAAGAGAGGTATAGTCAGCTTGATGCCATTGAACAAAGAGCATTGGATGTTGAAAAAATTCAGCTTTTCTTGCAAGCTGCAGATCCTGCTCTTCAGGAAGAGTTGGGTGAGCTTCTTGAGGATCGCACGAAGCCTATGGGTCTTAAAACGGATTGGCAGGATGCCCAGGATGCAGTCTCGACTTTGATCAAGAGGAGGATATGGAAGACTCGCCTACAGAATGGTTCCATGACACCGACATCATCATCTGCTCCTATGCCTGCTTCTATCCCTGTTATTTCTTCTTCTCCTCAACCAGTTTCTTGGCCTATGCCAGTGCCTATTGTTTCCACTCCACCTATTCCTCCTGTTCCACGACCGATGCCTACACCTTCTGCTCCAAAACCATCCGCTCCATCGGTGCCTACCTCTCTTGATGACATAATCAAAGGCATAATAGATTTGACACTGGATTCAGTTAAAGCGGAGTTGGTGGGAAAATTGAAAGAGCAGTTTGCTTCGACTGCGCCTACTACTTCTTCTAGTGCTCCTATGTATTTGGTGCGATAGTATGGACCATCAACATTGCAGGGATTGTGAATATTTTTAGGATGCAAGGAGGAAGAATTTGGTATATTGGGGACAAGATGGTAAGATTTGGTTGACTGAGACAGGAGCTCCACTTGCTACCAACTTTGGTAAAGGTGGAATGAAGAAGTTAGTAGATGACATGGCTGCACATACTTCTTATGTGACAGCTAGAGGTGATGCTTCTGCATATGGAGTCCAGATTGAGAAGGGATCAGAGACTCAGTCAGCACTATGGACTTATGCTATGGAAACTGCAAACAAGGGAAAAATTCAGCAAACTGTTTTGACTAGTGCAGGCTCTAGCATCAGATCAGAGACAGGTTGGGATTCGCCTGTTGACAGGTACTCTATTTGTGATTATTTGGCTAAGTCTCATGGAGCAGATGTACTTGTTGAGGAGAAGCGTAAGAGGGATGAAGAAAATCCAAGTGCAGCTAAGAAGACTACAGGGGGTGAGTTTGTTACTCCACCTACTGCAGGACCGTCTTTGAGACCAGGGCCAGAACGACAGATGGAAGATGCTCAAAAGAGAGAAAAGAGGCAAGAGCCTAGAGAGAGAAAGCAGCCAGGGTTTCGATTGATGTCCGATATTGAGACATCTATAGACATGAAGAAAATCTTTAATGACAAGATACTTGGCAGTGAGGTGACTTTCACTATTTCTGAGGTTTTGGGCATCTCGAAAAGAGAGTTTCAGGATCAGTTTCAGGAGGTCCTGAAGAGGAAAAGACATGCATTGCCTACCACTGATACATAGGGAGTTTTGATTGGGGAGTTGGATGAGGATGAGGATGAGGTTATGGTTGAGAATGCTTCTGTTTTTCCGCAGGTAGAGAAGAGGGTTCAGCCTATGCATTATGCTGAAACTGATGAGCCTGTCTTGATACCGCGTAGTCACTTTTTGCGGAGCCATTGGGCTAGGGCAACTACAGAGACGATGGTAAAGATTGGAGAGAAACAGGTGCCTTATGTTGCATTGGTGGATCATGGTTCAGAGATTAATCTCATAGTTCGTGGAGTTTATGAGAGTAACAGATGGCCTATGGATGTAGAGCATGGGTGGCGTATGAGAGCTGCCAATAACACTACAGGTGATTTGTATGCTACCTGTTCCAGTGTCAGGGTTTCTATTGGTGATGTAGAGGAGGATTTTCATTTCTTTGTGCAGGATTCATGCTCTTATCCTATAATTCTTGGATAGCCATTCATCACAGAGATGCGCATGGAAACAAAGGTAATGGATGATGGATCTGCTTATGCACGGATTCGGAGTAAAGATGGTATGAGAGCAGTTCAGTTTATGACTGTGTGTGTGAACCATGTTAGAAACAGGGATACTCTCAGAGATGCACCTTTGCCCACCGTGAGGGATTCGGGTTTTCATTAGGTACCGCTGTTTCGCGAGACGACGGTGGTAAAGAGCAGAGGAGATTGGAGTTCTCGCCTCCTGGCAGCAGTGTTTTCTCCTCCTGTTTTATTGGGATTTCAGCAAATAGTTCGATGAGATATCAGAAGATTTCTAGGTTGCCTAGAGCTACCAGGCAGTACATATGCAGGAAGGAGAAAATTTTGAAAAATGCAGGAATTTTAGAGGATGATGAGCACATAGATGGGATATATGAAAGTGTGATTTGTGCAGATACGATGACAGAGATGGGAGATATGCTGAAAACTGATATGCAGAGTTGTCACAGTAATGTATTAGTGCAATCCCTGGACATGTTTCATGAAATTGCAGATTTTTTGTCACAGATTGAGTCAGAGGCTGAGGTGGCTCATCAAAAAGTGTTGAGTGCTGAAGAAATTCAGCAAACAGAGTTTCCAGCTGGTTATGATAAGCTTTCAGAGTCACAGAGGGCTGAAAACTTTCAGCCAACAGAGTTTACTACTGAAATATTTCAGCATCCAGAGTTTAGGGCTGTTTTAATGCAGTCCATAGAGCAGAGGGCTGAGGATATTCAGCCATTGGAGTGCAGAACTGCTAATTTACAGCAAGATTTGAGTAATGCAAAAGAGCATAATGAAGCCAGGGTTGACACGAAATACAAAACTGTGGATAAGAAGGTGAAGCCGGTAGCTGTACTGCTTCCACCTGACAGTGATTAGCAAATAGAGAGGGCTGCTAAACAACCAATTTTGAGGAATCCGGAGCATATTGGTCATAAATTTTCAGCAGAGACTCTTGCTGAATTGAAAATTGGAAATGGTGATTTCTTGCTACCCATAGAGAAGCAATGCTTTCAGGAGATGCTTGAGCGACATGGAAGGGGATTTGCTTTTTCCCCGCATGAGATTGGATGTGTAAATCCTGATATTGTTGCTCCTATGGTGATTTTTACTATTCCTCATATTCCATGGAATCTTCGACCTATTCCAGTGCCTAAAGCACACCTGCCAAAGCTGATTGATTTATTGAATGAGAAAATCAGGATGGGAATTCTTGAGCCTTCATCTGCACCATACTCAAACAGGTGGTTTACGGTTCCAAAGAAGAATGGTACTCTCTGATTTATACAGGACATGCAGCCAGTGAACAGAGTTACTATCAGGAATGTTGGTATAGGTCCAGTTGTGGATGAGTTTGCAGAAGCATTTGCTGGACGTGCCATCTATTCTTTAGGTGATTTGTATTCAGGATATGATCAGTTTCAGCTGGCTTTGGAAAGCAGGGACATAACCACCATGAGAACTCCTATTGGGCTTTTCAGGATGTGTACCTTGCCTCAAGGTGCCATTAATTCTGTTGCGCATATGATGAATGCCATGCATAAGGTCCTTCGAGATTACATATCTCAGCTTACTATGCCTTTCTTGGATGATGTGCCCATTAAGGGGTGTGCAGAAGAAGAGAAAAATGAGAGTCTAAATGAGCAGGGATGCAGATACTTTGTGGCTGATCATATTTCAGCATGTGAGAAGATTTTGGCCAGGTTAGAAGAAGTGAACTTGACACTTTCAGGGTAAAAATCTGTTTTTGGAGTGAATGAGGTTGTCATTGTTGGACATATGTGTGGATATTATGGCAGAAAACCCTCACCTGATAAGGTGAATGCTATAGGCAAGATTGCGGAGTATTGTTCTACCACTTCAGAGGTACGGAGATTCATTAGAGCTTGTGTGTTTTATATGATTTGGATACCTCATTTTGCACACATAGCAGATTGTTTATATCAGCTGCTTCGAAAGGGGCAGAAATTCTATTGGGATGAGAGCCACACTAGAGCCATGCGAAAATTGAAGAAGTTATTGCAGAATGCTCCTACTCTTAGGAAAGCGGATTATAATTGTGGGAAGCCTATTGTATTGACAGTTGACACTAGTCCAATTGGCATAGGTTGGGCTGTGGGTCAAGATGATGCAGATGGAAGTAGGTATACTATTCGGTTTGGGGCGAAAGTCCTAAACGAGAGACAGAGGAGATATCCGCAAATCAAGAGGGAGTTATTGGGGATTGTTACGGCTCTCAAATGTGACAAGGAGTACTTTATTGGAGCTTTAGTTGTGGTAGAGACAGATTGCTTACCATTGATTGGTATGATTACGAGTTGCTCTACTCCGGATATAGCTATGCTGAGATGGATTGCATACATCAAATCATTAAATCCAGAATTTAAACACATAGTAGGGAAGGATAATCCAGTGGCAGATATGTTGTCTAGATCCATATATGATGATGAGGAGACTCTACTTGCAGAAGAGGATGATGCAGAAATTTCAGCCACTATGGTTGATCATGTTTGTCATGTCTATGATATTGTGGCTTTCATAGAAGAACTCTATGTTGGAGATTGGTTGCAGATTGGCAGGTACCTTAGTACACTAAGCAAAAGAGATGAATGGACAGATGAAGAGTTCAAGAAGATCAGAAGGAAAGCCTATGGTTATTTTCTCAAGGATGGATTTCTTTGGAAGCATCCGAAGAAAAGAGGCGGATTACCTTTGCGGGTTGTCTGCGATGGAGAGACACAGTTACAGGTGATGAGGGAGTTTCATGAGAGTCCTTGGGCTGGTCATAGAGGAGTGTGGGCTACTTATGAGAAAATCAAGGAGAAATATTGGTGGAAAGGCATATATAGAGATGTTTCTCACTTTGTTGAGACTTGCAGAGACTGCCAGATGTATTCGGTAGTGCGCCATCGAGATGAGCTTCATCCGACCTATCTGCTATGCATTCATTATAAGTGGGTAGTTGATTTGGTTACTATGCCTATGGGTCTATGGCAGATGAGGTATATTGTTTTGGCTAGAGAGGATCTTACCAATCATGTTGAGGGTAGATCTTTGAGAACAAAGACTACTAGTGCAGTGTGTAAGTTCTTATTGGAGGAAATTTTCTGCAGGTATGGTTGTGTGGGTAAGATCACTGCGGATCGTGGTGAATTGGATGCAGATAAAGCTAGGGAATTTTTCTCTCAGCTAGGAATCAAGTTGGCTCTAACTACAGCATATAATCCAGAAGGAAATGGGAAGAGTGAAAGAGGGCATCCGCCGATAGTGAAAGCATTAGCCAAAGCATGCAGAGGACGGATTGGAGAATGGCCGAGACTTCTACCATTTGCTTTGTGGGCTGATCGTACGACTCACAGTGTTACTATAGGATATATGCCTGCAGAGTTGATGTATGGTCAGAAACCGGTTATGCCGACTGAGACTTGTGCTTTGACTTGGTCAGTTTTACCTTGGCAGGAGGATTTGACGAGAGAGGAGCTCTTAGCTCTTCGGATTCGGCAGTTGGAGAGAAGACCAGAGGATATTCAGCTAGCTATTGACAGGTTGAAGGTTGCTAGACTAAGAAATAAGGACAGGTTTGATAGCAGGCATCGCTTGCAGCCTAGAGCAATAGAAGAGGGAGATTGGGTATTAGTCTTTGATAGCAGCCTTGAAAATCAGCATACTGCACTTCGGAAGATGGTGAAAAGATGGTTTGGGCCGTACATAGTCAGACATGTTTTTGATAATGCAACATATGAGTTGACAGAATTGGATGGGACAATGCTTAGAGTGCCTATTGCTGGAAAAAGAATCAAGATTTTCAAGAAAAGAGATGATGAAGATTATGCATTGGAAGAATTTGCAAGAGAAGAGCAACGAGAAGAAACTCCAATGGAAGAGACAGATGATATGACAGATAATTTTGTTGATTTACCGGAAATGCATAATGAAGAGATTGATATGTTTGTGGATCTTGATGATAACGATCATGGGTAGTTGGCCCATTCGGAGGATGTGCAGGATTAGAGGGGGTGGATGTCGTATTGCTGTGCATTCGAGGTGTGAAAACCACCCAAAAGTTGTGTGTGTAATTTGATACTTTGTACATACTTAGTCGTTATTTTTGCTCTTTTATTTTATGTGGGTAATATAGTGAAGAGGGGTTTAAAGCAAGAGGAAGAAATAAGTCGTGATGAGTAGAAATACATGATTGACCTTCAAGCCTGTGGTGCACTTACAGATGCAGAAGCTATTGTTTGGGAGGAACAATTGATCTACTTGGGTTTCTGGAAATTGGCCAGACATTGCATCATGATCCTTGTATGAGGGGTTACACTTCAGATGTCTTTGTTGATAGTGGCCTTGTGAGTATGTATGGAGCACATGGGACCATACAAGAAGCAGAGAGTATGTTTATTGGCTTACCATTTCGAAATGTCGTATCATGAAGTGCAATGGCTATCTCTTTGGCTTACCTTTATGGACACCATCCCAAGTTGAATGATGGAAATGCATTTCGCATTTTGGCTGCTGCTTCTTTTCTTGATTTGTAGGACTTACGCGCCATTTGTACGGAGTTCATCATTTCTGAAATAGGGACAAACAATTTTCTGTTATACTAGGCTTTTGCTGAAAGCCAAGATTGTCAGGAAGGCTTGTTGGGGCAAGCCACTTGACATTTCTTGCAAATACTTTGTATATTCTGGCTTTGAAGGCTATTTTGGGGGGAAAGCTTTCTCTGGGGAGGTGCAGGAAAATTCGAAAAATTGCTTTTCTATTCGGGGAAACCACTTATTTTGGAGGGAGATTCGTGTTTTGGTGAGACGCGGAAGAAAACGACGAAGATGGAAGGCGCTGAGAAAAATGGGAAGGATCAGCAATCTTAAGAGTGTTGCTGGCTTTGAGTGCTTTGACTGCAATCAAAGATAGAAGTCAAGAGGGTAATATGGATCAAGACCATGAGGAAAGCTTGTCTATAGTAAGGGATTTGAATACAGGAATTGAGCTTTTGTGGCAAGCTCTTAGCAATTGTGCTGGTAAGATTGAGGGTAGGCTCGCTGTACCGGCATCTGCTTCATCAAGTAGCTTCTCTATGGTGGCTGGTGGTTCTGCTGTAGCACCTCCACTTTCGCCAGGAACCCAGAGAGTTTTACCTTTCATTGAAGCTTTTTTTGTTTTGTGTGACAAGCTGAGATCGGTTCCAGCATCTGCAGTAAATCAGGAGCAGTGATGTTATTCCCAAGGAGGAACGTGATGAAGCATCAACTTCTGGCTCTAAAGAATGGAGCTTCGAAAGCTTTGCTTGCTTCTTGCATGTGAAGGACTCTCAGAGCTGGCATATTTACGAGTTTCAGAGGTGCTCAATAAGCTAGCTGATTTGGCAGCCCCACATCGGCGCCTCTTTATTACAGAACTGGCAGATGCTGCTAGAAACCTAAGTAGCTCTGTTGTTGACGATCTGAAAAACCTTGCAGATGCAGACTCTTTACCGATAAGTACAGCTTCTATGGTTGGATCAGCTTCTTTCGTGCGACTTACCTATAGTTAAAGAACATTTGAGATATTGAAAATTTTTACACAGCAGCTGCCCATAGCTGAGGAAATTGATCTCTATTGGGTTCCATTACAGACAGAAAATTTCAGTGGTACAGATATGCAAGTGATCTTAAATGATACTCAAATGAAGGCAGTCACAACTGTTGAGATGATGCAAGCATTTAAGGGCACAGAATCTGTCATCTGCAGATGTTCAGCTGTTAGAAGTACCTAACTTTTGCATACAGAGAGCCACCGAAATCCTTGATGAGTAATATTCAAATCTTTGGATGTTGCAGGATGATTAAATGATGTCTGAAGGGGTTATTGACTTCCCTCTTGTGTGGGTCAAACTACATCACTCAACCCATACATTTCATTGAACTATGAAAATTTTACTGGTCAGTCTGGAAAAGATTGCAGCTATACAAGCTCTACACCTACATAATGTGGAGAAGACAAATATGTTCCATGATCATAATGGAGTCAGGAAATTTCTGAATGTTTTGACAAAGGCATGCTTTTACTATGAAGTTTGTTGCTAGTGGATCTTTCTTATAAAAAATAACACAAAACATGCTGGGACTGATTGCATTGAAGTACCCTGGAATCCTGTATTGAGCTTTACAAATGGTGAAGAGCTTTTGCATTTTCAAAAGACTGCATCTATACCTGAAAAAGGGCTGCTAGCTCAACTGGTCACTGTTAAAATAGTGACAACAACTTTGTGCAAAGGTTCTGGACTGAATGCTGGCAGAATCAGAGGACGATGTGTGACTATCAATAACAGAAAATTTTTTATAGTATGCATGTATATTTTTTTAAATCGACTTTAGTACAATTCTATGAATCAATTTCCTTGATACCTTGATTCAAACATAAAGCTTGAAGACAGATTGATTATGCATATGTTCAACTCCTATGAACTGAAAGCAACCAGACATTGAAGGATGAATTCTATGCTTAGCTGAAACTTGCTTTTTATCTTATCATTGCTGCATAGATGAGGTCTCAATGAAAGTTTGGCGGATCTCTTACTGCACACAGATTCTTTCATCTTCGCATCTTTGATGTTCTTCTATCCAGAAATTAGTCAAGGTCTTCTGTAGACGCGACTTTGCTTTCGAAAAAACTTCGACAGCGCTGCTCAACATATAAAACATACAAACAAACTCCACTCTTTTATTTTTTGAAGTAATCCAGGAGATACCATGTGTCCTTTCCAAATAATCCCCCAAGAAACGAACGTCTATCCTATGGCTTAGGATTCCTTTCCACACTCAAACGTGGGTCATTGTCATTGAAAACATGTGCTATGCATCGAGGTTTTATATTCCGACACCATGATCATCATGCACATGCAAAAGTGAATGATTCTGAAGTGCTCAAACATCATTTTAAATAAAAAACACGTGGTACACAATCAGGCTTTATAATGCATTTACTAGCCCGTTGCGGCGATGTAAGCATAGCACCGATATAACACTCGTACTAGTATCCTCTTAATTAACATACCAAAAAATCTATGTCATGATGCTTCAGAAAATCAGCAACAATCAGCACGCAAATCACACCATTCAAACATCCCAACCCCCTACGTTTAGGTATTGCTTTCGTTGCATAGGTGTAGAGGTTCATTTTGTCATGTTTTGATGTATAAAAAGCAATAAATCACAAACTTTGACAAGGAGATAGGGAAAACTAAGGCCAAATCTCATACTTTGCCACTACCATACATCCACAAACAATCATTATATTTTTTCTTATTTTTCCAAGACGTATTTCTATTTTTCTCCTAATTTTTTTCATTTTCCTGATTTGTTTATCAATAAAATATGCTATTTTCTGGTTTTCCTTGTTCCAAACACTTCAACATACTAACATTCAATTTATCTTCCATTTTTTCCCTATGAAAACATATTTCTCCCACTCGAAACGGAAAAACTAGCATTTTACCACTTAAAAACCGCATTTCGGGTTTACGGGATTTAAATAAAGCATGCAAATCATTGCAAAATCAGAAATTTTTGATAAACATCAATTAATCATGGTGCAAACAGCACTCACACAAATTTTCATCCAATAAGAACATAATTATCATCATAAACTATCAAAAATCCTTCATTTTTCTTCATAAAAATGATTATACCGTGTTTTTACGTAACCCGAGATGCCTTGAATGCATGCATAACCAGCAGACGGAGCCTCCATTGCTCTCAATGCAATGCTGCACTTAAATCTTCAGCATCTCCATCAATCTCCATCACCATTTCCTTCATTCTTCCACACGGATTCCTACTTCAAGAGAGTACACATGAACAGCCCATAGAGAAGAGAGAGAGGGAGGAGAGAGAAAGACTAGATTCTGTTCTCTTCATCCACACAACCATTCCTCATCTGAAGACCAGCGATAAGATCAGCCAAGAGGGAGAAGTTGGCCCCCAATCTCTAGTTCATAGGTTCTTCACAGCTTGACATCATGATATATGATGATGAGGGCACATTTTTGGACCGTTGTTTACACACCATCTTCATCACCCTTCTTCATGTTTTTTTCATCCTTTTGTATTAAATTTTAGGGGGGGGGAGGGGGGGTCAAAAGTCCCAAAGGGCACCTCCCCTTTGGTCCTAATTTTGACCACCTTTTCATATCTTGCCCAATTTGTGGCCACTTTCTCGTCCGGACTCCGATTCGAGTTCTGAAAAATCTTGGGCGTCCGGCTTGACATCTCGCACTGATTGGCAGCTCCTGACATCCTGCACGACAGTCAGAAAATTTATCAAAAATCCACAAGTGTCGCTCGAGCGCCTTTTAAAAGCCGTCTTTCACGTGGTGCTTAAAATCGTCCTAGCTGCAACCGCCGCCTTCGATGTTAAATATTTTTCCCCTAAATATTGAATTTTTTGGAAAATTTTAGGCACATCCCGGGCTCAAATCTCTGCTCTCATTGGGGATCATGGGATAGGGCGACTCAACCCGTTGAATCCCACAGTAGATCTGCACAAAACAACCAAAGGAAGTATCAAGCTGATACAAAATAGATACATATTAAACCACACCACAATGCTTACCCTACCCCCCGAGAAAACCAAGGCATAAAATCCACAAGAAGTAGGTCTGGCATAATCTAATAGAAGGTCCGAAGCTAGTCACTAACCAACTGCTCCAATACTGTTAAACTAAAAAGAACTATCCAAGAGGTCGCCCTAAGTGGTGGTCTGAACTACCTACCTAACTAAGGACAACACAACTAGGAGCTCCTACTAGGCGAGGACTCCTATAGCCTGATCAAGAAGTATTCTCTTTTAGCATATTTCTTCTTTTAGGTTTTTATGTTTCCATACTTGGGCATGTAAAAAGGAGAGAGCTGAGCATAGTGACCCAAGGAGAACAGGGCATCGGCCTCAGGTCCTGTCTTGGTACCCAAGAACCTACCAAGCCCTCGCGAGGTGACACTTAATCCTTTTCTAATACTCACCTTTTATTTTCTCTCCAACATTCCTTACTTTCTTCTTTTCCAACAAGACGCCACCCCTAGGAAGACAAGGCATCGGCCCTGGGTCTGACTCGTCCCCAGGAACCTACCAAGCCTTCGCAAGGCGATGATCAATTGCTTATAAATTTTCCTTTCTTTTCATTTCTATTTTTATAGGGGTTAAACCCCTTTTTACACACCTTTGTATATATTTATTTTCTTTCAGATATTCAGGGTTTCTTCCTCTCTATCATCATCATTTTTTCCTCTGGCAGGCTTCTCTAACTGCCTCACAGCTAAGTAAGAACTCTTAGAACGGCTGCCTAGCAGGCTAGCAGAATACGGTCACTAGGACTACTTTCTAAAACAGGTCTTTCGATGCCTGGCAATGTCTTTACAGGAGGCAACAACTACTCAGCCCTCCCTCAAACATATCGAACCTAAACCTGGGACTTCATGCCTTGATCGCCGGTCCCCAACAAGAAAAGATCCCCTGCAAGTACATAGACACATATAGCATAAAACCACGGTACTCGTAAAGGAGAGATATCACCTGGATAGGGCCACGAGAAGCTTCCGCGTGACATAGGCTCCTTCCAAGCTCTTCTTCGGACCTATCTAGCATAGGACTAAAACAAGAAACCATTAACCGTACCTGTACTAAACAGACGACTGGCCCTCTTCGCCTAATGAAATAAAGCATTTAAAACCTCGCAAAACTGGCCCTCTCGGCCTAATGAGATCAAATAGAATAGCACCTACACATCCCTCCCCGAAATAGTATAGATATACAATAATATGCTCCTTTCCAAGGAGGAAAAATAAGGCTCGCAGCCCTAAACTAAATGCATAAGATTATGACCCATCCCTCGTGCATATATAGCAATAGGCGTATGCATAACATGTTGTCTAATCAACCTATGGGTCCCGGATAACAACGGTAGATCGATATCAGCTACTCTTTGCATCACCCATATCAACCATCGCCTACCATATATTGCATGTTCTGATAACATTCTCCACAAGCGACTAGGTCTTGTCTCATTATTGATAACAATATCAAAACTAGGACCACAGTTGAAGAAAATATATTCTTCATAAGCAAGATTTGCCAGTGAATCCGCAAACTGATTCCAGTAACGTGGAATCAGCTGAAGCGACACTCTCTCAAACTCCTCAAGTAGGGTCATCGCAGTTTGATGATACATACAAAGGATGGGATTCCGCACCGTGTACGTCCCATCTAGCTGATTCAAGATCAACTGGGAATCCCCTTTTACTAACAACCACCGAATACCACCATGCTTGGCAATATGCAGTCCCATAATCAAGGCTTTATACTCCGCCATGTTGTTAGTGAATCCTACCCCGAGATAAGCAGCTAACTTCATCGTAACTCTACGTCAGGGATCTCGAATTACTACTCCAACACTCCCTTTTTAATTAGGGCCCCTGGACGCTCCGTCAAAATATAGTGTGTACGTCCATAATGGGTTTACACAGCCTGCCATCACGAACTCCTCTTTTTATAATTATGATAGTCAAAATTTAGCATGTTTAGAGAATGAACTGACGGCTCCATCCTACCTTCTTTATTAAACTCAATAGGGATACTTGTCAACATTCGTAAACAGTGATGGCAGAAGACTTTGATCTCCCATACAAAGATTCCGTCCTCTTGCTCAATCACTTTGTATCCTTTGCTCCACCAGATGAGTTTTCCCTGATGGTATCTCTTCTCCAAATATGGGTGCTCCAAATAAGGAATTAACCGCCCCATCAACTAGCTTTAAGCTCTTTTGCAGGTCTCAAATCAGCCACAACATGGACCTGCAATGCATTTTTTTGTGTTAGCATACTTAGAAATAATAAGGTTTAATCTTATTAATATTGACCTTATTCTTAAATTCTACTCCCTACAGATCAGCTAGTAGAGCTGTAGACCTGTTTTTCCCTATCCTAACAATCTTGTAGGGGCCATACCATCTAGGTTCCAACTTCCCTGGAAACAACTCCCTACGCACATCATATTACAGAACTAATTGCTCTTTTTTAAAGGTATACTTCTTTGCTTTAAGGTTGTGCAACTGCTTCATTCGACATTTAGCTATCTCCTGGTGTAATAAGCTCTGTAATTTCAGTTCATCCAGGTGGGCTATGGTTGTGAAACGTTCAAGAGAGGATCCTCATCTCCCAAAGAGTGGTTAATTGCGAACCGTATGGTTGGAAACTCGATTTCGAGGGGTAACACACACTCTTTCCCATAAACTAATTTAAATGGAGTATGGCCGGTAGCTCGCTTGAACGTTGTATTGTACGCCCATACTGCCACATACAACTTCCTATCCCAATCTCATTTCTTCTCCGAGACTATTTTAGACAAGATACCCACAAGCTGCTTATTAGTACTTTCAACTTGCCCGTTGGCTTGCAGATTATAAGGGATCGTTTTATTGTGCTTGATTTGCCAAGCTTCAGTCAAGCTTTTGATCACTTTATTCAAAAAGTGGGTTCCACGGTCCGACACTAGTTTCTTTGGTGGACCAAAACGGCAGATAATCTACTCTAAAAGGAAACTTGCAGTCTCTTTTGCATTGTCATGCCTCATCGCCTGCACTTCTGACCATTTTGTAAAATAATTAGTTGCTACTATAATATACCTCTTTTGGGTAGTAGACGATGGGGTGATAGGACCCACAAAGTCAATGTCCCACTTCTCAAATGGAAGAATAGCCATAATAGGCGTAAGTGGTTGTTTCCTATTCTCTCTGCTGTCATGTCTTTAACAGGTATCACATCTCTTAACATACTCAAAGGAATCTTGGAAGATGGATGGCCACCAATATCCAGCTCTTAAAGCTTTCTGTGCCGTCAACCGTCTAGCGAAATGCCCCCCACACGCAGAGTCATGGCACTCCTCCAAGATGAAAGGAACCTCGTTAGGCATCATACAACAGTAGTAGATATCATAAAAACCCTGCCGATATAGTGTCCCAGCGATCAAGGAAAACTTCAAAGCTGTTGTCTGATTTTCCTCTTTTCTGATTTTGATAAACCAGCTCCAGGCTCTCCCGTTGATAGATAATGCATGATAGGAGCATACCAAGATGGGATAGAAGCTGTATCAATTTTAAACATTTCTTCAATATCACTTCCTTCAGAGCCAAAGTCTCTTTCGGCTCCCCGAAATCCACAAGGCATTCCACAATCCCTTGCAACCTTGGTGGCTTACTCTTAATCTCATAATCGAACTCCTGCAAAGTGATTAACCACTTTGCCAGACGATCAGGCGGTTGTAGCTTGTTCATTAGCAATCTAAGCCCTTCCGCCTTCGTATAGAAAACTACCTTCTCATAGAGGATGTAGTGCCTGAATTTTTTAGTCGCAAAGACCATCGCAAGGCACAACTTCTCCATGTAGGTGTAGTTAATTTCTGATATGCCCAATTTTTGACTAGCAAAAGCTATCGGATGATACCACTTTTCCTCCCAGATTTGGGCTAAACAGCAATTGATACTGTGCATGGTGGCTGCTGAAAATATATAAAATACCTCGCCTCTTTTAGGTGCTTTCAAAAATGGTGCTTTTACTAGCTCCTGTTTCACATCCTCGAAAGCTACCTTACAAGGGTGGCTGCTGAAAATATATAAAATACCTCGCCTCTTTTAGGTGCTTTTAAAATTGGTGCTTTTACTAGCACCTATTTCACATCCTCGAAAGCTACCTTACAAGGGTGGATTTTAAAACTAGTGCTTTTACTAGCTCCTATTTCACATCCTCGAAAGCTACCTTACAAGGGTGGCTGCTGAAAATATATAAAATACCTCGCCTCTTTTAGGTTCTTTTAAAATTGGTGCTTTTACTAGCTCCTGTTTCACATCCTCGAAAGCTACCTTACAAGGGTCGCTCCATACAGATAGACAGCTAAAGGATAATAAGTTCGTTAATGGCAACGTCCTTTCTGCCAAGGCATTTATAAACCTCCGGCAGTACCCTATCGATGATAGAAAGCTATGAACCTCTTCCGGAGTGCGTGGTGGACTCATAGCGACTATAACCTTGATCTTTTTAGGGTTAGTTGCGATCCCTAGTACTGAGCTGACCACATGGCCTAGCAATAGCCCATAAGGCACTCCAACGACACACTTCCGTGGATTAAGAGCGATATAAAATTATCTGCAGCGCTCAAAGCACTTTCTTAAGATAATCAACCTCCTTTCCCTTATAGTGGCTACCCCCAGGTCATCGATAATTACTTTCAACTCATCTGGGGAGATGCCACCAAAGGTCTTGTCTATTGCTCGTTGCCATGATCTAGGTGCATTGCACAATCCAAAGGCCATCACATGGTACACAAAAGTACCAAAGACAGTAATGAAAGTTGTTTTCAACTTGTCTTCTTCTGCAATTGCCATCTGGTTGTAACCCGCAAAGCAATCCATAAACGAATATATTTCCCTACTCTCTAATTGATCCAAAATCTGGTCAATAAATGGCAACTCTTAACCGTCTGCTTATTCAGCTCTCTAAAATCTACACATAATCGGATTTGGTTGTTTTTCTTCTTCCTAATGACGACTGGTGAACACCATTCTGTGTGTTGTATAGGGAAGATTAAACCAACTTTCCTTAACTTATGTAACTCCTCAAATAGCCCGTCCCTCAGTTCAAAAGGCATACGCCTTACTTTCTGATGCACAGGACGACTGCCTTCTTTTACAAGAATAGTATGAACATCTAGGCTGGGAGGAATGCCTCTCAGTTTGTCATAACTCCAAGCAAAGATATCGCGGAATTCTTGAATCAAGGACACATAGTCCTCCCTTTCTGCTGAACTGAACATGGAACCTAATTTAATTGGCCCCGAATCATTCGACATACCAAGGTCCAACTCAATCACATCCGCGTCTCTTATGCTATCTTGGGGCTCTATCGGCTCATTTAAAGTTATCTGATAAATATCCTCTGTAGTGGATCCCTCTTTAGATTCATCATTGGATGATGTCTCACTACCAGATGGATCATCTGCTGTTTCTAATTCAGTAGAGGATAAAGAAGCTCTCTCACTCTGAGGAGACTCAGGGTAAGTATCGACTATTACTCGATTAGCACCTCTACCTAGAACCACTCAACCGGCGGGTATATCGACTTGACAATCTGTTCGCAAAATCCAAGGCCTACCTAGCAAGACTCGATAGCTGGGACGTCGTGCAAATCTTATCACCCTAAAGTCCAAGAAGCATTCTACACTTGCAACTGTAACATGGACTTTAGTAACGCAACCTTCCGGTTGCCTTAGACTATCATCAACCATTCTAAGAAGGGTGGAGCTATCTTTTTGGATGCCTAGACCCAACCTCTCCATCAACTCTGAACTCATGATATTGACGGAGGACCCAGTGTCTACGATAGCATGTTCTACTAATATTCCATCCACGTATGCTGGAACCCTAGGGCAATTCTTTTCAGCATGATCAAACCAATCTTCCCCTACTCGTGCTATGCCCAAAGGTTCTACAATATACCCAATATGCAGGATCTTCTTTAATTCCTTGTGTACTCCTGGAGATAATTTAATCAACTGTAAGAGGTTTACATCTGGTTTGACTTCACAAAGAGAACTTGCTAAATCAAAATCATGATAGGTAGCCAAAGCTCTCTTTTCTCGCCAAACCATTCTTTCTTTTGTCTCGGGACCGACTTTGGTGCTTCTTTTTTAGCTCTTGCCTTCTTTCTTGGCACTTCCTCATCCTTCTTAGGATCAACTTTTCTGTCAACAGGCATTAGAGGTCCACCTTCCATGCCAGGATTCAGGACTTGCATCCCCTTATCCCCTTACTTAGGGTTTTCCTCGACCAGTTTTACATTATCTTTATCACCCTCTTTAGCCTTTTGGCCTCTTGTCACAGCTCGTAGGTTAGAGGTTTCAGCGCCATTGATGCGTACAGCCTCGATAAGGCTGACTCCATTGCCTTGTGGCAACTCTTCTATAGTGGTCTTTTCCCTTTGCAGTATTTGTCTTGGTCCATCATTAATTACCTTGCGCTCTATGATTAACTGGACCTGGCTGTCTACTCCCTTATTGGAGGGAACTAATCTTACTCCAACAGGTAGCGGCTAAGTGGCCCGGCTTTCCACAAATATCAGATTTAACATTTGGACAATTTCTAGGAAAATGTTGTCCGCTACACCACTTACAGCTAAATCTTGAGGGGCCACCCTTTTCAAGGCATCGACTCCCTATCAGATTCTGCTGCTTCTTCAAGAAATTGACGTCAACAGCTATTTGCCGATATTGTTCAGAAATCATGTCAGTGTAGTGCTTCATCATATCCTTAACTTCGCTAAGGACATTAGAGGCACTCGACTCATAGCCTTGGTTGTCTATCCGTCGTTCCATTGGCCTAACAATTTGATTGTGCATTGGTTGTTGAGTCATAGGAACAATATTAGAGTTCGAAACTTGGCCTCCAACATTTGGTGGAGCCAACTAGCTAGCCATAGGCATAGTCACACTGGGAGGCGCTAGCAGCAAAGGTAGATTTTGAACCATGCTTCCTCTCCCATTAGGGTTATTCATAGGCATCTCTTGACTTCCATTTGTCAATGGCAAATTGCCTCCAAGTACTAGACCCGCATTAAGATTTATTCGAGAGGAGTAGCCCGTTTGTAATCGTGACTCTACTCCTTCTGCTCACGTAATGGCAGTGTCTATATCAGCCAAAGCCACACTCCTCAATTGTACCTGAATATTGAAATCCAATCTATGCAAGAAGTATTGCAATTGGGTAGCCGGCGGAATGGGAATGTAAGTTTGTAACTTACGAAACACTTCCTTAAGCTTCTTGGCATAGGCTTTCACATTCTCATAGGGGTCTTGGCGTGTTACATTCAAAACGCACAACCAGTATTGGCCACCTCTTTCAGGGGTATATTCTCCTCGAAAAGCTGCATAAATTGGTCGATGGTAGTGATGGTTCCAGTCTCTATGCTATGATACCATACTGCAGCCCTTCCTTTTAATGTCATGTTAAAGAACATCATAAGATGTCCCTCATCTTGGATGTGGTAATTAAACATTGATCTCTGGAATTCACAAATGTGAAACTCTGTATCTTCTTCAGCTAACACATTAAAAATGGGCAAAGGCACTCCTAAAGCTAGCAAATCCGGTGTCCCTGTAAGAATTGCAATGGGTTGTGCCATGGCGACAATCGGATTAACAATAGGAGTTTGAACTGATGGGATCACACCCCCACTTGAAGTGGGTTGGCTTGGTGGAAGAGAGGAAGAACTTGTGCTTCCTCCTGCACCTAAAGGACTATGTGTAGTAGTTGGGTTACTAAGACCATTGCCTTTTATGTGTATTGGGCTACTCCTTTGAGGAGAATAGCGACTTACAATCTCCAACCACCGTCTAGCCCTCTCAGCACGTTCTGCTTTTTGTATTTCGGCTTGACAGTCCTTGTCAGAGGACATAAACCAACTTTTTGGTCCCTAAAAACCCTAGATTCGAGAACCAACACTTGTTGGTGGCTCTCAACAGCTTAGATGCACCACTGATGGGACCTCAAATGGACCGGCACTGGCTTTGGCACTAGCCGACCTCATGCTCATGATAGACAAACAGACCCTCACGGCCTCCGAACCAGGAGCGTCTATCTACTGCTAAAGGACAAAGTGTCCTAAAGCCTAATCTATGTGTTTATAGTTTTATAGTTTATTAGTCCAACATTTTCCTTTCTATAAACTCCTCAGAGGGAAAACCCATACACATTGGAAATAAATACCATGATAATCACATACATGGGAGGCAACCTCTCAGTAGAAACACCGCGGCCCCACTACAGCTCTCCTACATTGCAAGGATTAGCCCCTTGATGCACTGCTCAACCTATAAAACAAACAAACAAACTCCCCTCTTTCATTTTTTAAAGTAATCTAGGAGATACCATGTGTCCTTTCCAAATAATCCCCCAAGAAACGAACGTCTATCCTACGGCTTAGGATTCCTTTCCACACTCAAACGTGGGTCATTCTCATTGAAAACAGGTGCTATGCATCCAGGTTTTATATTTCGACACCATGATCGTCATGCACATGCAAAAGTGAATAATTCTAACGTTCTCCAACATCATTTTAAATTAGAAACACGTGGTGCACAATCAAGCTTTATAACGCATTTACTAACCCGTTGCGGCGATGTAAGGATAGCATTGAGATAACACTCGTGCTACTATTCTCTTAATTAACATACCACGAAATCTATGTCATGATGCATAAAAAAATCAGCAACAATTAGCACGCAAATCACACCATTCAAACATTCCAACCCCCTACGTTTAGGTACTGCTTTTGTTGCATAGGTGTAGAGGTTCATTTTGTCATGTTTTGATGTATAAAAAGCAATAAATCACAAACTTTGACAAGGAGATAGGGCAAACTGAGGCCAAACCTCATGCTTTTCCATACCATACATCCACAAATAATCATTATATTTTTCCTTATTTTTCCAAGACGTATTTCTATTTTTCCACTCATTTTTTCTATTTTTTTATTTATTTATCAATAAAATATGTTATTTTCTGGTTTTCCTTATTCCAAACACTTCAGCATACTAACAGTCAATTTATCTTCCATTTCCCTCCCATGCGAACATATTTCTCCCACTCGAAACAGAAAAACTAGTATTTTACCACTTAAAAACCGCATTTCGGGTTTACGAAAATTAAATAAAGCATGTAAATCATTGTAAAATCAGAATTTTCTGATAAACAATAATTAATCATGGTGCAAATAGCACTCACACAAATTTTCATCCAATAAGAACGTAATTATCATCATAAACTATAAAAAATCCTTCATTTTTCTTCATAAAAATGGTCATACCATATTTTTACGTAACCCAAGATGCCTTGAATGCATACATAACCAGCAAATGGAGCTTCCATTGCTCTCAATCCAATGCTGCACTTCAATCTTCAGCATCTCCATCAATCTCCATCACCATTTCCTTCATTCTTCCACCCAGATTTCTTCTTCAAGAGAGTACACATGAACAGCCCATAGAGAAGAGAGAGAAGGAGGAGAGAGAAATACTAGATTCTGTTCTCTTCATCCACACAGCCATTCCTCATGCAAAGACCGGTGATAAGATCAGATCAGCCAAGAGGGAGAAGTTGGCCCCCAATCTCTGATTCATAGGTTCTTCACAGCTTGACATCATGATGTATGATGATGAGGGCGCATTTTTTGGCCGTGGTCTGCATGCCATCTTCATCACGCTTCTTCACATTTTTTTCATCCTTTTGCATAAAATTTTAGGGGGGTTAAAAGGTCCCAAAGGGCACCCTCGCTTTGGTCCTAAGTTTGGCCACCTTTTCATATCTTGCCCAATTTGTGGCCACTTTCTCGTCCAGACTCCGATTCAAGTTTTGAAAAATCCTGGGCATCTGACTTGACATCCCACACTGACTGGCATCTCCTGACATCTTGCATGGCAGTTGGAAAAATTATCAAAAATCCTCAAGTGTCGCTCGGGCGCCTTTTAAAAGCCGTCTTTTACTTGGTGCTTAAAATCGTCCTAGCTGCAACTGCCGCCTTCGATGTTAAATATTTTTTTTCCCTAAATTTTGAATTTTTTGGAAAATTTTAGGCACATCCCGAGCTCAAAACTCCACTATCACTTGGACCAAGATACCCAAGATGAGACACATATAGCTCTCATAGATGTGGTTATCTTGTGGAAGGGTCATAATCCTTTTGTGGTCAGTGCAGAGAGCCATTGGCCCATTTCTTTTCTAAGATAAGAAATCCAATTAATGTCCAATGAGTCCCTTTGTAACTTCTATTTCAAGTTAGATAATAGAAAATTCAGGATTTGTAGTGAGTCATCCATGACATGTAAATAATGTGCTTCTCCACATATCCTTAAGATAGTGGAATCCTTGTAATTTTTTTAAATAATGAAAAAATATATGCTTTTTTAAACTTCTGAGTACTTTCAATTTAGATAATCTTAGTTTACTATGATCCAAGCGTGCGATAATACATATTGTAATAAGTCAATCGTGCTGGTTAAAATCATAATTAAATTGCAGGCTGGAGTTCTATAATCTATGCAATATTGTCTTTGCATAATTATATATTGTAGCTCATCTCTTCTACTCATTTCTTAAAATTAAATATTAAATTTGATCTAAGGGATTTTGAAGGTCTTTTAAATTTCTTTTCTTAAAAAATTTCTATATTTTCTCTAGTTGGACTTGAATATACTCAGTGATCCAAGTATATTTGAGGATATAATAATGTAGAACAAAGTGTTTGTCTGTATGAGTAATTTTAATGGTGACTTTAAAGTATTGAAATAAAGAAACTAAGGTAAGATTTTTAATTTGAAACTTTAGGGTTAAAAAAGAACCTTTATTTAAAACCCTAGATACATAAAAGCTATAACTCCAAACTCATTTTCAATTTCATTCTCTACTTCCCTACACTTGTACTCTCCTTCCTTCTCTCTTTGTGTGCCATGGCTACCACTCCTGCCTTCGCCGCATGGATTAGCTCCATACACTATGCACACATAGGAGACCAGATATACCCTAGGCTTTGCGTGACCTTGAGTCTAGAGAGCTCACTTTTCACCATAGATCCTAATTCTAGTATAGTTTCATCATTTTGTGATGCGGAAGACCCTTTCACCTGCTCTATTCCGGACTCTGGTCTTAGATGGGTCCCCATAGATATCTTATATAGTTTACGTGCTGGATTGAGCCATGCAAAGGTGATAAATTGAGCCCTTGTGCATGTGGGTAGCATCTCCATGCCAGAGCAGTGTCCAACTCATCCCAGGACCATGCCACCACGATGGATCTCATCGAGCGCAATGTAGCATTTGCCATATATATTTTGTGCACTAAGGTGCAAGAGGAAAGTGATAAAGACATCAATGCACCCTCTCATCCATAGCTAGAGTATTTTGAGAGGGAGTTTGAGAAGATCACACTTGATCGAAGCGTAGAGGCAGCACAAAGCTTAGCCATTGTGCACCCACCTCCTTGCCTTGATGAGACACCGACACGTGATGAGCCACCCCTCGCATCTCTCCATGCTATCATCATCAAGGGGGTGGAATATCTACTCATGTAGGATGTACTAGAAATTTTGGAGCTAAGAGAAGAAGAACTATATTGTATCATGGTGCTTGTTGCACCTGATGATTTTATAGATTTTGATATACAAGATGCTCTAGCACATGTTGATGAGGTGGCTCGATATGATGGCACAAGTATCCATAACATCTCCGCCATTGTGAGCATCCAAGAGTAGATTAAGAATGCAGTGCCATAGCATGAGATCTCATATGAGGAGTTTGAGAAACTGCAAGAAAGAATTTTGGACCTCGACTTGACTACACAATACCTTTTCAAGAGAGAGACAAGGCTGGCCCAGTTGCAAGAGCAGACTTGGATGCTCCATTATACCAGCAAATAGATGATGTAGAGAAAGTAATGTTATCAGATTCGTATACAAATTTACTAGTAGGGTCTCTAGGGTATTGGGAGCATCGAGACAAAGCTTTGTCAGGGGATTAGGCCCCCAAACGTGAGCCTTTGGCCAGGGCTGCTCTGCGGGTCCAATCTCAACAAAAATTCATCTCCATGCTCCTGCGACCCTAGAAGCCCTACTGGTCAATTTTTGCGTGAATAAGATATATATATCTTTAGCACACTCCATGCATAGTGAGTCTGACACAATGAGTTTGACACTAAACTCGTGTGATGATGTAGGACATTGTCTATATAGTTGAATTTTCATCTAGACAAGGTGACTGATTTGGTAGGCAAGGAAGGGTGCACGACTCGACATTGAAGGAGCATATCGGCCATCTTTTGAGCGACATTATTGTATTTCATAAGACTTGCTCTCTGGCTTTTGTTGAGAACTTCCTGAAGTTGAGGGCATTAACAAAGGCTAGGCCCTTCAAGACCATCCAATGAACTCTAGCTTGGAGAAAGTAGTGTTGCTTCAACATTTGAAGCTCCTCTACTTATTCTCTAATACTAGGTCTGGGCCACTTTTTTCCATGGTGACCCATGGCAGGATTGCTGGTGTTCAAGACCCCAATGTCATTAGGCAAGGACTACTAGGGCAAAATGTGTTATTGCTAATGATCAATAATAGCTCTGACCCTGGGGAGTGTAGCTCGAAGAATCCTAGGAGAGGGTAGATGTACTTATAATATCTCATTACCAATGTAATGCACTTTGTAATCTTCTCTTGAGGTAACTGAAACTTATACTTGTTTGATTTGTTTGCAATGTAGTTTGTCACATGCATAATTTATTATTATTATTAACTTGAATGCTACATTTATTTATCGGATTTATATACAATACAATTCATACCCCTAAATTTAATACGTAGTGCTTTATCGAGTTTGTGCGCAACATGTATTCATTTGAATGTATGTAACGATAACTCAAAGACATAAATGAAACAAATAACAAGCGAATAAACAAAAATAAGACATGCCAAAAATTCTATTCATATTCATAACATTTTACATGGGGTCCATTACAACTAGGGTTTTACAAAATCTCTTTGGAAGCTACATTCCATGTATATTTTAGTAGTACACCCCTATTGTTATTGATCTTTGTGAGGACTATCCTTCCATCACCGAAAAAACCTCACTATCCACAAATCCCTATTGGTGACGATGACTCTCCTTGCATTCATTGTTGCATAGATCGAGTCTCCAAACAAGTCGATGAGGCAAGCTTCGGCAGCTCCCTATAGTGCAAGGAGGGCTTGGGCCATCCCATGATTGGGTTGTTGCAAGGGTGATCCATCCAGGAAGTGGCTCTTGCTATTCTTAATCAATATGCCATCCATAATCTCCGGCACTAGCTTCTAGAATGGAGTGTTTGGTATCAAGAGTTGTGTGGTCTTCTAGTAATGGTGGATCTCACGAAGAGCCAATGTGCCTGGCCTCCAGCGACACTTGCAATGCTGGAAGGGTAGTGGTGGTGGTGGAGTTGGGGGAGGTGGCCTGCGAATGGGATTTCTAGGGGGGGTGTCTTCGAGCTGCTTGCTTGGTGAGTGCCATGTCTTCTAGGAGAGAAAACTCAAAACTCAAAAGTGAAATGTGCAAAATGAGCTGAAACTTTAAACTTATAGCAAAACTTTTACAAAACCCTTAAACTTGAATTAATGTATCTAGGCTTTCAAAAAAAATGACCAATGATCCGATTGATGTGAAATTTTAGCTCTGGAATCCTCTCAGATACGTCAACTACCCAAGCAAAAAGGCCTCATCAGAAGTCTCTAGGACACCTATCCAGAGGTTGGTGTCTGGGGCCTTGACTAGAGGCTTCTGATGGGGCCATTTTTTAAATATCCATGAGTTTTTATGATGCCTAGCATGTGGGTGAAGCTTCACCAGATTTCAATTTATAAAATTGACGGTTCAATCATTTTTTGAAAATGCATTAACATGATTATACTTCATTGATAAAGAAAAACCTCGGAGGGGGGGGTCACTATGTATAAAAATGTGTGTAACATGAGTTCAAAAAAAGGGAATATAAAAATACATAGGCTTATAGATGTACATTTATAGAAGGCAATATTTTAGCAATAAATCTATTCACAAAAGGGGTCTTTATATTTAATATGTAAAGTTTTTACAAAAGGGTATTATTAGATCATAAAAATGGCCGGGATCTTTAACAAAAGGGTATGATGAACCTCAACAAGTAAACATAGTATCCCTAATCTTTAGGGTATTATGCCCCCTCTCTCTCTCTCTCTCTCTCTCTCTCTCTCTCTCTCTCTCTCTCTCTCTCTCTCTCTCTCTCTCTCTCTCTCTCTCTCTCTCTCTCTCTCTCTCTCTCTCTCGGTGGAGGAGGTGAAAAGACCTAACATTGAAGAGACATTCTCTAAAGTGGTCAAGCACTTGGACTTAGATTTTGTAAAGCCAACCCAAAAGAAGAAAAATAGTTATTGTTAAATTATTTTGTGGAGCTACATGAGAGATGCATGCTCTCTCTCTCTCTCCCTCTCTCACACACACAAAGATGTGAAAAAGATGGAATGAATCTTCCTTCTTCTATTAGAAGTTAATCAAAATCAATAGACACATCCGAGACTAAAGTATTCTCTGAAGGCAACTATCAAGATTGTTTATACTTCTTTTACTATGATTTTTATTATTATTAGATAGATTGTACATGTAGCGTGACGGTTTGATTTGTATTTTTTTTCTTATTCATTTATATATTCTATACATACATACATACATACATACATACATACATGTGAAACTAGGCTCAAAGGAGTATGAGCATGACCAAATGATGGCATTATTTTCTCTTCTTAGGGGCTATAAAATAGAAATTTTGAGAACACTCCAATTAAAGATGCAAGGGACACATAATTAGCAAGTAGCTCTGTAAGTTTTAGTAACGACTAGATTTTGTAACACATGCCTTTGAAATGGATATTACCCTACTATCACAAGGCACAAGTTAAGCTTCCTAATAATAACTATTGTAAAAACCTTATGTTTTGTCTTTATCTTGAACATAACATGCACTTTCTTCATACATGTACACACATATACATATATATATGTACATATACATCAATACACTTTCTTTATATATGTACATATATATACATCTACACACATATGTTCATCCATACATACATGCATGCATGTGCATGCACACACATACACACACACAAAGAGAAGTTAATTCACATAATGTAATAAAAAAGAGTTTGAAAATATCTATTCCATGAGAGTGAGGTGAGATGATAGGAAACCTCATGGGGTGAGAGATCGTGAGCAAACTTGAGTTGAGGGAGTGCATGATTGACATGCATCATTCTGTCTAGACTCAGCATGTAGGCCAAGTGGTCCTACAAAGATTAAGCATTTGAACTTTATTTGTAATTTTTCATGCTTATTGTCCCCATCTTGAAAAAGATAGTATTCTCATTACCCAGCTCTACATCTAAGTCAAACAAGTATTTTATCTTGAGGAGCAATTGAGGCTCAATATGAGGGATTTTGTAGCTCGATTTGGTTGCATTCGGGTAGCCATTAGTAGCTAAAATCAATTCAAGACTACTTGCTTTTGGAATGCTTAGGAGGAAGTTTTGCTCAATGTATTTGATGTATGCAAGCACAAGCGTTGCTCAAGCTTAGGGGTAGCTTGGTTTTCTTACATGGAGGGTCAAATCCTTACTCATAAACTAGGGGGCATGCTTGCTATCTTGAAGCAAGGGGTCTGCTTGTGTGTGTTAATAAAGAAGAAGAAAGAGATACAAAGTTGATGTTTTGGTGACATCATGATATCTATGGGTTGTATTTTTAGTATGTAAGACCTATTGCAACTATTATGCCTTCTTCATCCACTTCCAAAAATGCATTATTTGAGATTTAAAAACTAGATGTCTTACTGGAAATAGTAAAATCATAATGTATTAGTTCAGAAGAAGCAAGAAAAAGTAATCAAATGCAATGGTGTCAAGCTTGAGGGCATGGATGGTGATGTATGGAAAGAAATGGATGACTTGGCATGTTTCACTATGACATTGAAACTCTCAAAGTTCATGTATTTTAATGTAAAAGACATGCATTGCCAAGACTTTGAACTTAGTCCACTGCTACATGCACTCACTAGAAATTTGCTAGTTACCTCACTCTTCATGATCAAGAAGATCAAATTGGACTATATTTCCACTGACAGTTTAGGTTTTCTTGTGGAGTGACTAGTTGTCCAAGTGAAGTCAAGTATGTATAGTGGCATGTAGCACCTGTCATGACTTTGAGATTTGTTGGTCAAAGTCGTATTGTGTGGCACAACTCTATGTGCAAGGTTTGTAACTTCAAGTTGAAAGTTCAAGTGTCTTACAAGTTTGGGCATTCAACAACAACATTAATTATGTTATGCTAAACATGACCATAATCATCCCATTGTGAAGATTTTCCATTCAAGAGGACCATATGCCATATGGGATATTTATAATCATGTTATGTTAAACAAGACCATAATGATCTCATCATCCATAATGAAGGTTTATGATCACGAGGGAGCGAGACTAGTGCGTAGTGTGCACGCTATTTTCATTCTTTGAGCAGGCGAGACTGAGAGGTACAAACACACACACTCTATGTGTGTGTGTGTGTGTGTGTGTGTGTGTGTGTGTGGACTTGATGACTCAATGAATAGCCTTACAGATGTAGTAATAATGGCTACTTACGTGTCCCCCACATTTGACATTTTCAAGACTTATAGCAACATATCTGCTACGATCATGACATTGGATCGTGGGTCACTTTTATTGATCACCATAAATTGCGAATTGAATAGCATGAACTCCCTCTTTCCTTGTTTATTCTATATACTCCCATTCATCAGAATAGGGTTTTGGAGTTTGAGTATATGCATGAACAGGGAAGGAGGTTCCACCCAGCTTGTGTTTCCAGCAGCAGAAAAGCCCATCAGTTAAACATTCATGGAGCCATAGCTTCAGCTACGAAGCCCTAGCCCTTGGCCTCCTTGTTCCAACATCAACAAACCTGTCAGCATGAACATTCATGGAGCCACAGCCATCCACAGAGCATAGCTTCAGCTTGATTATCCGTGGAGCCATAAACCCTTGAACCTCAACTACACATGCCCCTTGCTTGATCATGCCTCCCCAACACCAAGATTCAGTCACACATGAAACCAGGTTTGTCATGAAGTGTTGCTACCTTGTGAATGACTCGAGGCCCTTCGTCTTTTGCCATGGCTTTTTATCCTTTTTCCATTTGTGTGGTCATCGTGGTGGTAGACTTCATATTGGCCATCAGGGTTGTGAGTGCTTATGAGAGGGAAAGCTACAAAATTGTATATAAATAGCATATCTGGAAGACATGCCATTCAAAAATTCACTATGGTTGGCTACTCGAGCTCAGAGTTGTGGTATTTCTTTACTAATAATCTATCCTGATATATCACGTTCTCTAGGCACCCTTTATTTTGAGTACAACACACAGTATGTCGTTGTTCTATACAGGCCTTTGATGACATAATCCTCTTCATTCTCAAATTCACAGAATCTATATCATGAATTGACTTCTGATAAGCTTACTATTTTTTAAATGGTTTCTACAAATGGAGTTTCACTTTGATTATTGTCTATTTTGGGGTATTGTTCTCCATCACCCTTTATGCAATATCTGTTAAGATTACCTCTCGACAAGGTGCACTTATTTTTCTGATTGATGGAATTAGTCCATGCTTGATAGACAATAAACATGGACAATAGGGTTGTGGCCTTTGCATTCCTAAATTCTTTCCCTCCACCTGTCAGTGCTACTGGGTTGTCCATAAAAAAATTTGAAGGAAATAAATTTGGACTCTTCACCTAGCAAAGTGCTCACAACTAACAAGAGATTGCTCGGTGGATACCCACAAGTCAACGAGGAAGTGGGTGCTCTCAATCCCCCTTCTCTGAGATGTTACTACACATCAGAAGAAGCTGGAGTAGATGGTTACCTGATGCAAATTATTTACCAAGTAAGAAGTTTTGGATGTGTCTTAAAGGTGAGCATAATCATTTTTATGCCTTTCCTGATTACATTTTCCACATGCAAGTGGTTCTGGGAGCAGATTTTGTAACAGATGTAGTGTACTGGACCTGTATATTTCTGAGGTATAATTTTGTTGATGTGGTAAATTGTTTCAGGTTTTCTTGATGTGTTGTTCTTACTAAAAAGAAACTAGTTCACTCTATTTATAATGATTGAAATAAAAATGATAGCATATGTTAGGATCTTCTAAGTTCTAACCAACAAAGCTCATGGATTAAAGGGCTATGCTTTGCTAGTGTCTGGATTGAGGTGCCAACAACCATTCAGTTGCTCATTATTGACCAGTCGTCATTTTAGGCATTGTCCCAAAGGTGATATCTAGTATTAAAACATGGGCGATAGTGTGAGATTGTGGTTTTAATTGAGTCTTCTTTGATTTGTCACTTGGTTTCATATCTTTTTCTATATGCTCTTGCCCACTTAGACACTTGAACTTCTTAGTAGGGGTATTGAGGGGAAGGATCCCAAATTGATTAAGCTTTGCATGTTCATTTGGTTTGTGGTTATCACATCTGCATATATAAACAACGCTAGCTTGGCATTTCCTTGCCCCTTTGCCCTACCAATATGGGGATGTGTATCTTACTTCAGAAAACAGTACCACATTGTCTAATTGCTTTGAAGATTTAGGTAGATAGTTGGGGGAGTCTAACAGTCTCAATAATTGGGTTCCTGGTTTACGCTACCTCGGTCTATTTAAAGGCATTCTTTCTTGACTCATACAGCATTCATCTTTGCAATTATTTGTATACTTTTTCTTTCCAATTTAGGTTATGAAGTGGCACAACAATTGATTATAGTGCTGAGTGAATGTTGTGTATGTGAGGTTTTGTTTTATCCTTAGAAAACTGATTCAAGTGGTAAAATGTCATAAATATTGGATATTGTAAAGCCATGATTTGCATAGTGGGCATGTTTATGAAGTTTGTGAGAGTACTAAGAACTTTCTTGGGGATTTTTTCTGATAGAGATTGGTTTTCCTACTTGGGGAGCTTGCTTTGAATAATATGGTGAGCATTTTGTAGCTTATTAGTTAAGTGAGATAAATGAAGTCATTCTAGCAGTGATGGGATGAGTGCATATATTTTACTAGTACTAAGGTGCATATTTCTTCATGTGGACAGAATTTTCATATTCTTTTCTTAGATTATCCATGCACTAGGGGAGAATCAGTAAGCTTTTTTCTCATATGTGTTAGCAATATGCATACCAGAACTATGTTCATGGAAGTGTATTTGGTCTGTTACCTTCTAGATCTTAAAACCTATATCTTGTAAGTGTCCATTTACATCTATTGTAAAATTAATCCAAAGTTGGAGCTTGTTGATTTGTAATAAAAACAGCTTGGTGTTTCCATGTAGCAAATTGAAGAGTTTTTGCATTTAAAGTTTCATAATATGACTATTGGATGTTTACTGCAAAGTTGCAGCACATTTGTGTTTAAATGAACTAGTTGGCATTGAACATGTAGTGAATGAAGATTTTCTACAGTTAATATTAAGTAGGAGTATTGGACATTTTGTGATCTCACATGTAGTTTGAGAGTCTCCATTTCCTGTGGTAAGGCTAAACTATACCATCTATTTCTTCAATTTTTTAGGTGGCCATATCCTTTCCTTGATGTGTTCGTGGATCTTGCACCACTTTGGTAAGTAGTCTAGTTGATCATTATAAATCAAGCAGGTACCACTAAATCTTGTTTAACTAATGCAGGATGTTGGCCTCATGCAGGTATTGCCTACTATGTATAGTACACTTTTTTGCATGTCATATATCATGAAGATATTTTGCAAAGCTTCATCATCACTAAAAAGCTAAACTCTTTTATGAACCCTTAAGAGCTAGTTGCGATCAATTCTGTGATAAAAATAATGTTTTGTATTTATTACACAAGGATTTGCTAAATTCTTTTCTTAAAAAAATAAATTTACAATAAGGGATTTATAAATTATGGTAAGAAGTTACAAAAGGGTTTTTTAAAAAACACAAAAAAGGTTACATAGGGATATATAAAACATGCCATGAACGCATGTCATATATAGGATTTATACATAGTGAACCCCCCCCCCCCCCCCCCGAGAGAGAGAAAAACTCACCATCATCGAGTGTGCGCAATTGCATGTTAAATGTGTTATCAATCAAACTACATAAAATATTGGAAACTTAAAAATTTACAAAAAATAATTCATGGGTCAAATGTGCGCATTGAATTTATCCTCAACAAAACTAATTTTAAAATTAGAAACTTAGAAATATGCACAATGCAAATCATGGCAAAATAGAAGATCAAATATCGGATTTGGAATTATGAAACCATGAAATACATGGTAGATAGTGCATTACACCTAGTACAACTAGAGCTAGGCAAAATTTAACTCCAATTTGCAAGCCACTGCTATCAAATACTTGAAGGTCTACTGGAAAGATAACCAAAACTAAGCTTCTTGCAATCTACAACCAAACTTGAGCTAAAATCATAGATCCAATTACAAGGTAGCTTCTCAAAGCATATTGTTGACATTAAGATTAAATGCATCCTTATTGTTGTGGATCCACGAACAAGAACCATATCTATGGGCTTAATAGTGATACTGTAGGCATGAATGGCTAAAAGTTGACAATCACCCTTTACATCAATCAACTAACTTTCAGCTGCTTCTTGGAGAGCAAGCAAGGCTTGGCTTTTACATTCCTTACTTGGTTTATTGAAAATAACTTGTGATGATACCCTAACTCAGCCCTAACTATAGATCTTGTAGTATTTCTCGCACCAACCTAGAGAATGGTGCCTTAGGAATAATCAAGTTGGAACTCTTCTGGAACTTCCTTATCTCACGTAGCGCAGTTGTGCCTGGTCTTCATCTTTGCTTCTTATGTGTTGGAGGATGTGTATTACCAACTGGAGTAGTAGTGGGAGGTGGAGCAACTGGAACATGTGGACCACCATTTTTGGACAATGGAGAATCATCATTATTGACCACACTAGGGCCACCATTGTTGGACATAGTAGTGCCACCATCATTACTTGCAGTAGGGCTACCATTGTCGGCCACCAAGGGACCTTTGTCACTCATTGTACGCTCACTAGATTTGGAAGAGTGTTGAGCTTTGACTCTTGCAGGAACCTTCTTGATAGGAAGCTTGGAATGTGCCATGGTTGTGATGATGAAGGATAGAAAGGTGGAGGGTATAGTAAAGAGTAATGGGAAAAAATGGAAGGAGAGACTGGACTTAAGTACAAAACTTTTTAATTTACTGTGGTGTAAATGAACTTTAAAATTATCATTTCATTTCATTTCTCCACCCCATCCCTACCTCTCTCTGTCTCCTACCACCCCCCTCATGCCCCTCTCTATGTAGGCTAGTGAATGTTCCAAGGTTTGGAATTTGAAAACATAGTTTCAGATCGACTTTGAAAAACATAGTGACAAACCTTTGAAATTTTAAACAAAATTTGCAAGACATCTCGTGTTAAAGATAAGAGTATTGATGTGTTATATCCTTAGTACATGTGCTCTCTCACAGATTCTAAATGCATCAAAAATATTATCTTTATGTAGGTCTCCATTTCTTGCCATATCTCTCTTGGGTTGCCAACCATTCTGTGTGGCATTGTCTAGTTGTGATGTTTTTATATCTTGCTTTTCTCACTAATTCACATATTGCCCTACTTATAAATTTTTCTTGAGAGGTTTTAGACTTCTTTTCTTTTTCCTCGTATTGTATCTCTAATCTCCTGTACCACCATTGTAATAAAGGCCTCATACAATTGGAATAATTGATGCCATCTCCATGATTAGTTGCCTTTTGAAAAGCATGGCGAGCTTGCCAATGAGATCGTTCCATGCCTTGAGTTGACCCACTACCAAACTTCCTTGATCTACAAAGTATGGACCATGTGCTTCAAGTATATTCTGCATAAGAAGAGAGATTAGAAACACAAAATAATTCAAAATGATTATATTTTTTTGTAATGGTGACAATACTGTCCACATTGTAGTGTGTTATACTATTTGTAGACCATGCCTCCACCATGGACTTATGAAAATTAGCAGCTGTCTCTTTAAATGTATTGGCATCACCATCCTTGAACCTCAACTTTTGTAAGAGAGCTACTAATCTATCCAGGTATACCCACTCTTCTGCCTTTTCAATCCTCGTTCGTCCCCCATTGCTCCAATCTGGAACAGCAAGGTGCAACTTTTTCCATGCTTTATACTTCTCTGGTTGTTTTACAAGTATATTGCCTTTGTCATCTCGAGGTGGGGCTATAAACTTCCTAGTCTTGGGTCCGTCAAAGCATGGTTTACAAAGGATATTTCCACTCTTTTCCAATTTTTTCTCGTCCTTTTTTATTTCCACTCTTTCTCAATTTTTTCTCGTCCTTTTTTATTTCTACTTGGACCCCTTGCAATCCAACTTCAAAGAGGACTTGTTCTAACTTCTTGCGTGTAGCATCAGCTTCTAACATAGGTTGCATCTTGTATGCAAAGCATATATATTCATATACTAGCTTCTCAATTATTCTAACCAAACAATGCAATGTGCAAAAGTGAACCCTTGTTAGTAGTATTTCCAAAATAGGGCACTAGTTTGGATCCATTGGAACTAGCATTCCATTTCTCATGACTTTTTGATCACGTGTTGAAGCACATTATTGTTCTGCCTTGGTAAGCCATTCTTTCTTTCCATCTTTCCCTTTTTTTCTAGTTTGCATGCAGTAAATGCAGAGAAATTTTGCATTCGCTGCATTTAATAAACCAAACATACACTTCAATGTTTTTAAATTACCTACAAGATGCCATTCAACTTGATAGTCCCCAAACCCCTCATTGTGTAAAATTACTCCATCATTTTGCTATTGAATAACATTGGGTATATTAGTGAGGTTTAGAAAAAACTTTAAGTACTTCATGGTCCTCTTTTGGTACTTCAAATGCTACAAGCCACCATATTTCATTCTTTGATTGTACACTGAAGTATAAAAGATGGTTTTCATCGATGTTGGGATCCAATGCTCGATTCATAAGTGTTATACTCATAGGTTCAAGTTTTTGCCCCTTAATAATCTCACTCTCATCAAGTTTGAGGATAAACTTAAGCTTTCCTCTAGATTCTTCCATGATAGACATATTGTAGAACTTGACCATAGCAATCTGAACCCTACATATATCCATTACAAAGTTGTTAGATGCATTCAATACAAATGTAACTTCTTTGGAACCATACTTCAATATGTGTGTATTTTCCAGATACGTTGGCTCACCAATTAGTTCTAAAACTTTCTCATTTAGTTGTTTTCGAGCCTTCTTCAGGTGAAATGGTTTCGGTAGAGGCATTACTTGCTTAGTTTTGAAGATGTTTAAACCTTGTAACCAATTGTTGATAGAGCATACTATATGACTCAGAACTCATTCTCACCTTGTCACATAATCCCTGAGAATCTGTAGCAGTAAACAAATAGCTCACATCCCTAAGATTTTCACTTGTGATACCATCTACAATGTCCTTGAATTTACGATTTTCCAATGCATTTTTTACCATATCCTTGCTTAGGACTTTGGCAATAATATCATTCTGTGCATTAGGGAACATACCTCTCATTGTAGAAAATTGAGCATATATCTGTCTATGATATTGTCCACTTCCTTTGGTTAATTGGTGAATTGATTTAACTAATTGAATGTGCCGACGTGCTTCTTTGGTTTTTAAAGTGGGCATAATCTCCAAAGTTTTTGTGAGCTTCCTCTTTATGTTTCAATTCTCCGTCTCTAAGTCCATAACTTTAGACTGTAACTCTGTATTCTGCACGTGTGTAGCATGCATAGCATCTTCAATGACAAACATTTCTTGTTGTAGGATAAGGTTCTTCCTATCCTTCTCAGCCAATAATCTATCATTTTCCATCAAAGACTGCATTTTCCCTTGTAATCTTGTCTACATATTTGTCAAGGCTTGATGAACCCCTGCTAATTCTTGTGTGACAAGTCTATATGTGTATTCATACAATCCTTCATTGCCTTCACAAACAAACTTTACAAATGATGTAAGCCCTTGAAATTTTGGTGGTCTTTGAGTGACTGGATGTGGTGGATAAATGCACCCATCAACCCAAAGGTACACATTTTTTTTTCCTACATTTATTCTTGTTGCATCCCTCCCTTTCTACAGTTCTTTTGAACATTGGTGCATATTCATCCTCCAATTGAAAGTGAATATCTCTCTTTCTCTTGGTACGTCTTGCACCTGCATCTTGTAAAGAAAAATATATGCCAATTTTAACTTGGATTAGCATTCAAGTCACACAATTACACCCCTTTGATTCAATACATATGTGTTCTTTTTTACCCATTTGGATCTTGTCTCTTTCTCTTGATTTTAGTCATGATAGACCCTAATCAACCCCTAATCTGCATGTAATCTTAGCTTTTAATCTACCTCTATTTAGCATCCAATTATACAAAATATTGGCTAGAGGAGAACAATAATATCATCTTATCTTCTACCCTAATTTACTCTTTGTCACTCTTTCACTTATTTTCTTAGTTCATCTCACACAGTCCTCTCTCTCTCTCTCTCTCTCTTTATGAATTGAAACTTAAGGATTAAATAACAACTATGAAGAATAATAACATCATAGAGATCAAAAAAATAAAGATACCTTCATTATCACTTAATTACTTGTAGTATAGAGTGTTGAAGAGGAAAATATATTATAGCATAATACTGATGTCACTAAATTGATTGCTTATTATACATTCTCTATTCAGTAAATTTATATCAATAAACTAATGACTCACTTTTCTTTAAGTGTTGATGATGATCTAGCATGGCCATGAGACCATTTAGAGACCAGTATTCCTAGTGCGTCACTTAATGGGGTGATCTGAGCATTGTGATTGGAATATCTGGTACAGGCAACAGTACAAGTTATGAAGGGAGAACAAAGTGTTTGCCAAGTGTAGGAGTGTACAAAAGAACCAAGGACTTAAAGATGGATTGAGTTCGAAGAAGAGAAAATACATTAGCATTATGTATATGTATTTATGTGTGCATCCAGGGACGCCTGGGAACGTTTACTTGTGTGTAATGAGCATTGCATTCATTTGGGGTCATCCTCTCCCTTACAAGTCAAGGTTTAAGGTATTTTCTCTCTTAATGAATTAAGAAGAGAATTAATTATTTCACTAAGAAAAACTAGAGAGGTAATTCTCTCACTAAGAAAGACAAGGGACATAATCCTCTGGAAGTGAGGAGATAAGTGATTTTCTCTTTCTAAGGTCTAAGACGATACAAGATTTTGTGGGATGTCAATCTTAAGATTGAGGCCCAAGGGAATTTAATGAACTCTCCTTATCTATGACTCAAGATGGTTGCATGGACCATAAGTTAATGGTAGAGTTTAAAAAGTTGCTTTTCTTAAAATAGACATGGTGCAACCATTTTTAAAATATCTTGTGATAGAAAGCCAATCTCAAAAAATGGCCTTCATGTTTTATCGAAAACAACGAGATCTACAACTTTCCTGTTGGACGTTTTTCCATCCAAGCAACACATAGAGAGATATTTCGAAATTGGTGCTATAGAGTGTGTCCTGGAATAGCCAATCCTGCATGAAGATCAACGTTTCCAATCTTTGCACTCAAGACTCTCTCCAAGAAGAGAAGCTCTTGAAGCTTAAAAAAGAGGAGGCTCTCCTTCGGTATGGGAGAGGTGAAGGAAGCATCACTTTGCATGCATCTAAGAGGAGAAGAGAAGGAACAAGTGTTGCAGAAGTTCTGCTGAAATCAAGTTCGAGAAGAGAAGGTGCAAGTGCTGCGGAAGCTCTACTGAAATCAAGCTCCAAGAGAAGATCCCTACACATATTGAGTAGGAGAAAAGGAAAGACTCAAGAAGGATCAAAAGGTGCCAACTTCCAAGTTGTGCAAGTGTTAGCCAGTTATATACCATGCAAGGAACCATGATCTTGTTCCCAAGATCTACAAGTTAAGAATTAGTTTATGTATAACAGAGGAGCTTGCTCCTTGTCAATAATATAACTCCACAAGGGGGGGAATGGCCCATCTTCCACTCCCTAGTGTGTTATCAATCTCTCTCTCTCTCTCTCTCTCTCTATATATATATATATATATATATATATATATATATATATATATATTCTCCCATTTGTTCTCACTCTACTCCATCATAATATTCACCATATAACTTTTAAGTATATAAGAAAGTCGAGCGTGTATCTCGGATCTTATAACAATTGAAGAGGGAGATTGTGTGTAGTAGGAGATAGACAATGTTGTAGATAGAGATTATTTGATTTCATCAAATGCTATCAAAACCACTCCTAAGATTGCTTGTAGCAAGGTAGAGAGTGTTGTAGATAGTACTGAGTATTGCTTCAGAAGAATTCCTATGCAAGAAACCATATTTTGGAGGGGAGAAGAGTACACAAAATTTTGGACAAAACTAGAGCTTTGAGAGGGAATGAAAAAATGCCCAGAAATAGGCATATACTTGTCCAAAAAAGATAAAAATTTACAAGGAAACTCTCAAGTCAAAAAGGTATCTCTAGGTAAAAAATAATCTTAAAATATGATGTGTACGTTATTTTATATCATTTTTTAACTTGTGCCCTTTTAAGAAGCAAGAATGAGAATGATTCTAATATATTTTCATGTTGAAAAGTCATGAGGGAATTAAAGAGTCCTATATTAATGATTGGCTTAATTTGTTTTTAGAGAAAATAGAATTGTATTTTTATAGTTATGAGGATTTTGAGAAAAAGTGACCTTATCCTATAGTTCGGGAAGAAAATAATAGGTGAAATCTACTGAAAATAAAAATACAAGATTTGTTGGATTGTAGAAGATCTCTTATTATAATATTATTTCGGAATCTCTTTTTAGAGAGAGAGGTGAGAGAAACCCCTTAAGGGGCAAAAAAGAGAGTCCATATTTCTCCTAATGCAAATGCCTATTCAAATCATTGCTAGTTGTTGAACTTTTTATGAAATTTTTATTTGAAAATGATGCATTGCTTATTATTACATTAGATATTTTCGTTGAGTCACTACCACATGTCATAACATAGTAGAAACTTAAGTAATATAATGTATATAGGCATAGAGCTTTTAATTGTTGCTCTAGTTTGTATTTTTTGGGTTATAGGTTAACATCTATAATCAAAATTCACAATTATATGAAAAGCATAAATTTAGGATGATTTTCAATGGATTGGAAATGTTCAAATTTGCCATGCCACTGGGAATGGCAAGGTCCAAAAGAAAGTGTCCAGTGAAAAGTAGGGGTGCATATCAAATCCTAATGTTGGATACAAGACCAAGGCAATACTACTGTCAAATGCAATGATTGGGAATAGTACAATATAAGGTCTACTTTAGAGAGCACTCAAGATCCCAATCAAAGAAGACTAGCATGAAAAGACTCAAGAAGGATATGGCACGGAGCAACAAGGACCCTTTGTTGCTTGACCTCTAGGGCTATGCATATGCTCAAACAACAATAGTGATTCACTCCCTTACTTTATATAGACTGATGCCTATAGTAGGACGTTATCTCCACCTATATGCCATGCTAATAGTCTTTACTAATTCTATACCCATTGACTCTTTAATGTGCCACTAGCAGCTCCTAGCTTTAGAGGCCACTAAATGTTGTTGCCTTTGAGAGTCTCCATGCAGGTCTCTATAATGAATGGAAGTCCCAATATGACTTCATATGAACAAGTGTCCTATAAAAAGAAATGAAAATCCTCCTACACATCACCCATGGATACTCTAATATTTAGGCATTCAACGTATAAATCTCCTGTTGTGTTATTGGCCATTATCATATGCCAATCGTGATCCACAGCCACGAGCCATCTCTCACTCTCATAAACCCTACATATAATCACAATAATCTCATATCTGTAGTCCGATAAAGCAATGCATGGAGTAGCCCTCTTGCCAATTTTGACCATAGTCTCCGTAGTAGCACAAGCCCAATGAGACCTAGAAAAGTGACTATGAGATACCAAGATAGATGTGTCACTCTCCTCATAATATACTGGGTATGGGTGTTGAACAACATATGAGCATGCAAGAACACTCTCCCCATAAGACTCATCCCCACTCCCATCAAGCAAATTCTCAATCAAAATTCCTTGTCCTTCAGAAATTTACCCAATGTCTCTCTTCTATTTTATGATGTTGATATTCTCTTCATGAAATTCCCTCTTAGCGATTCCCAAGATCTTGTTAAGAGTGAAATCCACTTTTCTATTCAAAATTCGATCCTTAAGCATCCTCTTGAGGTCTATAGCATTCTCAATTTTAGAAAAGAATTTAATGCTAGGTTGCTTTTTAGGTTTTCTATCGTGCTTTTTCTCCTTGGATTGAACATAATCCATAACCTGCTCTAGAACTAGCCCACAAGGGAGAGCGGAAGACTCACCCCCTCTAGTCTTCTTTGACCTACTAGGAGCAAAATCATCTTGTCTCCTCTTCTCCTCAACCTCTACTTTAGTCCCCTAGGTCTTTGCTAAGAATGCATAAACCAAGTAAGTGTCCATCAGTGCATCCTAACCAATCTCTCTGCATATTCTCTGCCCTATAGTAGCTAGCTCTAATTGCTACATCTTTCCCTTGTGAGTTGTATCCAAGGAAAAAGACCATAAGGCAGACTTACTCTATGACTTCCACTCAATCTATATGCTCTCTATATACCATAGGCTCAAGCATCATTTTTAGCCACATAAGAACTCCATGCAACCATCTCTTCAAGAACTTAGTTCATTTCTCCTTTGCCAAAATTGGACTCCATAGGCAACCTAGTCTCTGTTGACATATTTTGTTCTCAGACCTCCAAAACACGAAATTCCTTCTCCTTGCTTCCTTGAAAGGCTCATAATCCTTGCACTGATGCTCAATACTATCACACCAAATACATTTGTTGCTATTGTCTCTTCTTGGAGGTGGAGGTGACTATATCAACTACTTGCAAGTTTAGTCCAATCAACAAGTCTTACATCTATAAAAGTTTTAGTTATCTCCTCAATAAATTAATCAACGAATGGTGGTGGAGTAGGAGCTAGTGATGTAGTCAAAGGTACAAGAACTAGCACATGCATAGGGGTAGAAAGGAGTGTAGGCATGGGATCTAAGGGAGGCAAGTAAGGTGTAGGGAAAACAACTATAGGCATAGTAGGTGTAGGCAAGACAAGAGAAGGTACAAGAGTGGCTCTAGATAGAGAGATACAAGCTAAGGATGGAGTAGACGGTATGGTAGTAGGAGGGATCATGGGTGACACAATGCTATTTTGTAGCCGTGACTTCCACATTTGTTGCTTCATGAAAGTGATGACAACATCCTTCGTCTTGCCAATCGGTCTTCAAGCCCATAGATTACATCGTATCCTCCAAAATCTCTCTTAGCTGCCCTTGCAACATGGGATCCACCAACTATAAAAATGACTCAAACCTTTTGGGCTCTAAGGTCACTCACCCTACTACATCCATCTCAAGAAATTTAGACTCAAACTCTCGTAGAAGCTACGTTGCCACACCAAGGCTTATGGACCCACTGTTGGAAGTTGCACCTCATATCCATCACAAGATCCTACAAGAGATATTCTTCCTTCAAAGCTTTCTTAAACATAGTCCAAATAGGACTCACAACATATAACTTCATCTTGCCAACACTGTGGTTCTCGCTTCATGTCCGGTTCACTAGTAATGTCAAAGGACAATTGTGTCAAGCCACAAATCTACAAAGTATCAAGAATGAAGTAAGATGAAAGAAGACACTGAAGCTACAAAAACTGAGATTCATTTTAATTAGAAGAAATGCAACTTGAAGAGTCCAAGGTATGCCTCTAATCACAATTTGAAGTACAAATCATTAATCAACTCGATTTGCAAACATTGACCTCTTGAATTGAAGTTGTCAAAGGAAGTGGGAAGGCTCAAAGATTCAGTTCACAAGAGATCTACTAAGCTTAGATACAATAGAATAATAGTGAATTGAAGTTGAGCTTCACTAAGTTGCTAGTGTTTCGTATGTTTTGGAAACCAAGGAATTCAACCACTCAGTACGTAAGTATGTCATGAGAAAGTAGCATTATGACATAGGCATATGATATGAAGGTTTAGAGCAAGGATGAGGAGTTAGATGACTCTTTTTAATAGAACTTGTAGCCAGTTTGAGGATATTGTTGTTTTAGCTTTATCAAGCTTTCCATTAATCTTGTGTTTTTAAACCTTTGAAGCATTGAGTTGACGCTACTTTCAGCACGATCACTTGCAAGCAAAATTTTCACAAGAAGCTTCGGTCCTTTAAGTCAGAGATTGCAGTTGTACGTTCTATTAGGCTTTTAACCAGCTTGGTTTACTAAAGAAGATTATGCCGCCAAAGGCCTGTAGTCGACTTCTTAAGTCCATGTTTAAACATGCCAGGATGATGCTGTTAGGAGTGATGTCCCAGGTGCTTTTCGCTATTACGCCTGTAGCCGTCGAGTCGGTATTAATGCCACCCGTGTCAATCAAAGCTACCACAAATGCTTTTTCGGCCTGCTAGGAGATCATGCAACCACTTCCGTGATGCTGACTTCTGCAATCCTCTTGTTCATGTTCATTATCGATGTCTTCTTTAGCTTCAGAATTATAGCAAGCGGCTTTGTTTTTCTCTTTAGCACTATCGTCTTCTGCAGCAGCTTCCTCGACTCCTCTACCTTGGTGGTGTTTACCTTCTGAGATTTATCCTTAAACACTGAGCATGTTTATCACCATATTTATATGGTGGAGGTAGGCACGCTCAATAGCAAGCAGCTGATAATGTCATGCTCCCATGCAGAACACGTCCCTCGTGATCACAAGGTCCTCCCTTATACGATGCAACAAGCCATGTAAGCAGGAAATCAGCCTCCTTCCATTGCTACCCTCATGACATGCTTTTTAACTAGGATCTCTTTCGCCCTTTACAGGCAATCCGATTGAAATCTTCATCCTCGAGCGCTGCTCAGAAGTTTCTAGCGCTAAGGGGCAACTAGCAATGCTTTCCATGGATTCGCTTGGGTTTCTGGCCTAACGTGATGTGTGACAAATCGCCTCAAATCCTCCGCAAGAAAAAGCAAAGGCTTAACAGTTCTCACTCTATGGCGTTCCATCTCCAGCTAGCCCCATGCAGACCACTTCCCCACCTCTCTTTTTTTCCACGCTATTCTCCTCATGCAAGATTATGTCGAACTGCTTCTCTTTTCCACCCTTCTTCACTCTATCTTCTCGTATCCGTTCTGGCCTCAAAAAGCTAGCCAAAATATACAAAGCATAAAGCCTAGTGTCATACATTAAGCTGGCTTGCTTTTCTTCTCACTACCACTCTCCCATTTTCACAAAACCTAAGGGTAATCGACCCCTTGGAACAAAGCTCCATAAGTTAGCAACGCATAGAACCTTCATATGCTGTCCAAGTTCACCAATGAAGTCACACCTTATCAAGTGGACATGCACATTCATTATTCTCAATCAGTTGTATTTGCATCCACCTCATCATGTGGCACATGTTAAGCGTGAACACCGCTCCTTCCACTCCATACACCATAGTAATTTCTTAATGCCCCTCTCTTTGCACACATAACTAATCTTTGATGCCCAAAATTGTTGTCCATTGTGGTTGACTTCTCCTTACTTCTCCTCTTATTCCACTACTTAGAAAGAAAACCCTAGTGATAAGAAACTGTCAACCACTCAGGAATGAAGCCTTCTTATTCAAACTTCGTAATCTAGGTTTTTGGGCATGAATGCATATCAGGACAACATGTACCCTAATTGAGGTCATAGATCCATGCAAATGAGACATGGTTGAGGAGGTTAAGAGAAATATGCAATTGACAAGGGAAGCTCTCAAAAGCACTATGAAGATATAAGCATCTCAAGTCGAGTATAGACTTGCAAGGAATGAATGTGTGCAAATATGGCTCAAGAAGAAAGGTCTCACAAGTGAGGAATGAAGATTTGATTGAGTTATTGATGCACATAGACTTGATTCCATTTCAAATCAATAGAGATAGAGATGAGTAGAAGGTTGGTAGGAGGACTATTATAAGGTGAAGCCTATGATTGGTATGAGTAGTTGGATGTAGAATTTATCTAGCAATAGACATGTATTTCTCATGACTTGCACTTTCCTTACTGTCATCTTCACTTGAACTCAGCTGATCCTCTTTATTTGAGCTATATTCAACCTCCTTTCCTACTATAGCTTGCCTTTGAGGCATCCTCACTTAACTCAACACAATTTGTCATGGTAGGTTGTATGAGAGATAGCTGTATATTGATATCTAATCCTCACTCCAAGTTGAAGTAGAGGACAATCTTGAGTCCTAAACCATTGCACATAATAAGATCCCAAGAAAGCAATGTATTTAAGAAAAAATTATTTAAATACAATAAGGCAAACAATTTGAGGAAATTTTACAAAAGCCAATTTTTTGCAATGCCATGTCTTAATTCACATGAGTAAGAAGGGGATTATGCTTCAGAAGTGCAAGAAAGGGAGAGAGAGAGAGAGAGAGAGAGAGAGAGAGAGAGAGAGAGAGAGAGAGAGAGAGAGAGAGAGAGAGAGAGAGAGAGAGAGAGAGAGAGAGAGAGAGAGAGAGAGAGCAAAGAATAATATTACACATTGATTTGTTTTTTTGTAACAAGTTACTACACACTTGTCAATACTATACAAATGTGGAGATGTAGTGCTCCATGGATTATTCTATGGCTAGAAGCTCATCTTCACATCTTGATAGTGGTAGTTGGGTCTCCATTGGGATAGACTTTACAAGTTTTATGCTTTAGTTTTGCACATTATACATTTCAATTCAATATGTCATTTCAACATTCTATCTATTTGATTTTATATTTAATCGATTGTGTCTAGGATTTTCCAACATGGATTCATTGGTCATATGGCAATCTAGCTAGAGAAATATTATGTGAGATGCCAAGGGACTTGTGATTTGTGGATATGGTATGTTTGTGAGAGGAGAGATAGATAGTTATTAGACACTAATAAGCGGCATTTTACATTTCAATCAAGAGTCCTTATGCTCTATACTTATTTCTTATTGCAGCATCAAGGATTACTTGAGGATAAGATTTCCAATTATGGATCTCATTGCTCTCTACTCTTTAGATATTTAGTTTTAGAATTAGGAGTTATAGTTTTATGAATACATCTTATGCTTCTTTGTAGTCCTATCATTTCACATTATACTTTAGTTTGTTGCTGTATTATGAGAATATCATTTTATTATCTTCCTACTTTCAAGTACTTTATAGTGTCTTTCTCATACTATGCATTCTAGTGTTATATCATAGGTGTTAGTAGTTGGGGTCCCTTAAAACATTTATATGTGTTCCATTCATATTTTTTACAAGTTTCTAAGATAAAGAATTACTAATGACAAAGAAGGTTAGAGAAAGAAGACTTGTGTATATGTGCGTGTGAACTGTGTATATGTACTGATATCTACAAGTCCAACAAGTTTTGTGTGTGTGTGGTTGTGTGTGTGTGTGTGTGTGTGATATCTTTCAAAAAAAAAAAAGTCTAATATTGTTGATTAAAATTGCTCTAGTATATAGCATGTTGTCATGTCTATGACATTGGTATGTGTATACCACATTAATTGTATTTTAAGGTATGCCTTTAAGTATAGAAGCATAGTTGATGCACCATTTTGATGAGTGTAATTAGAATTTTGATAAATAGTACATCAATCTTGTAGATTACCATTAAATACTTACGAAAAGTTCTACATTGATAGTGATGTGTGCAACACTATTGAATCAAATGTGCACATTGTGTACCAATGCATATAGTGTCCTTCAAATCAATATACATCAATAATGGTTGCATTCCTTCTTATATGAAGACCACATATCTATGCTCAAAGTATCCTTCAAATCAATTTACTTTATTATTGTTGTAGGAGAAAAGGGACTTTTGTGGTTGTTTATACCGTCTACAAAAAATTAGGTTTTTTTCAATGTTTAAGGTAACAAGAAATTCATTTACTTTTCAATGTAAGATACCACTTGGAAATAAAAAAGGATCCCAAATAAGCTAGAAATCATACATTTTCATGGCCACCTTTGAAATATTTCTCAAAAAAGAATGTAAAACTTTTTCACACATATTAGAATCATCTCAAAATAAAATTTGAGCAAATTATTTTCTAAAAAATCCTATCATGTATGTACCATTCATTCTCGTTTGGATAAAATCCTCAACTTTTCCAAGGTGTTAAAGTTTCTTTTAATTATTTGTCATGAAATTTTGAAAATTGAATTTTTACTTAGTAAAAATCCAGTTGAAACTATTCCAAATGTTGATTTATACCATCTAGTAACATTGGCAATGTTTTGTGAAACTTTTATATCATATGCACATTTCATTGAAATATTGTCAAATAAGGTGTCAGCCACATAAGTGCATCAGTGCCCCTCTTTTTAGAAAATTACAAGACTAGTATTAATTAGATAATGAAAGTTGAAAGAGAACACTTAGAAACTTTCAAAATATTAGTATGAATTCTTCAAATACTTACATCATAATCTAGAACAATGATACAATAAAAGGTTTCCATCTTCCGATTATACATGTTGTTATGAGCTTTCCAAAATAATAAATAAAATATTTTTACATAGCTCACATTCAATTAACATTGTTCTTTTTTATTAGATCTATTTTATTGTAAACATAAGTTATTGATTGATGGATATACAACATTAAGGTCATGGCTTCTATATGTCAAGAAATAAGTGAGTGAATACTTAACCTTTCTATTATGATCAAGATTCAAAAGTTCCATGTTTTAAATAGCAAAAAATATTGAGTCACTATTAAATCTGTAAGTACCTTTATTAGTAGACATAACTACAATTAATGAAGACAATGCTTTGTAAGCATATCATAAGTTTTACATGCTACAAGTAGTGGCATTTATTCATATGCACGTGTACTATATCACTTATTCCTTCTAGTACTTTTTTTTCATACTAGTCTTTCATCGGCCACAAATGCATTGTATTCAATGGATGCTAATCACAAGCCTTAGGCTACAGGCTTCTTGTAGGATGTAGGAGATAAAGACAATGCAAGAAGCTTTACATAGCCACTTAATTTAGAGCCTGATTCGGCAATATTGAGATGTGAATCAATGTTTCTATAAACAGATGTGTATGACTCTTTACCCATGACCTTGTAAAGTATCTGTACAGGTGCTAGAATTACCTGCAAGACCAAACATGGATTAATCTCAAGTAGACACCACATGAAAGACTGTATAGCATACCTCTATTCAATGTGTACTTTTAAAAATGTTTAAGTACCTAATTTTTTCAAAATTTAATGGGCCCCTAGATATTCCTCTCTAGATTAACTTTACGTATGAACTAGTAGTATGGCTTTTACCTTTCTCATTATAAAACCCCTTATGTATGGAAACTTTTTATAACTTTAATAGAGTAGAATAATTGCTAGGTTGAATTAACTTGTACTCTATTATTTCATGTTGGAGAGTACCTAAGTGTATCCAAATGCACTCTAATGCAAAACATTTAAGGCTTATAAAAAGATACAAATCATATAGGTAAGGAATGCATCTCTAAAGGTCACTAGTACATGAAAAACTGACACATATAGACCTGGTAAGTCATTGGAAGCAAGTGGGATAGGCCAAGCCTATCAAATGTATCGTCAAGGAACCATTCACTGTGGCAGGAAACCACCACATCATTGATGATAATACTTCCCATGGGGGTGAACGGATTGTATAAGCCCATCAAGGTCTCCTTTTTAACATCTATATTTAACAAGATACACCATTAGAACTTTTAATAAAAGGAAATAATGAATCCTAGCATTTATAATCACAATGCAACATGAAAAAAGAAACATGATTAATGAGGAAATCTGAATTTGAAAAGATTTAATAAGCAACTTGCTACTTACTAGTGACAACAAATTGGAAGACATTCAAGTTGTCATCAACAACCATCATTATATCACCCTCATGCACATCAATAGCTCTTTTATAGGTCACGTCATTGGTCTCTGTATATCAAGGCCACAAACACACATATCCACTTGCTTAGCATCAAGTTTTTGAGTAATAGAACCAGTCAAAAAGTGAATCCTATTTAGTAACCTTCTCAATTGACATGGAAAATCTAGTATTCATTATATAATATTTGTTATAAAAGATTTCAACACACCTGACTTAGTAATGGTGAAATGGCCAGGTGTAAGTTGCAAGGTCTTGGTGTTGTTTGTTTTGAGATTCTTAAGTAAAACAATGATGAACTCAGATAGTGCATGAGCATCAAGGTGACCATTGGCATACACATCTTGATAAGAAACTTCTCCATTATGGTTGACTACAGCCACCTGTAGACAAGTAGATACGATTAACATATTACCCAATTTATGATTAATTCCCCTTAGATCATTTAGCTTAAATTCTCTTTGTGCTCAATTTTATGGTGAAATTTCCACAATATGTGACCTTTATAATTTATTCATTTGATCTTCCGAAGGTGTGCCTACTTTACCTCGTCTCCAATTGCAAGTTTTGATATTTGCTTATTTATGCCATTTCGTGTCTTGACCAACGCAGTACCTTCAAGGGAAATACTCCTTTAATAAACTCAAACCAAATGTAATCACAATAAGGACCTATTTTATTTCAAGATGCATGTGTAATAAACACAATAAACACAGGTTGCATAGAGGGTTTTGATGTTATTTGTCCAAGATAGACAAGTATGAGGTAACATGACTTATCCAATGTGTGTAGGTGGAATGTACTAAAAGAGGTCTACACACTCGTTATGTTGGACAATGAGTTTATGTTTCAGAAAGCATTTCTCTTATTGTGACCCTCGGCATGATTAATTGTGTTTGAAACAAGGAGATGAAAGGGTCCCACATTTAGCTAGAATGATAATCTTGCCTTTATTACAAATAGGGCCATTTCTAATCCGTGACACATTCTTTGATAGAAGAAATGTAAACTTGTATTTTATCTTCTGATCAGTGGTAGAAGAAATGCAAACATCTATCTTGTGGTTGAGTGCATACTCGGACAAGAACATTTCCCCAAAATATGAAAAACCATTCATTAAAAAATGGAGGTAAACTGTCTATATTGAAGGTTTTTAAACTAGAATCTTTCAAATTTGAAGGTTTCCTCACCTCAAAATTTTTATTTTTAGAGGTAAATTTCAAACTTTAAGCTGAGATTACACTAAACCTAGGTTATTTCCGATGTCAAGGCTAAATGACCCACCAGGGAAGCAGCTGCCGCATTTGCCACACTTTCCGTATCCGCCTTGGCAACCGTGGCCGCAATGGTCGGAAGAGCAGCCGCAGTATCCAAATCTGCTGCAGCAGTTATTGCCGCATTTGGCGCCGCCGTTAGAGGGTCCGCATATCTGCGCTTCGGCCACCATCGCCGCCATTACGATCATCGCCACCTGCCAGCACCATAATTATTAACGTCGGCTTGCTATATATACCTCCAGCAGCTATACGATAATTGCACCTACTTGTTATACATTTCTTGCGCACGGAATTCTTAAATCAGTTGTGGTTACAAACAACGTCTAGCTGAATCAATATCAATATCACCTGTATGAGCACCGCTACTACAGTAAGCATGCGAGAAGCTCTGATCACCGCCATGGCGATTGTATACGCACAGAAACCCGGATAACCAAACGATTTGTAAGAGAAACTGCTCAGTTGCTCTGGCAGCTCGTAGGCGAGTAGTTTATGTCCCTGGCGTGGCGAGTAGTTTATGTCCCTGGCGTGCCTATATATATATATATATGTATATATAGTCTGGGTACTGGATCTGGTGGATCCGATCCATGGTACTGTACCTCAAATGATCCTCATGGTGATTTAGGTTTCGCGCAATAATTCCAAATCTTCGGATTACTATTTGTTCTGGGTGGTTTAGCCGTTGGATAGACATGATCGCCATCGTCATCGCGCACTTATAGTTATAGTAAATTACCAGGTGCTTTCTTGTCCTACGAGGCCTCCTTCGGTAGTCCTGTTACAAACCCTGAAGTCAAGACCGCATGTGCGCCCACGCACACGTGCGAGAGAGAGAGAGAGAGAGGCCTTCGTCCCTTCTTTTTTAACGCTCGTGCGTGAAGTTTCTCACGGGAGAATATTACCATAATAATACCTTTGTCTCCACCTTTTGCTTGACAATAATTATTTTTTTCTTTAAAAGATCTTCTGGGCTAATCATGTATATCTAATAAAGGGTTTCAGATAGGTCCGGACGATTTATCTATACATTTGTATCCGCCAATGATCACTATTTTATAATGCGGTCATATTGAAAAATTAAAGTAAGAAGATGCATACAATGATGCTTCAGGCCGAAGGCCAACAGCCCAAAGCCCAGAGTTTAGAAGACTTCTTATACATGACCTTGAAGATGTGACCTTCCCATTTCATCTTACCGAAGAGTCATGGCATCATTGTTTAGACTACGGACAAGATCAGCAGGCTCACACAACCTCAATTGTTGGAAGACTAGGGTAGTCATGGCATCATTGTTTAGACTAGGGACTAGATTAGCAGGCTCACAGAACCTCACTCGTTGGAAGACTAGGGCATTCATGTGTTGCCATATAATCTTCAAAACTAGGGCCCTAAAGACTTGGACTATTCTAATGGTCTCCTCATCAAAACATCATCTATCTCTAAGGGAGCAACTCTAGCTATAATAGCACTATTTCTCTTGGCCTTTGCAAGCCATTTTTAAACCATAGACCAAATTATTTGGACCTTGGGACATTCCCAAAACATATTATAAACTCTCTCCTCCTTTCTTGAGCACATGTGGCACATAGGTGAGACTTAAAATACACTAGATAGCTTATCCCGAGTCAAAGGCTTGCATGTCAAGATGCAGCACAACACAAAGTTGAGCCGCATTGACTTGGCGGAGCTCCAAATCCTTTTAAGTCTACTCTTCCATGTCTTGAACTATATGTGGAAAGGTAATTTTATCAATTTGTCAACTACTATTAAAGAGGCAATTCTTGCTACAGAGCCTATGAGCCTACATCAAGAAACCTTGCCAGCAATTCTTAACCCCTAATTACTAGCAACCAAGAACGAAATCATGTGTTTCCTACAATAATAGTACCAGTCGGTCAATTTTCCTTTCTCTCCATAAGAATAGTGTGCAACTTATTAGTTTCCTTCGAGTTCAGCTTGAATCTTCTTTGCAATTATCTATACTACACAACTTATTGTTGATATTATCCCTAGCATCTTCCCACCCAGACAAATCTTTGGCATGTATGCCTTTGGAGAGATTAGGTTCCTCCATTGCTAGAAGAAAGGGTTGGCCATATGCATAAGGGCATATCTGCTAGCAATCATGTATGTCTTGTGTGGTCATCTCCTGCCTATGAGCCTTAGTCTGAGTTAGATGAGGACATTAGGAGCTCTAACATTGTATTTGTGTATCATTTTATGTGTTTTAGACACTTTACATGGAGGGCACATTAGCGCATTTCTTTTTGTGCACTTTTAGCTCTTTTTTAGAGATTTAACCACATTTAGGGTTTTTCCTCTTTTTCACCTATATATAGGTAGCTTTCCCTCCCACTTTCATTATCCATTATCAATCATTGATCCTTCGTGACTAGCCAACCCTCGTTCTTTCACCCCCTGCTACCACCTAGCATCTACATTGATGTGCACAACTGCAGCTTAAGGTTGATTGTTGTAGCCTTGTACCTTCAGCCATTGTAGTTGCATTGTTTATTTTTTCTCATGTGTTCTCTCTTTGTCTCCTTCTCTCCATATTTACTTTTCTCTTTCTATTACACACTCTCACATGGTATTAGAGCCATGCATGGGAGCCAAAGATCTCAAAGAGGAGCGTGTTATCCATGACCAAACCATTTGGATGCTATTCACACCTATTGTAGTCCCTATGTTTGACATCTAATAGGGCAAGGCAGCCTGTTTCTAGTCCTTTTCTAGGTTGCATTTACCAAGGCAGATTTGTGTTTTGCTCTTGGGTAGCCTCGACCAAGCTGGGGGAGGCATCATTATTGAACCTAAGCAAGTTGAGAGGCTATTCTATTGGCTAGGCAATACCAAAACATGCATGTGTTTTCTATAGATAGCCCCTCGCACACATCTTATAGAAGCAAGCCCTGTATTATTTATGCTTTGTTGCAAGATCTTTGCCCATCAAAGGGTAATGTCATTGCTAGTGGCATTTCTTTGGTGTCTGTTAATGGTATTATTACCTTAGCTCTATTGTCTAACTATCCCTTGAGCTCCATTTTTGGACCCCTACATGTTCTTGATTTGGATTTCCTTCTCCTCTCAATTCATGGTCTTCCTAGTCTCGAGACTCATGTTGTCTTCACCGAGCTAGGTGTCTTTATTCAGGATACTTCTACATGACCCATTTTTGTGACAGGTAGGAGAGGTGGCTATATATGCTCCATTCCCCTTCCTTCGTGCTATGACTTGTGATGCAATTTTTAATGCCACACCCACTTCCAATTGTGCACCATTTATCCCACAGGTTCCATTACATCCACCACCATCTCCTCTAGTGGTTCCCTCGTACCTCCTATCCCTCTCAAATTGGGACAATATTGGTGATGCGGCTATGAATTTCCTAGCCCTTTGTGTTAGAGAGGGGGCTTCCCAATGTCATGAGGAGTTGCTTCAGGGATTCCTATGTACTTTGGGCCTTCCTTTTATGTGGCTACCCCTTTTCTTCATCATCAAGCCACCATTCCCTATAGCTTGGCCCTTGGTAACTAGTGTTTCTATGTAGCTTATGGCAGCTTTGATAGCTTGTCACTATCATCTCTCAGTTGGGTTAGAGATTTGGCACACCCATCCTTGATTGGAGTTTTCTAGAATGATTTTTTTGAGGCCTCTTTGTTCCTCTTGCCCTGTGGTGGCCTTCCATTTGATCACATGTTTTTATGGAGAGGGGTTTTTGTTCCTTGGCTCGCTTTCTTCATCGACAAGCTACATCGCCATTGTCACTCTTCCTACCACCCTCAGATCCACATCTCCTTTTGGCCTTCCCCCACATCTAGCATCTAAGAGGAGATGTTAGCAAACATGTGTCTCTTGTGTAGTCATCTCTCCTGCTTGTGAGCCTCAATTTGATCAGTCAAATGAGGACATTAGAAGCTCTGACATTGTATGTATCTATCATTTTATGCGTTTAGATACTTTAGTTGGAGGACACATTAGTGCATTTCTTTTTATGTACTTTTGCCTATTTTTTAGTGGGTTTAACCACATTTTGGGTTTTTCCTCTTTTTTGCTTATATATAGATAGCTTACCCTCTCGCTTTCATTGTCCATTATCCATCATTGATACTTCATGATCAACCAACCCACCTCATTCTCTCATTTCCCTACTATCGTCTAGCACCCACATTGATGCTGCATAGAGCTATATCTTAAGGATGACTATTGCAACCTTGTACCTTCAACCATTGTTGTCACAATGTTCCTTCTCTCTCCTGCACTCTCTCTTTGTTTCCTTCTTCTCTCTGTGTTCACTTTCCTCATCAATCTCAAATCTTCTATGAGTGCTTAGGCTACTAAAGGCTATAGGATTGAGAGGGAAATTTGTGGGTAGAAGAGAGAGTCTTCCCAAGTGATCTCTTATCCTCCTTCACCTCTCATAAGGGCCATATTGATCCACAATCTCATACTTAACATCCATGGTTGATTTCCCTAAACTCTTTTCAACAATAAGAGGCTTAATGCTATTGTCTTACGCTTTAGGTTTGTGAGCCCTAGACCTCCAACCTGTGTAGGAGTCTTGCCCATATGCCATGGTATATAATGTCAATCACGAGTTTTTGTGGATTTCTAGAGAAAATCTTTGTGGAACTTTTCAATTCTATTCATCCCAAATAGATAGTAGAGGCAGCTAGGATGCCTTTGAGAATAAGTAATCATACAATGTCAACAATTTTTGTGTAATCTATAAACCCCTAGCAAAACATCAAGTAGCTAGGATTTTTTGTGTTTAGTCATTTGCATGACTAATTGACTAATTGACTTATTGCTTTTTTGTTGAATTCTTTATGTTTTTCTAGAGTAGGATTCATTTTTAATTGCCTTTGTATTTGATTTGTAGAACTTGATAATTTGATTGCCTTTGTTGAGACTGGTGTTATCTTGAATAAGTAGGAGCTAGATTTTGATTGTAGCTACTGGACATCCTAAATCAAGTATACTTATTTCTAATATCTTTGCATGACACATGGATTATGAATTCACTAGCACTTCACATTGCACTTGTCAAATGCACCACACTTGAGGGTCATCTCCTAATTCTTTGAGTTATTTACATGACTGGGTTGGGTTCATGCACAATTACATCACCGTTAAGCACTAACAATGCATGATGTCTACTATAACTATATGCAGTCAACCTTAGATACACATGCACTTAAGAGACCACCTTCATTGAGCATCCATAGTTCTTTGCATGCATGAGTTGGGACTTTCATCACCAAATTAAGAAACCTCACGATTGGAGGAAAGGTGGTTGGTGGGTGAGTTTGAGGGTCACGAAGGATGCATTCATTCATGAGATGGGTTGTTCATCTAGTCAACATCATGAGGACTATTATTTTCCTAAGAGATTATAAGATTTGGATGGGTGGAGCGGAGTGAAATATTTATTTTTTCCACTAAGAGATGAGAGGTAAGGTTAAGGATCAGAATGGAATCAAGTAATTGTGTTTGCATCTTGTATGATGTATGGAAACTCATGAAATGGCTAGGCACAAATATTTTCAATGCATCCATATTTTAGTGTGTGGAATTATTTGTATGATGGCATGGCAAGTTTTGAATTTGCACCTCTTCTTAAATCATGTGTAATTGAGAATGAATTTCATCTTCAAAGGTAGTTTTTTTTAATAGGACACTTTGCATTTAGACAAAGCACGAATACTAGAAATATCATTTCTTATTAGAGACATGTAAAAATGCTTCGCTTGGGATTGGTGAGTATAAGGCAGCCAAAAAAGCTTTGTGGAGGCTATGGTTACTTATGTGCAAGTGGACCTCAAGGGGGTTCACTATATATATATTCTCTATATGACATGCGTTCATGACCTATTTATAAATATCCTAATCTGTGAATTTTTCTTGAATAAAACACAACCCTTTTCTATTCAATCTATAAGTAACCTCTTTATATAACACCCTTCTGTATATGTAGAAAATATATAAATATCGTGTTTTAAAAACCCCTTATTTTGAACTCACGTTATATATACATATATTCATGAGTGATCCCCTCGAGAAGTGGACTTCTTGAGTTTTATGCTGCTTATGTGCATGTTTCTACTTCTGAAGGCAACAACATCATTTTATTGCTACAAGTAGCAAAATTGTTTTGATGAAATGCATCTCACAAATAGGCTCTAAAAAAGAACTATTTGGAACTGCAGCATATATTTGGGAAATGTAGGCAACCTTATGTAAGAGAATGATCAAGTTTAAAAAGGAATTGTTGGATTCTAGGGTCATGCAACATGCTTTTGAAGCCAGGTCTGCAAGAATCACTGTCTTTTGTGGAACTCAAATTTAAGCTACACGGACCCAGTGCGAGCTTATTGTTGTTATAACATTCATTGAGGCTTTAAATAAAGAATTCTTGAGGAGAAGTGTAAGGAGACAACTTTAGAACTTGTGCAATATCTATGTTATCCTGACTTACCTTGCATGTTTAGGAATTTTTATCCACTTTAAAAGTTGAGATAGATGATGAGAGAGAAGTTCTGATTGAGTTGAAGCAAACTATGATGAAGAGGATGGTGATATCAATGAGGAGAGGTTGTCATCTCTTGCTGTTATGATCAAGGGCTAAGTGATAATGCAATAAATGGAGCTTCTTTTCTCATAATCTATGTCTGGGGTATTTTTGACTAAGGATGAGGAACTCATTTTAGCTACAAGACTGCAACATCGGAGTATTTTTCATGGCACACTACAAGATACAGGCCTTATACCAATGTTAAAAGCGACGAAAATGTTCATAAAGAAATTTGTCCTCGTCGTCGCAAAAAACGTCGTTATTGGTGATGCCATTGAACAGTCGGTATCAGCGTCGTTATCAGCGTTGCTATTTGCATCAGTATTAGCATCGCATTTGCGACGCTGATAACGACAATTTGCGATGCATTTTTTGATGCTAATAGCAAAGTGTGCAGTAAATTTGTGATGCTACTAGCGATGGTAACTAGGAAAAAAGAAATTTGTGGTAGGGCAGACATATAGCACTATGTGCTTTATTTGGGCCATACAAAATAGTTTCAGTAATGTGTACAATGCTCGTGTAAATAAAGACAAAGCGTACTTAAATTATAACATTGATACATGAAAAAAATACATGATCGCATAATGAAAGCGACAGGTACAATCATAGCAAGATACTACTACTACATAGAAAATGTCTACACAGATCACGTGACCAAAAAACAAAGGGTATGTAAGCTCGAGGGATCCAAGGGCGAGCTATAGATCCTCGCCATCCGAAACCTCGTCCTGTTGCAAAGGAGCATCGAACGGACTCTGCAAAAAAAGAAACAACTACACATCAGTCCAGCATACAATAATGCATTCTAATTAAACATAGTAACTACGGATAAGAAAGATGAGTGACTTACAAGGCCGCCATGTCCATACAATCGATTGATCAATGCAATGAGATCGTGCCTCTCTGTATATCGAGTCTCAAGGCCGGTGGGATCGCGATTTGTAGTGGAGTGCTGCAAAGAAAACAAAATACAACTGTTAGAAACACGATTGTTAGTACAAAGGATATTGCAAAAAAATAAGCCAGCAAAACAAAAGAAAAACTTACAAAGTCCTCCAGATATGTCATGTGGCTGCTACTCCCAAGATGATGGACCACTCTGGCCTCTAGTTATACCCTCGCTGCCTCACACTGCTGTCTCCAACGTCCTAGGGAATCTGTAGTCTCCTCTCTGAGTCGGCACCAGTCATCCGTGTCTAGCCACTCGGGCTTTGAAGCCCCACTCTTGAGTGCCTTGCATGCATCCGATCGTCTGTGTGACATGTATGCATGCATGCACTCCACCATCCAGCCCGTAGAAAACCTATCTGCTGCAGCTGGTACCGAAAACTCCTCATGCAAGGATGCTACTATGTAGTCCTTGATCCCCTTCTGTATGTTCTTCAATGATCCAAGACGTTGTGCCAAAAAACTTGTTGGCACAACTCTCTCATGCAAGCCATCACCCTCCTCCCCTCATCATTCATGATGATGGCTCCTGGCCTATCATTTACAAGGTAGTCATACCCCTCTAGGGTATGCCTAAGATGGGTCCTCTCCCACCTGCGACCATGCTCCTAGTCATATCCAAGAGACCCCTGTACATCTGGTGTACCTACCGGGGTGTAGTATCTCTCGGATAGCATCCATAGGGGTGCCAATTGCAAACGGCTGAGCAAAAGCTGCTGTGACTGGAGTAGACGTCCCCACAGGTGTGACAAATCCTAGAGGTGACGCAACTCCAGCAGAACGAGGAGACGAAGACACTGTGTCCATACCTCCACAGCAACCACCTGAGCCACACTCTCTTGAATCACCACGAGAGCGAGGAGTAGGACCTATATCCCGAGCCGACTGCAGGCTCACTGCATCCGGATCTCCGCAGCATCCCCTTAAATCACTCCCTTCGTTTGGCCCAAGTCTGGAGCGTCGACCTCGTCTGCAAGAAACTGAAGCATCAGAGCGCGCTGAAGTGGATCTAATAGAGCAGCCTGATGGTGTTCGAGACAGCTCTTGGTCTGCCATATCTCTAAATCTCACCATCTGATCTGGAGACATATGTGTGAAGATCTTCTATAGCTCCTCGTCACTCATCCCTCGACTCATCGTGATGATCTAAATATCCACAAAGGTCACCTGCACAGACAAAAATTGATGCTAGCATAATCAATATAAATCTTACAAAGCACGGTAATGTAAATCTTTTAAAAATGATCTTACTTAAAATGCATATCTTATGTACCCTTATAAGCGATTCCTCAACAAATTGAGTACGTGGATGCTCCAAGTATGAAGTACCCTATGGTCCTATGTCAATCTCCTGACACAACTCTGCATACACTGAAAGGTCGATAGACATGTCACAACAAAAGGATGATTCCACCTCATTCTCAAAGGACTCCTGTATTTCCATCATTGTTACCCGATGTTGGCTCCTCTACATGCTCCAAGCTTTCGATTGCCTCCACCCCTTGCAATATCGACCCCTCTATTTGCATGTTGTTCTCATCTATGCTCGGAACATTGCTTTGATCATATACTCTTGCTCGCACTTTAGGGAGCTGAAGGTATAACGTACCACCATTGAGGTTGTCGGGGGTTTTGACAGAAAATTACATGTTCACAATCACATACAAGAGAGGTTTAACTATTGTGACATATACCATGTCGTAATACAATTAAAAAACACATGAGTTTATGCATCTGTTCACAATGGGTCGGCAACACAAACGTGTCGCGCAAATCCGTCCATTTTTTTTTAGAATCTATTTTGAGAAATCCAAATGGACCTCGTCGAACTGTTGCTCCAGCTCCTTCAAGTACCACTTTGAACCACTGCACATCAAATAGGATCATGGAGAAGCTACGGTAATCCACCATGACAATACTTTGCAAGTTCCCAAAATACTCCATCTCATCTATAATCGTGTTATTGGATTCGTTGCTCGTCGTCGGCTCTCTTGCTCGAACCTTGCCATGATACCACAATCTGTTGTGGAGCGCATTTTATCAATACGCTCCACGTGGAAATGCCATCTACGCGACCACGCCGCACTATATATTTTGTACTGTATGAGTTCATGCATCTGTTCACAATGGGCCGGCAACACAAACGTGTCGTGCAAATCCGTCCATTTGTTTTTAGAATCTATTTTGAGAAATCCAAATGGACCTCGTCGAACTGTTGCCCCAGCTCCTTCAAGTACCACTTTGAACCACTGCACATCAAATAGGATCATGGAGAAGCTACGGTAATCCACCATGACAATACTTTGCAAGTTCCCAAAATACTCCATCTCATCTATAATCGTGTTATTGGATCCGTTGCTCGTCGTCGGCTCTCTTGCTCAAACCTTGCCATGATACCACAATCTGTTGTGGAGCGCATTTTGTCAATACGCTCCACGTGGAAATGCCATCTGCGCGACCACGCCGCACTATATATTTTGTACTGTATGAGTTCATGCATCTGTTCACAATGGGTCGGCAACACAAACGTGTCGTGCAAATCCGTCCATTTGTTTTTAGAATCTATTTTGAGAAATCCAAATGGACCTCGTCGAACTGTTGCTCCAGCTCCTTCAAGTACCACTTTGAACCACTGCACATCAAATAGGATCATGGAGAAGCTACGGTAATCCACCATGACAATACTTTGCAAGTTCCCAAAATACTCCATCTCATCTATAATCGTGTTATTGGATCCGTTGCTTGTCGTCGACTCTCTTGCTCGAACCTTGCCATGATACCACAATCTGTTGTGGAGCGCATTTTGTCAATACGCTCCACGTGGAAATGCCATCTGCATGACCACGCCGCACTATATATTTTGTACTGTATGAATTCATGCATCTGTTCACAATGGGTCGGCAACACAAACGTGTCGTGCAAATCCATCCATTTGTTTTTAGAATCTATTTTGAGAAATCCAAATGGACCTCATCGAACTGTTGCTCCAGCTCCTTCAAGTACCACTTTGAACCACTGCACATCAAATAGGATCATGGAGAAGCTACGGTAATCCACCATGACAATACTTTGCAAGTTCCCAAAATACTCCATCTCATCTATAATCGTGTTATTGGATCCGTTGCTCGTCGTCGGCTCTCTTGCTCGAACCTTGCCATGATACCACAATCTTTTGTGGAGCGCATTTTGTCAATACGCTCCACGTGGAAATGCCATCTGCGTGACCACGTCGCACTATATATTTTGTACTGTATGAGTTCATGTATTTGTTCACAATGGGTCGGCAACACAAACGTGTCGTGCAAATCCATCCATTTGTTTTTAGAATCTATTTCAAGAAATCCAAATGGACCTCGTCGAACTGTTGCTCCAGCTCCTTCAAGTACCACTTTGAACCATTGCACATCAAATAGGATCATGGAGAAGCTACGGTAATCCACCATGACAATACTTTGCAAGTTCCCAAAATACTCCATCTCATCTATAATCGTGTTATTGGATCCGTTGCTTGTCGTCGACTCTCTTGCTCAAACCTTGCCATGATACCACAATCTGTTGTGGAGCGCATTTTGTCAATACGCTCCACGTGGAAATGCCATCTGCGTGACCACGTCGCACTATATATTTTGTACTGTATGAGTTCATGCATCTGTTCACAATGGGTCGGCAACACAAACGTGTCATGCAAATCCATCCATTTGTTTTTAGAATCTATTTTGAGAAATCCAAATGGACCTCGTCGAACTGTTGCTCCAGCTCCTTCAAGTACCACTTTGAACCACTGCACATCAAATAGGATCATGGAGAAGCTACGGTAATCCACCATGACAATACTTTGCAAGTTCCCAAAATACTCCATCTCATCTATAATCGTGTTATTGGATCCATTGCTCGTCGTCGGCTCTCTTGCTCGAACCTTGCCATGATACCACAATTTGTTGTGGAGCGCATTTTGTCAATACGCTCCACGTGGAAATGCCATCTGCGTGACCACGTCGCACTATATATTTTGTACTGTATGAGTTCATGTATTTGTTCACAATGGGTCGGCAACACAAACGTGTCGTGCAAATCCATCCATTTGTTTTTAGAATCTATTTCGAGAAATCCAAATGGACCTCGTTGAACTGTTGCTCCAGCTCCTTCAAGTACCACTTTGAACCACTGTACATCAAATAGGATCATGGAGAAGCTACGGTAATCCACCATGACAATACTTTGCAAGTTCCCAAAATACTCCATCTCATCTATAATCATGTTATTGGATCCGTTGCTCGTTGTCGGCTCTCTTGCTCGAACCTTGCCATGATACCACGATCTGTTGTGGAGCACATTTTGTCAATACGCTCCACGTGGAAATGCCATCCGCGCGACCATGCCGCACTATATATTTTGTACTGTACATTAAAACACTCAATTAGTTGTCACATATAAAATATAGATACGAGAAATCCTAAATACATCATCACCTTTGGACTACATCCCCTCAAGAATTCCAACTCCTCGGTTGAGACCTCCGCCCCTTCGCGAGACGCTGCGATCAAAGCTCCATGCAACCATCGCGTTGACATAAACCGCGGCATCTCCTCCATGCCCTTGGGATATCAAATCAATCAATGGCACATACTACATTGAAATTCAGGTCGTGCTTCCTCTCGATCTTTCCTAGCTTGCTGGTACCTAGTGAGCCACGTCTCCATAGAGGCATGGTGCAACATAAAAAATTGATTCACTTTCTCCTCCATTGCAGCATCCATTCTTTTTTCTATCCCATTTCCAACCACCACATCTTCGGTCAGTTTATCATCATCCTTAAGCGACCATAGCATACTGTTATCTGAATCCACCCTTGGTAGCCATTGTGAAATATGCACTAGCACCTCAGACACCAACTAACCTTCAGCCATGATACCTTCTGGCTGAGCTCGTTGTCACTCAAATCCTTTCAGGGTTTTCATGAAGCACTCCAAGAAGAACATCCATTGCATATGGATAGGTCCAATAATCTCAACTTCATCTACAACATGCACAAGAAGGTGGATTTGTATCATGAGTATGATGATAGGTAGGTATTTCTCAAAGAGATATACTTTCTCAACTGCTCCCCACCTTGTGAATTCAATAGAGGACCTCTTAATATCCTTCTGGGAGATCCATTGCACTAAAGTTGACAACCTGTAAATTGCCTTGTGTATTTTTGGAGTAAGGCATCCTGCGATCGCGATCCGTAGTACAAACTGCCACAAACGAGAAAGAATTATGAATAATGACTTTATTCCAAATAGCAAAATATACAGGCCATTCACAATCCATTCATAGTATAAACCTAACATATCTTATGCCAATCATTGCATTTTAGCCCTGATAATTGGTCGTCTTTAAAAAACGCGGACTTAAGAGAATGCATCATACCCGCCACAGTGCGGATAGACTTGACTATTTGCTTCACAATGTGCTCTTCTTTAGTGGACAAAACCCAAGGAGCGTGAGGAAGATGCAAGCGACCATCAACACTCGACTGCGGTCAAAGTGCCTCCATCTTGCCTACCTCCTTCAAATCCATTCGTGCCCCTATAGTGTCTCTCTTTCCAGTGATGTGGTCCCATAGCAAGATGCCCACATTCTTGAAAATATGCATGGAATCCAACAAGTGGTTGATCTGTAAGTAGGTCCAATATGGCAACTCGTAGAAAACTGAGAACCGTCGCATTACTTTTGGATGTGACTCCATGTGGACCATTTTCAGCATGTACCAGCTTTGGGCATTCATACGTGCTGGAGCTTGTCCAAGAAAACCTTCCCTGAGTTCATGACCCTCTAGAAAGAAAGCAACGTGTCCTTGATATACCATCTTCTTCATGGTTTGTGACCTTCGGGAGTCTAACTGTGGCCCACACAATGGACATGCATGATAACCTGAGGTAACCAGACCTGTCCCAATACCTTTATCTAGTGAATACAAACTTGAATGAGCTATGATAGATATTACCAATGAGAACGGAAGCCTACTTACCGGAGCCATCTTCGAATCCTAGAAAGTCATGCATGGTCCATACGAGAATGGCTCGAATATTAGCAGACCGTCGACCATCGCGCTTGCTCATTTCTTACACGGTGACTCCCTCCTCCCAAAAAATCTTAAGCTCATCGACTAATGGACGAAGATACATGTCCATATTTTTGACTTTGTAGCAGCCGGGAATGAGTAAGCTAAGGATGAGATGTCCTTTCTTCGTAGAAATCCATGGAGGGATATTGTAGTTGATAAGGACTATATGCCACACACTATAAGAAGTTAAGCGCAGACCGAATGGGTTCACGCCATCCATAGCAAGACCAAGCCGAAGATTCCTTAACTCTCAGGCAAAGCCTGGGAAGGTAGAGTCAATGTGGCCCCATGCGCGTGAATCCACTGATATTTGTTGAACTCCATCTGTGGACCTATTCTACGCATGCCACGTTTTCAAGCTCGCCATGTCGGATGTATGAAACATGTGTTTTATGCATGGCATAAGCGGAAAGTGTCTAAGAAATTTTTAAGGGATGGTTTGCCCTTGCAAGTCCTGTCGATACCTATGAGCACCATACTTTGGACATGCCTCCATAGTCTTGTATTCTCCTTGAAACAGTATGCAATCGTTGATACATGCATAGATGCTGTTGTAGTCTATGCCAAGCTTTCGTAAAACATGTCGTGCATCATCACAAGACTCGGGCATGGTATTTGCAAGTGGTAATATATGATACTTCAGTAACCTGAAAAAAATCATAAAACACCTTGAAAAAGCACAAATTTTTTAAATGATAGTGCCAAAAATAAATCAATGAAGCGTACGTACAAGGTACCTAAACAACTCGGTCACACTCACATCGCTCCACCCGTATTTTTCTTGCATACTTAGGAGTGCAAGCAGTGTCTTCAGGTGAGATACTCGGCACCCATCATATAATGTTATGGATGCTTCCTCTCTAAGCAGATCAGAAGTCTCCACATTCATGGGTATCAATGCATCAATCATTGCCTCCATCTCAGGCTCCAAGATTGTAGGTAAGTCTCGAAGGCTACCTATCTCCTCTGGTATTGATAGTATAGATTGGGTAGTACCTTCCAAGTGGTGGATTGGCTTAGGCACTGCATCCATTGCATGCCCATGAACTCTTCTAACTGGACACAAAGGGTGCACTCCTCCTTGGGACAAGACGTCACCTCCCTGGATAGAAAATTTGCCAGCCACACCCAATGTTTTTGTATATGGTAATCAATTAGCTTACGAATACAATGCATGATTGATATACACTTTTCTTACCATTTGTGCAAAATCTGAGATCGCTTGATCAATGATCTCAGATTGAAACTCGCCGAAGCGTCGTATGTGTTCTATAGACAATCGACGTTTTTGTCTAATTTTCAGCTTACATTGAGAGCAAGAACATGGGATATGCTAATTAAGATACGCCTCACAATCTTAAACATCACGACCTTCATCGTTTTTCATTTGGTCTATGTTACGACAAACAATTTGTTTTTGTTATCATTCCTTTTTTCTTTCTTAAATTGTTTGAGAAGGGATTTAATCTTCTCTTGTAACTCAGCAAAATTAACGTATGTAAAGTCTCCACCCATCCACAAATTAACGTATGTCGGAGTGTTTCCCGTCTCGTGGTATTGCATCGGACCTCACCAAACCTCGCCACCACTCTCTCTTTGTTATTTATCCATTCATTCTCTTCTCTCCTTCCATCTCTTTCTCTTTTTCTCTTTCTTTATTATGTTGTATGTTTATTCCCTCTCTCTCATTCCTTCTTTCTTTTTCTCTTCCTCTCCCTCTCTCATTTCCTTTAACAAAACATCTCTCTCTCTCTATCACTACCACTACCACTACCACTACCACTACCACTACCACTATCACTACCACTACCACTACCACTACAATAAACAAAAAAAGAAGAAAAAATAATAACAACAACAACAACTACTACTACTACAATAATAACAACAAACAAGAAAATAAGAAAAAACTACTACTACTACCACTACTACAATAACAACAACAAACAAGAAAACTAAACAAAAATAAACAAGAAAATAAAGAAAACCACTGCTACTACTACTACTACTACTACAACAACAACAACAAACAAGAAAACCACTACCACCACCACCACCACCATTACGATGACTACGACTACGACTACCACTACCACTACCACTACCACTACCACTACAATAAATAGGAAAATAAGAAAAAACAACAACAACTACTACTACTATTACTACTACAACTACAATAATAACAAACAAGAAAAGAAGAAAAAACTACTACAACAACAACAACAACAACAACAACAACAACAACAACAAACAAGAAAACTAAATAACAATAAACAAGAAAAAAAAACTATTACTACTACAATAACAACAAACAAGAAAACTACTATTACTACTACTAGTACTACTACTACTACAATCACGACTACAACGACTACGACCACGACTACAACTACCACAACAACAACAAACAAGAAAAGAAGAAATTAAACAATAACTACTACTACTATCACTACCACTACCACTATTACTGTTATGACTACCACAACAATAACAAACAAGAAAATAAGAAATTAAACAACCGCTACCACTACCCCCACCACCACCACCATAACAAACAAGAAAAAAAGAAAAGAAGAAATAAAACAACAACAACAATAACAACAACCTCTCCCACCCTCTCTCTCTCCCTCCCTTCCTCCCTCCCTCTCCCTCTCTGTCTCTTTCCTTTTCTCTCTTCATCTTCCTCACTCATTTCCTCTCCCTCTCTCAATACACATGATTTTTAACAAAAACAAGTAAAAGAAAAGGAGAAAAAAAATCAAAGCAAGAAGGAACAATGCACTCACCGCAAAGGCCCGAGGATAGATTCGGCAGCTCCTCTTTGCGACGGTGTAGAAGGGTTTGTGAAAACAATGTTGCATCCACAGAGGACCTTAAACAATTTCAGGATAGAAGGTCAACAGTGACAGTCTTCACAAAGGATCATATTTACATTCCAACAACTCTTCAGAAGATGCATGTAATTTTTGAAAATTCTGAATCCATTCTTTACATCTAGAAGAACACTTGTATTCAGTCCTTCAAATGTAATCGAGATGTCCTTAACTTTTTCTTTTGCAGCCTTTTTGTGGTAGAACTCTTTTATTGGTCATTACTTTCAAGAGAGGATGTGGCTTTACTCTTCAAGATAGACTAGCATGTCAATTTCTGTCATTACCTAATGATATGTGGAAAATTTTATTTCTCATAATTCTCCATAATTCTAGTAGATCTATATTATTTGCCTCCATATATTCATCTTCAGTTCATCATAATAGAGATGGAAAGTGGTCCTGAACCTCCGTTGATGGTGTCCTCCCTTGAGTATCATAAGAAGTCCTGTAACTTGCAGGCCAAAATAGGCTCAGTTTCTGTAATACACTCTGTGTCTTCTTTAAAGGCTGTTAGTTGGGTCTTCAGGATCAAGGGAGCGAAGTTCAAGAACCAATTATGATGATGTGATGTTGTTAAGGATAAAAAACTTGACCACTATACTCTGGTCAGCGACAGTAATGTTGGTACTTCAAGGTGACATATTGCGGTTGATCTTAGCTTCAAATCAGGATATGAATTAATGCTGTGGGGTCTGATAGACATCTCAAAATAATCCCATCCATCATCGTTGGAAGAAGATATCTTTCCCACTGACAATCAGTAGAGACAGGCACCGTAGGAAGTATAATCATGACAATATTCTCATTCCTCTAATGTACCCTTCCTTCAGCCTCATCTCACGAGGTCCAGATTTTCTTAAAGACAGAGAGCATTTTCTGAGTAGCCATAGGAGACTGCAACCAGAATAACATGGGCATTGCAATCATATTCAAATGTCTAATCGAGCCAACTCGTCCAGAATTCTGAAAGTGAATATCTGAACTATCGTGCAGCTCTGTAACAAATGGGTCAAGGGCTTGATGGCAATATCAAGTGCAGACTACAGTAGTATATTAAAATCTGTAAACGATGACCACATATGGTGCCTTTGATCAAACCTTGTGTTTCTTCTTCCTGTATGCGATAAGAAACTTAATCTCCTGTCGTTTCTGTGGCGGTTATGGCTGCAAGGAGTAGGAGTACTCTTTCCTCTTCGTGGACTATTGTGGTGTGTCGCTCTGGCAATGCAATCCGTCATCGATTAATAAGTCCTCCTCTCCGCAGTTCACGACTTCCTCCACCTGACAAGTGAATTTCTCTAATAAAGGCTTGAAACATGCAATTTGGGCTCGCTCCTCTGCCTGCAGTTGTCCACCTCAGAAGGCTTCGACGAATTTGATGATGTCTTCCAAATCAGCTTCACCTTCTGTGCTGCTGTCTTCTCCACTCCATACTATTGAGAATCCAGCAGGAGCGGTCATCACTCGTAGGCACTATTCTTCATCACGACGTCTTCGATTCTGCGTCTCCGTCCCTCGTGTCAAAACGCCATCAGACCTGGGAAGCGAACACCAGGGATATGGCGAGAATGTGCGTAAATTCCCTCAAAATACCAAATTGCCTTGGTAGCATGAGGAAAGTGGTCAGTCAAGAAACCACCACCATTCCCTCGGTCAAAAGTGCCTGTAAATCCCCATTCGTCTCCTGGGAGAGATCTATGTGTTTGACATCTTCAGCAGAATCATTGTCTGCAATTTGACCTCCAGTCCAATCAAGTATCTCTACGCGGAAGACCTTGCCGGCTGCCACTTGAGCCACAGGGGGAATGTTGGGATGCCATCGGTTACGGAGAGGCTGCGGCTTTCAGACCTCAATTGCCATGTGCTTTTCTTTCTTCATGAAGTTCATTAAAAAAAACAGTAAAACCTGCGTATTCCCCTTCTCCCCTATACTCTGTTCTGCTTTCCCCCGTCTATTTATCTCCTTGTCTATTTTCTTTCCTCCTTTCTCTATTTTCCCTCTCTCTCCTGTTTCAGCCTGTTCGTCCCGCCCAAAATACCTCCTTTTAAAAAAATAGCTCAAAAGCTTTTTCTTTCCAGCCTGATCCACATCTTCTTTATCCCCTTGTTCTAAAGACTCTATCCTTGGCAATTCTTTTGCAGTTCCGTTACAACTAGTAGAAACAGTGTTACCAAGTATATGTTTACCATCCTCTGCAACCTTTTAATTCTTTCACCTAAAGCAGGATAACTCGCACGTGCATCAGCTTGTTTGCCTTCAGTATTTGCTACAATACTCTACATGTGGTGTATTGCACACAAATGAAAAGGAATAGGCTTAATGTTGTTCCCATTTGCCAAGCCAAAATCCTAGTAAGTCCACCATAGTGTCATGTACCCTCGTCATGGACGCAAATAGCTGAATTCCCTTGTCAACATAGCCAAGGATAAGGAAACTCCAAAAAATACTCATTACATTATGGTATGCAGTCAAACATGTGCTGAACATCAAGCAAACTCCCACATTTGGCATATTTATCCTCCAATGTACTTCGATTTGCATCTCTTGGAAATAGTTTAGTACTTCCTCACAAAACCCATAATCGGCATATCTTAAAATATAAAGAAAAATCCCTGTTCTTCTCTGTCTTCAGCATATAATGAAAGAGCAAACATAACAACTAAGTATGTACAAAGTATCAAATCACACGCACAACTTTTGGGTGGTTTACACACCTCGAATGCGCAGCAATACGACATCCACCCCCTCTAATCCTGCGCATCCTCCGGATGGGCCAACTACCCATGATCATTATCATCAAGATCCACAAACAAATCAATCTCTTCGTTATGCATTTCCGGTAGATCAACAAGATATCTAGCCATATCATCTGTCTCTTCCATTGGAGTTTCTTGTCGTTGCTCTTCTCTCGAAAATTCTTCCAATGCATAATCCTCATCATCTCTTTTCTTGAAAATCTTGATTCTTTTTCCAGCAATAGGCACTCTAAGCACTGTCCCATCCAATTCAGTCAGCTCATATGTTGCATTATCAAAGACATGTCTGACTATGTATGGCCCAAACCATCTTTTCACCATCTTCCGAAGTGCAGTATGCTGATTTTCAAGGCTGCTATCAAAGACCAAAACCCAATCTCCCTCTTCTATTGCTCTAGGCCGCAAGCGATGCCTGCTATCAAACCTGTCCTTGTTCCTTAGTCTAGCAACTTTCAACCTGTCAATAGCTAGCTGAATATCCTCAGGTCTCCTCTCCAACTGTCGAATCCGAAGAGCTAAGAGCTCCTCTCTCGTCAAATCCTCCTGCCATGGTAAAACTGACCAAGTCAAAGCACAAGTCTCAATCGGCATAACAGGTTTCTGACCATACATCAACTCTGCAGGCATATATCCTGTAGTAACACTATGAGTCGTACGATCAGCCCATAAAGCAAATGGTAGAAGTCTCGGCCATTCTCCAATCCGTCCTCTGCATGCTTTGGCTAATGCTTTCACTATTGGCGAATGCCCTCTTTCACTCTTTCCATTTCCCTCTAGATTATATGCTGTGGTTAGAGCCAATTTGATTCCTAGCTGAGAGAAAAACTCCCTAGCTTCATCTGCATCCAATTCACCACGATCCGCAGTGATCTTACCCACACAACCATACCTGCAGAAATTTTCCTCCAATAAGAACTTACACACTGCACTAGTGGTCTTCGTTCTCAAAGATCTACCCTCAACATGATTGGTAAGATCCTCTCTAGCCAAAACAATGTATCTCATCTGCCATAGACCCATAGGCATGGTAACCAAATCAACTACCCACTTATAATGAATGCATAGTGGATAGGTCGGATGAAGCTCATCTCGATGACGCACAATTGAATACATCTGGCAGTCTCTGCAAGTCTCAACAAAGTGAGAAACATCTCTATACATGCCTTTCCACCAATATTTCTCCTTGATTTTCTCATAAGTAGCCCATACTCCTCTATGACCAGCCCAAGGACTCTCATGAAACTCCCTCATCACCTGTAACTGTGACTCTCTATCGCAGACAACCTGCAAAGGTAATCCGCCTCTTTTCTTCGGATGATTCCAAAGAAATCCGTCCTTGAGAAAATAACCATAGGCTTTCCTTCTGATCTTCTTGAACTCTTCATCTGTCCATTCATCTCTTTTGCTTAGTGTACTAAGGTACCTGCCAATCTGCAACCAATCTCCAACATAGAGCTCTTCTGTGAAAGCCACAATATCATAAACATGACAAACATGATCAACCATAGTGGCTGAAATTTCTGCATCATCTTCTTCTGCAAGTAGAGTCTCCTCATCATCATACCTGGCTCTAGACAACATATCTGCCACTGGATTATCCTTCCCTGCTATGTGTTTAAATTCCGGATTTAATGACTTGATGTATGCAATCCATCTCAACATGGCTATATCCGGAGTAGAGCAACTCGTGATCATACCAATCAATGGCAAGCAATCTGTCTCTACCACAACTGAAGCTCCAATAAAGTACTCCTTGTCACATTTGAGAGCCGTCACAATCCCCAATAACTCCCTCTTGATTTGCGGATATCTCCTCTGCCTCTCGTTTAGGACTTTCGCCCCAAGCCGAATAGCATACCTATTTCCATCTGCATCATCTTGACCCACAGCCCAACCTATGCCAATTGGACTAGTATCAACTGTCAATACAATAGGCCTATCACAATTATAATCCGCTTTCCTGAGAGTAGGAGCATTCTGCAATAACTTCTTCAATTTCCGCATGGCTCTAGTGTGGCTCTCATCCCAATAAAATTTCTGCCCCTTTCGAAGCAGTTGATACAAACAATCTGCAATGTGTGCAAAATGAGGTATCCAAATCATATAAAACACGCAAGCACCAATGAATCTCCGTACCTCAGAAGTGGTAGAACAATACTCTGCAATCTTGCCTATAGCATTCACCTTATCAGGTGAGGGTTTCCTGCCATAATATCCACACATATGCCCAACAATGACAACCTCATTCACTCCAAAAACAGATTTTTGCCCTGAAAGTGTCAAGTTCACTTCTTCTAACCTGGCCAAAATCTTCTCACATGCTGAAATATGATCAGCCACAAAGTACCTGCATCCCTGCTCATTTAGGCTCTCATTTTTCTCTTCTTCTGCACACCCCTTAATGGGCACATCATCCAAGAAAGGCATAGTAAATTGAGGTATGTAATCACGAAGGACCTTATGCATGGCATTCATCATATGTGCAACAGAATTAGTGGCACCTTGAGGCAAGGTACACATCCTGACAAGCCCAATAGGAGTTCTTATGGTGGTTATATCCCTGCTTTCCAAAGCCAGCTGAAACTGATCATAACCTGAATACAAATCACCCAAAGAATAGATGGCACGTCCAGCAAATGCCTCTGCAAACTCATCCACAACTGGACCAATACCAACATTCCTGATAGTAACTCTGTTCACTGGCTGCATGTCCTGAATAAATCGAAGAGTACCATTCTTCTTTGGAACTGTAAACCACCTGTTTGAGTATGGTGCAGATGAAGGCTCAAGGATTCCCATCCTGATTTTCTCATTCAATAAATCAATCAGCTTTGGCAAGTGTGCTTTAGGCACTGGCACTGGAATAGGTCGGAGATTCCATGGAATATGAGGAATAGTAAAAATAACCATAGGAGCAACAATATCAGGATTCACACATCCAATCTCATGTGGGACAAAAGCAAATCCCCTTCCATGACGCTCAAGCATCTCCTGAAAGCATTGCTTCTCCATGGGTAACAAGAAATCACCATTTCCAATTTTCAATTCAGCAAGTGTCTCTGCTGAAAATTTATGACCAATATGCTCCGGATTCCTCAAAATTTGCTGTTTAGCAGCCCTTTCTATTTGCTGATCACTATCAGATGGAAGCGGTACAGCAACCGGCTTCACCTTCTTATCCACAGTTTTGTATTTCGTGTCAACCCTGGCTTCTTTATGCTCTTCTGCATTACATAAACCTTGCTGTAAATCAGCAATTCTGCACTCCAATGGCTGAATATTCTCAGCCCTCTGCTCTATGGACTGCATAGAAACAGCCCCAAACTCTGAATGCTGAAATATTTCAGCAGTAAACTCTGTTGGCTGAAAATTTTCAGCCCTCTGTCTCTCTGAAAGCTGATCATAACCAGCTGGAAACTCTGTTTGCTGAATTTCTTCAGCACTCAACACTCTTTGCTGAGTTACCTCAGCCTCTGACTCAATCTGTGACATAAAATCTGCAATTTCATGAAAAATGTCCAGGGATTGCACTAATACATTACCATGACAATTCAGCATATCAGTTTTCAGCATATCTCCCATCTCCGTCATCGTATATGCACAAATCACACTGTCATACATACCATCTATGTGCTCATCATCCTCCAAAATTCCTGCATTTTTCAAATTTTTCTCCTTCCTGCATATATACTGCCTGGCAGCTCTAGACAATCTAGAAGTCTTCTGATAGCTCATCAAACTGTTTGCTGAAATCCCAACATAACCGGAGGAGAAAACACTACTGCTGCCAGGAGGCGAGAACTCCAATCTCCTCTCCTCTGTACCACCGTCGTCTCGCGAAACGGCGGTACCTAATGAAAACCCGAATCCCTCACAGTGGGTAAGGGTGCATCTCTGAGAGTATCCCTGTTTCTAACATGATTCACACATACAGTCATAAACTGAACTGCTCTCATACCATATTTACTGCGAATCCGTGCATAAGCAGATCCATCATCCATGACCTTTGTCTCCATGCGCATCTCTGTAATGAATGGCTGACCAAGAATTATGGGATACGAGCATGAATCCTGCACAAAGAAATGAAAATCCTCCTCTACATCACCAATAGAAACCCTGACACTAGGGCAAGCAGCATATAAATCACCTGCAGTGTTATTGGCGGCTCTCATACGCCACCCATGCTCTACATCCATAGGCCATCTGTTACTCTCATAAACTCCACGAACAATGAGATTAATCTCTGAACCATGATCAACCAATGCAACATAAGGCACCTGTTTTTCTCTAACCTTTACCATCGTCTTTGTAGTTGCCCTAGCCCAATGGCTCGGTGAAAAGTGACTACGCGGTATCAAAACACGCTCATCAATTTCAGCATAATGCATAGGCTGAACCCTCTTCTCTACCTGTGGCAAAACAGAAGCATTATCAACCATAACCTCATCATCATCCTCATCCAACTCTCCAATCAAAACTCCCTGTGTATCAGTGGTTGACAATGCATGTCTTTTCCTCTTCAGGACCTCCTAAAACTGATCCTGAAACTCTCTTTTTGAGATGCCCAAAATCTCGGAAATAGTAAAAGTCACCTCACTGCCAAGTATCTTATCATTAAAGATTTTCTTCATATCTGTAGATGTCTCAATATCGGACATCAATCTGAATCCTGGCTGCTTTCTCTCTCTAGGCTCTTGCCTCTTTTCCCTCTTTTGAGCATCCTCCATCTGTCGATCTGGCCCTGATCGTGAAGACGGTCCTGCAGTAGGTGGAGTAACAAACTCACCCCCTCTAGTCTTCTTAGCTGCACTTGGATTTTCTTCATCCCTCTTACGCTTCTCCTCAACAAATACATCTGCACCATGAGATTTAGCCAAATAAGCATAAATAGAATACCTGTCAACAGGCGAGTCCCATCCTGTCTCTGATCTGATGCTAGAGCCAGCGCTAGTCAAAACAGTTTGCTGAATTTTTCCCTTGTTTGCAGTCTCCATAGCATAAGTCCATAGTGCGGACTGAGTCTCCGATCCCTTCTCAATCTGTACTCCATATGCAGAAGCATCACCTCTAGCCGTCACATAAGAAGTACGCGCAGCCATGTCCTCCACTAACTTCTTCATTCCACCTTTACCAAAGTTGGTAGCAAGTGGAGCTCCTGTCTCAGTCAACCAAATCTTACCATCTTGCCCCCAATATACCAAATTCTGCCTCCTTGCATCCTAGAAAGAGTCACAATCCCTGCAATGCTGATGCTCCGTACTATCACACCAAATACATCTCCGATCTCTCCTAGGAGTACTAGGAGCACTCCTAGGTGCAGTAGGAGCACTAGAAGAAGTAGTAGGCATAGTCGAAGCAAACTGCTCCTTCAACTTACCCACCAACTCCGCTTTGACTGACTCAAGTGTCAAATCTGTGATACCTTTGATTATGTCATCAAGAGAAGTAGGCACCGATGGAGCGGATGGTTTTGGAGCAGAAGGTGTAGGCATCGGTCGTGGAACAGGAGGAATAGGTGGAGTAGAAACAGTAGGCACTGGCATAGGCCAAGAAACTGGCTGAGGAGGAGAAGAAATAACAGGGATAGAAGTAGGCATAGGAGCAGATGATGGTGTAGGTGTCATGGAACCATTCTGTAGGCGAGTCTTCCATATCCTCCTCTTGGTCAAAGTCGAGACTGCATCCTGAGCATCCTGCCAATCAGTTTTAAGACCCATAGGCTTCGTGCGATCTTCAAGAAGCTCACCCAATTCTTCTTGAAGAGCAGGATCTGCAGCTTGCAAGAAAAGCTCAACTTTTTCAACATCCAATGCTCTTTGTTCAATAGCATCAAGCTGACTATACCTCTCTTCGAATTCTCGAATCAACTCCGAAGCAGCAAGACCTTTGTTTGGCATGTAGACCCACTCTCGGAATGACCGCCGAGTAGCCATACCAAAGTCCTCAAGGAAGTATTCTTCTTTTAGAGCCTTTTTAAAATCTTGCCAATGTGTATTTTGAATAAATAAATCAGTCACCTTTGTCCTCAAAGCAGGTGTGACAAGACAAAGGAAGTACTTACTCATAAGTCCAGCAGGAACTCCAAAAAACCCCATCTTGATCTCATATGTCTTCAAATATGCTGAAACATTACGCCCGTCAAATAGCTTCTTCTCACTCTCAACTGCTTCAATAGCCTTAGTCGCGCTGTTTGCATTCTCCTGCTCCGAATAGAGTTGCCTTTGCTGAGACAACTGTTGTTGATGCAATTGTTGTTGCTGCTGCATATACATTTGTGTTTGCTGATTTTGGAGCTGCATATACATGGACATATTTTGCAAAATCTGTTTTAGATCCTCCGTTGAAGTACTTGACGCAGCAGTCATTGATGGAGCTGAAGTAGACGCAGCTGGAGTTGTAGAAAAAGCTGAAATAGAGGCTGAAGTGTCTCCCATCCTGAAATTTCTGCGACGCTTTCACGTCGGGTTCACCAAAGATGTAGAAGGGTTTGTGAAAACAATGTTGCATCCACAGAGGACCTTAAACAATTTCAGGATAGAAGGTCAATAGTGACAGTCTTCACAAAGGATCATATTTACATTCCAACAACTCTTCAGAAGATGCATGTAATTTTTGAAAATTCTGAATCCATTCTTTACATCTAGAAGAACACTTGTATTCAGTCCTTCAAATGTAATAGACATGTCCTTAACTTTTTCTTTTGCAGTCTTTTTGTGGTAGAACTCTTTTATTGGTCATTACTTTCAAGAGAGGATGTGGCTTTACTCTTCAAGATAGACTAGCATGTCAATTTCTGTCATTACCTAATGATATGTGGAAAATTTTATTTCTCATAATTCTCCATAATTCTAGTAGATCTATATTATTTGCCTCCATATATTCATCTTCAGTTCATCATAATAGAGATGGAAAGTGGTCCTGAACCTCCGTTGATGGTGTCCTCCCTTGAGTATCATAAGAAGTCCTGTAACTTGCAGGCCAAAATAGGCTCAGTTTCTGTAATACACTCTGTGTCTTCATTAAAGGCTGTTAGCTGGGTCTTCAGGATCAAGGGAGCGAAGTTCAAGAACCAATTATGATGATGTGATGTTGTTAAGGATAAAAAACTTGGCCACTATACTCTGGTCAGTGACAGTAATGTTGGTACTTCAAGGTGACATATTGCGGTTGATCTGAGCTTCAAATCAGGATATGAATTAATGCTGTGGGGTCTGATAGACATCTCAAAATAATCCCATCCATCATCGTTGGAAGAAGATATCTTTCCCACTGACAATCAGTAGAGACAGGCACCGTAGGAAGTATAATCATGACAATATTCTCATTCCTCTAATGTACCCTTCCTTCAGCCTCATCTCACGAGGTCCAGATTTTCTTAAAGACAGAGAGCATTTTCTGAGTAGCCATAGGAGACTGCAACCAGAATAACATGGGCATTGCAATCATATTCAAATGTCTAATCGAGCCAACTGGTCTAGAATTCTGAAAGTGAATATCTGAACTATCGTGCAGCTCTGTAACAAATGGGTCAAGGGCTTGATGGCAATATCAAGTGCAGACTACAGTAGTATATTAAAATCTGTAAACGATGACCACATATGGTGCCTTCGATCAAACCCTGGTGTTTCTTCTTCCTGTATGCGATAAGAAACTTAATCTCCTGTCGTTTCTGTGGCGGTTATGGCTGCAAGGAGTAGGAGTACTCTTTCCTCTTCGTGGACTATTGTGGTGTGTCGCTCTGGCAATGCAATCCGTCATCGATTAATAAGTCCTCCTCTCCGCAGTTCACGACTTCCTCCACCTGACAAGTGAATTTCTCTAATAAAGGCTTGAAACATGCAATTTGGGCTCGCTCCTCTGCCTGCAGTTGTCCACCTCAGAAGGCTTCGACGAATTTGATGCTGTCTTCCAAATCAGCTTCACCTTCTGTGCTGCTGTCTTCTCCACTCCATACTATTGAGAATCCAGCAGGAGCGGTCATCACTCGTAGGCACTATTCTTCATCACGACGTCTTCGATTCTGCGTCTCCGTCCCTCGTGTCAAAACGCCATCAGACCTGGGAAGCGAACACCAGGGATATGGCGAGAATGTGCGTAAATTCCCTCAAAATACCAAATTGCCTTGGTAGCATGAGGAAAGTGGTCAGTCAAGAAACCACCACCATTCCCTCGGTCAAAAGTGCCTGTAAATCCCCATTCGTCTCCTGGGAGAGATCTATGTGTTTGACATCTTCAGCAGAATCATTGTCTGCAATTTGACCTCCAATCCAATCAAGTATCTCTACGCGGAAGACCTTGCCGGCTGCCACTTGAGCCACAGGGGGAATGTTGGGATGCCATCGGTTACGGAGAGGCTGCGGCTTTCAGACCTCAATTGCCATGTGCTTTTCTTTCTTCATGAAGTTCATTAAAAAAAACAGTAAAACCTGCGTATTCCCCTTCTCCCCTATACTCTGTTCTGCTTTCCCCCGTCTATTTATCTCCTTGTCTATTTTCTTTCCTCCTTTCTCTATTTTCCCTCTCTCTCCTGTTTCAGCCTGTTCGTCCCGCCCAAAATACCTCCTTTTAAAAAAATAGCTCAAAAGCTTTTTCTTTCCAGCCTGATCCACATCTTCTTTATCCCCTTGTTCTAAAGACTCTATCCTTGGCAATTCTTTTGCAGTTCCGTTACAACTAGTAGAAACAGTGTTACCAAGTATATGTTTACCATCCTCTGCAACCTTTTAATTCTTTCACCTAAAGCAGGATAACTCGCACGTGCATCAGCTTGTTTGCCTTCAGTATTTGCTACAATACTCTACATGTGGTGTATTGCACACAAATGAAAAGGAATAGGCTTAATGTTGTTCCCATTTGCCAAGCCAAAATCCTAGTAAGTCCACCATAGTGTCATGTACCCTCGTCATGGACGCAAATAGCTGAATTCCCTTGTCAACATAGCCAAGGATAAGGAAACTCCAAAAAATACTCATTACATTATGGTATGCAGTCAAACATGTGCTGAACATCAAGCAAACTCCCACATTTGGCATATTTATCCTCCAATGTACTTCGATTTGCATCTCTTGGAAATAGTTTAGTACTTCCTCACAAAACCCATAATCGGCATATCTTAAAATATCCAAAAAAATCCCTGTTCTTCTCTGTCTTCAGCATAGAATGAAAGAGCAAACATAACAACTAAGTATGTACAAAGTATCAAATCACACGCACAACTTTTGGGTGGTTTACACACCTCGAATGCGCAGCAATACGACAACGGCGGCTCCTCTTCGCCCTCCATACACTTCCTCCTCTTCTTTGCAAATGACGGCGGTGGCGGTGAGAAGCTTTCCTTCTCCCTCTTTCTCTCTTTCTCTTCCTCTCCCTCTCAAATGCAAGATGGAGTTCGCTCTCTCTTTCGTTCGTTCGTGAAAAATAACGCGCTCGAGTTTTGGCCAGCATTTTTTTGTCTGAGCACCATCACTATTTGCGACGCAAATAGCGATGCCGCTATGCCTTCGTATCCTTGTAGTGGCAATTGATTGGAGAGAAGTATAGCACTACCCTCAAGCTAAGTTAGCAATGCTACTCTTTTTTCGTAACCATAGATATTCTAATTATAGAGAAGGAGATGACGGTCATTGTTGATATTTTTTTGTTTACAAGTCTTAGAGAAGGCATATTGACCAAGGTAACTATGAGGTTACTGAGTGTAAGGGCAACCTAAAATTCATGATGGGTTTTTGGATGGTGTATTCTGCTGATGTGGAGCACCTTTCAAAGAATTTGGGTAAGTATGGAAGTTTCTATGTGTAGTTGTAGCATGTTAGCAAGAAGATCTTCCATTCGATGGCTACTAGCTTGCATGTGTGCCGAGACAATAGCACAAATTCATAGGTGAATTGCTAAATCTAGCATAATGCTAGGCTGGTGGTGAATCCTCACACTCGTGAGTCTATGGCTTTTGGATTTGTAACCATGGAAACACTTGAAGATATTGACATATACATCAAATATCCTGATCACTCTACTTTAGAGGATGGAATCATAATAGTGGAAAAGGTGCGGGTGATTATGTCACGAAAAGCTTTGGGAGAGGCTAGCCTTGCATGTTCAATCAAAATAGACTTACCTATCTGGAGGTGATAGGAATCACACTTTTTTGGACTACTTATATATCCAAACGTAGCAAGTGGTGGCCAAATTTCTAACGAATGAAAAAAAGAAAAGAAGAAAATATTTAAAGCTTTCCAAGAAGTGAAAACAATAAAGCTTTAAGATTTTAGCAACACACATGTTGTGCATGAAGAGAAGCAACCATATAAAGGGAGGGAAACTATAGAAGGGAAGGCCCTTGAACTCTTGAGATTGAATTCGGTTTATGGGAGGAGAGGAGGATCACACAACTGTATAACCTAATGCAAAGCTTGGTCTATTTGAAGTTTCAAACATTGAGGAAATAAAAATATTTTGTGGATTCATGAGTTTTGACACATTGAGTTATGATCTTTATTGCTTGAACAACAATTGTTGCTTTGTGTGTTTATATTCTATAGCTATTAAGCATGGTACTTTATTCGTGTTGGAAACATTATTCTTGTTGATTTCCATTTCTTTGCAAAGTCATTTAAATTTTTAGCACTCCTTTTTCTCATGTGTTTTCGGGTTGTGACTAGGGTTTGTCTCAATCACCATTGTCACATATATTTTTTGGTGCCCCCGCTGAGTGCTAATTTGACTTTGTTTATTATTTGTGAAATGTTTACTTGAGAATTTTTTTTTTCCAATGGCTAGTTCTCTCCTAGAATTTCATGGCAAAAAAGGAGAGGTTCCTCAATGATTCTTCGAAAAACTTGCATTGGATGCATAATCTAATGAATCGGCCTTAAAACTTCAAATTTTAAAACTTCAATTATTAGATGAAGAAATAAATTGGTTTGAGGATTATTTAAAAGTTTAATATTGAGAAATACTCATGTTCCTCTAGGATATGAAGCTACTAAACATGCATTCCTTGATAGATTTAAAGAGACCAAGACTTCACAATACATTTGGCAATAGATAGAACTTTGCTAGAAAAAGAAGATGAGACTATAGAACTTTGTACCCTAAAATACACCCACGACTTTGGGTTGAACACATCTCTAGCTAGGTAAGGGGGGATTGATGGGACTCACTAATCAAGAAAATATGAGAGAAGGGAGAGGAGGAAATGGAAGAGGATATTTCAAAAGATCACTGATTTCTTATTCCTGTGGGGAGATAGGTCACGTAAGCACAAATTATCTATATCCACCTAGAGTAGGAGGGGAGATGTATCATTTACCTCAAAATCTTCCAAATAGACAAAATGATTATGGTATACAAATTAAAGATCATTATTCATCCTAAGTACCAAAGCCAACAAAAGAAGAGAAAGAAAAGACTACCATAAATTGTATTTTTGTTGAAAAAAAGAGTGAGAAAAATAAAATAGTTGATATAATTCTAGGAACCAAAAGGAGAAGAGATGTAGAAAGAGAGGAATCTAAAACTCGTAAGGTCAGTGAGGAAAGAGGGAGAAACATTAAAAAGAGAGAGAAGAAGGAAGGATAAAAAAAGAGAAAACCTAAGAAACATTTGTAGAAAATGTTGGATCTAGAGCATGGCTATGGAGGTTGAAGAGTGAGTTGATGAGGTAACAGACATAAAGACCAAATGTCACACAAGTGAATTAGGTTCCAAGATGGAGGTTTGGACTCATAAGAAAAATCTTGTGTAGTGGATTGACACACTTTGCTGGAAGTACAAAAGTACTATGACAATGCATTCAAAAAGAGAGAAAGTACAATGCTTTATAGGAATAGACTAGGCTACACCTTCCACTACTATGCATATGGGATCCTGCATCCTAAGCCCGCACTGCTCCACAAAGAGGCTAAGCTCAGTGTGATTGCCAATATCTCAACACCCCTCCTCAATCACAACCACAAAAGTACAAAGTGTGTAGAGGCTTTAGTGAGCAACCACCTCTCCAAAGTGTGGGAACACCACAAACTTGGTAAACACCAAAGGCTAAGCGTGGGTACCAAAGACATGGTGGATATCCATAGGTTGTTTGTAGCAAGAGCCTCACAAAGTGAACAGAGGCTGTAGTACAAGGTTACATGAGGAGTTTACAATATTATGTCAGAAGCATTAGGGCTAGGCAATACAAGGCTTAAAAAGTCTATCAGAATAGAAGGACTGATGAGGTTTCTCCTAGTGGTCTTCTTCTTTTTCTTCTTCTTCTTCTTCTTCTTCTTCTTCTTTTGCTCCATGGTCTTCTTCTTCTTTAACAACAACTAGATAGTCCTTTTGGGACTTCTTCCTTGCATGATAGAATTTCTCCATGTGCCCCATTGCAGAAGTCATATACTAGTTGATCTTTCTTGCCCTTATACTTGGTATCTACATATAACATTTGTTCATATTTAGAGGTGCTTAGTTCTTCTTTGGATTTTAACTTATTTTCTTCTTCGAGCAGGGAGGCTTAATGTCAACTAGTTTAGGAATAGGCATGTTGATCAATTTAGTTCACACATTATTAAAGTCAAGAGGTAGGATTTTTAACAACACACCAATACAAATATCTTCATCCATCTTGAGATCAATTCCTCCAAGCTGAGTTAAGATACTTTCCATGTAGTTTAAGTGAGTTGCAAGAGATGTGTTTGATTTCATATCTAGCCTAAAAAATTCAATTAGTAATCCATACTTAGATGACTTTGATTGTGCACCAAACAAAGTATCCAATCTCTTCCATGTTGTTGAGATGACAAGCTCAATACATGTGGACATTGATGATGGACCGCTTGGTTAGATGGGTCCACACGTCTACACTTAGTACGGTGGTGGTAATTATGACTCTCACATGGCCACTGAATCATTACTTATTATATTCAGGTTGTTACACCTATTTACAATGGCATAGTTATAGCGCCAGTCAACTAGTGTAGTCGGTTATGCATTGTTTGACTTAGTAGGCCACTTTCCTTTATGTTGTACCTTATCTATACTTTGTGTATATTGAAGAGAGTGTGGAAGAAGAAGAAGAAACCAGCAAGAAAACGTTTTGGCCTCCATCTCTCTTCTTGTCTCTTGAGTGAGCTTCTCCTTGTGCATTCTGTGTGTGTTCGGCGCAGCATCTTGAGCAAGTCCCCCCACCATGCGATTCTTGACATGGTATCAAAGACGCGCCACTGAGAGAGGCTGATTTCGAAGGTTGAAGTGAAGGAGAATAAGCAAGGTTCGAGCAAGCAAGCCACGGGTAAGAAGCTCTCCCATTCTTCCACTCTCTCTCTTGGATAGTGCCTGTGGAGGCACTGGAAGCAGGGTCAAGCAAAAATATCAGATTGCAGTGAGATTTGGTGTGCGCGAAGAGTGCTGTGTATTTTGCAGACAAGCCCTTTAAGGCTTGCCGCAGTTATTTTGGGCATCTGAGGCCGTTTCAGGCCCCATTTTAGAGCCGCAAGGTTGCGGACAACAGTTTCAGGGTACACTATGACTTCGACTATATTGACCGAAAGTGGATACACAGGTTACAAATTTCAGATCTATAAGTTCAAAGGTGTTTATCAGCGAGTAAACACAAGGTTTATCTGCAAACTGGTTGCAGATTGCATGTATTGTTGAGCAGACAGTGAAAAAGGCTGTCTGGTGTATTGATGTGCACTACAGGTCGAGGGTTGTAGAAAATTTGCTTGCTGTTGGTATTAATTTTGTGATAATGGTAGAGAACAGTGGAAGCCCTATCATTGAGAAGCTCGACAAGAACAACTACCCTTCATGGAAGTTCCATGTCACAAACTTCCTTATTGGAAAAGGCCTCTACGAGTTTGTTTCAGGTGAAGAAAAGGAGCCGGAGGTGAGTGATCCTCCAACTGGCAGAAGAGACAAAGGCACGGAAGGAATGCGATGCAAAAGATAAAAAGGTCATGTATTGGTTGTTTGCAGTAATTGACAATAATATGCTGGGATATATTAGAAATGTAGAGAATTCATATGTAGCTTAGACCATACTTGAAAGTATGTTTTCTGTAAATACAAAGGCACGAAAGATTCAACTCAAGCAAGAGTTGAATACATTGAAGAAAGGTAAGATGTCTATCAATGAGTATGCACTGAAGGTAAGAAGCATTGCAGATGCATTGGCAGCGATTGATGCAATGCCCGATGATGATGATTTGGTGCCATCTACCTTGGGTGGACTTAACAATGAAAAGGCTTGGAAGTCTTTTGTAACTTCCGTATATATCAGAAAGCCATTTCCAGATTTCGACGAGTTGGTCTCCCTTATGATCACTGAAGAGATCAACATGTAGAGTGAGACATCTGAAAGAAATGGTGAACAGGTCCAGGCTTTCTACTCCAGTTCAGGAAGGGGACATGGCAGGTTCTCCTCAAGAGATCATGGTACAGGACGTGGTAGTGACAACCAGCAAAACAGATTGAATCAGCAATTTGGAGATATGTAGGTTTCAGGAGGTCGTGGTAACTTTAGAGGCAAGATGAGCTTTAGAGGAAGAGGTGGATGGCAGAACGGAGGTTCTAACAACTCTGGTATTGTGTGTCACGACTGTGGAAAAACAGGTCATATTGTAGTCCAATGTTATGCTAAGAAAGATTATATCCGCAGTGGTAAGTTGCAGCAAGGAAACTATGCATCGTCTTCGCGACAGAATGAAGACAAAAATGAACATCTGTTTGTTATGTAGCATATACTGAATGATGTTAGAGGAAAGGGAACACATGATGATGTTTGGTATGTTGATTCAGGTGCATCCAATCATATGACCAGCCATGCAAAATGGTTTGGAGAGATGTAAGATTTACAAAATGCAGGTTATGTGCAGATGGGTGATGATTCATGCCACCCAATTTCACATGTTAGAAAAGTTCCCTTGTCCTTGCATGATGGTAAGACAGAGTCTTTTAGATGTATTACATGTGCCATCTATTACAAAGAACTTGGTGTCAGTCGGTTAGATGGTAGAGCAAGGGTTGCAAGTCTGATTTAATGCAAAGGGTTGCATTGTAGAAGACTTCAATGACAAGTGCAGGTTAGTTGCAAAGGGAAGTAGAGTTGGACGTATGTTTACTCTGGATGCTGGAATTCCTACTATAAATGCTGCTATGTATGCTAAAGGAAAAGGCTTTGTTGCAGACATTGAAATTTGGCACAAACGCATTGGACATGCAAATATACAAAGGCTGAAATTAATGAAGTCCAAAGGGTTGGTTACAGGTTTGCCTACATTTAGAGTTGTTGAATTTCATAAGGTATGCGAAGCATGTCAGTTTGGTAAGCAGGCAAGACAACCCTTTTCACAGGACAGAGATGTAAGCAGAAATATCCTTGATGTTGTGCATACAGACATTTGGGGGCCTACACAAAATGTATCTCTTGGAGGCAGTTCATACTTTGTCACATTCATTGATGATTGTTCTAGAAAGCTGTGGGTATATTTTATTAAGGAAAAGAGTGAAGCGTTTGAGCACTTTAGAACTTTCAAGGCTGCAGTTGAAAGAGAAACATGCTTGAAAGTAAAGTGCTTGAGGTCAAATGGAGGGGGAGAGTACCTCTCGAATGAGTTCAGTGATTTTTTGAGATCTCATGGGATAAAGAGACAGTTCACATGCAGGTATACCCCACAGCAAAATGGGGTTGCAGAAAGGAAAAACATGCATATTGCAGAAGTTGCACGTGCCTTGATGGCTGAAAAGAATATGCCTAAGCATTTTTTGTTTGGGGCTGTTCATACTGCTGTTTATATTATGAACAGAACTCCCACAGCTGCAGTTCATGGTATGACTCCTGAAGAATGCTTTGCTGGCAAGAAGCCTGATGTATCGCACTTGAAAGTGTTTGGTTGCATTGCATATGTTCATGTCGAGATGAGTTGAGGAAGAAACTGGATTCAAAGGCTGAAAAGTTTGTCTTTATTGGATACTCTTTAGAGCAGAAAGGGTATCGCTGCTATAACATGTCACATGTAAGTTCAGAGTGAGCAGGGATGTCATCTTTGATGAAATGAGCAGTTGGTATGTATCTAGTGGTGATGCATTGGATGATGATGATGATGATCATGACACTCATGTGCAGGATGAAAAGCAAGAATCACGGACTCTTAGTGGACCAGAGACATCATCTGGTAGTCCTTGGTCTGGGACACTAAGGAGTAGCTCTATATCTTCAGGTGCATCTAGTAGCACTACAGGTAAAGACAAAGGAAAGAATAAAGTGTCAGATGGCATTGATGCAGTTCTTGATGGAGACTCCAGTGGCTCAGAGAGCTTGGTATTCCTTCAGTGAGGACTACAGGTGTGCAGAGAGCACGCGTCAATGCAAAGACTCCATTGAGTGATCCAGTGGTACATAGGTCTTGATGCCAGGAGGCATATTCCACAGTGGATTCCGTGAGGTTTTACGGTGGATTCCGTAAACTTAGATGACCGGGGCTCATACACAAAGAGGATTCTTTGTGCGAGAAGTTGATGGGGACGCCTATCCTTTTCGGGCGTTTCATTAATTTAGTGTGTACATGGGTGATTTCATAGCGGGTGATTCCGCAAAATGCATATTAAATTAATAAACGTTTATGAGTTTAGAGTGCACACTCGTAATAAATTAAGGTTAGGATTTATTTCTAACCAGTTGATTTATTTATGTAGCTGAAGACTGCTAAGTATTCACTTTTGTCGGTTTAATTGTATTATTTTACTAACGATTGTGAATGCTTCAGTTGATGTGTAGAGATAGCAGTAGTGGCGGAGGAAAGCATTGGAGTCTAGCGAGTATTCGACCTTTGGATTATATTTTGATAGGCACCACGCCTATATTTTGTTATGTTTATTGAGACATTGATTATTGATTATTATTTTGTATGCGCCTATGCGCACGGATATGTTATTTCTATTTTGGACATTGAGATTGGGCGTGCCAGACTCTATGGGCACCGTCCATTAGCTTTACTTTCCTATTTTTGTAGAAAGCAAACTCAAAAGCTAAAAGCTTTTCATAGTTTTGTAAATTGGGCTATTATTGAGCATGAAGATAGAAATATACATAAAATACATGCTTTGTGAAGCGCTCACACAGGGCATGGGGGGAGATTGAACCCAATTGGTCTCTTGCTTCTTGTCGTTCATGCTTTTACATTGTTTTTTGTGCAAAAAGGTAGAGTTCATTGTTCTTGGGGACCTTCCGGGATTCACTACGTGAGCATTCTGCGACCGATCTGCGCACCAGGTCTAGCAGGGTGAGATACCCTGTTAAAAAATTTGGTTTTGAAGGTTATGCAGCTCACCATTATGCTTATATGGTAAACTAGTTGAGGATGTTGAGTCCACTTGATTTGAGGATGCTATTGGTCATACTCATTGGGATGCAGCAATGGATGAGGAGATGGCTGCATTAGAGGCCAATAAGACTTGGGATCTAGTATCGTTGCGGAAAGGCAAGAAAGCTATTGGATGTAAGTGGGTTTATAAGATTAAGCACAATGCATATGGTTCTATTAGTAGGTACAAAGCTAGGCTGGTTGCAAAAGGCTATGCCCAGACATATGGCATAGATTATGATGAAACCTTCAGCCCAGTTGCTAGGATGGCAACTGTCAGATGTGTGATTTCTTTGGCAACAGCCAAAGGTTGGAGGTTGCAGCAAATGGATGTGAAGAATTCCTTCTTGCATGGTGATTTGCAGGAAGAAGTGTATATGGATCAGCCAACAGGTTATGAAAATTTAAAGCATCCCACATATGTGTGCAGGTTGAAGAAGGCACTCTATGGGCTCAAGCAAGCACCTCGAACATGGTTTGAAAAGATCAGAGAGTATCTTGTCAATATTGGCTTATATGTTTCTGATGCTGATCACTCACTTTATGTGAGAAAGGGAGATGTAGGTTTGGTCATCATAGTCATCTATGTGGATGACTTGATTATTATAGGTGATAGTGATAGTGGGATTGCTGAAGTCAAGGATTTTTTGAAGAAGAAGTTTGAGATGAAGGATTTAGGTGAGCTAAGATACTTCCTTGGCATTGAGGTGATCAAATGTGATGATGGTATATGGCTCTCCCAAAGACAATATGGCTTGGATATATTGTCCAAGTATGGTATGACAGCATGCAAACCACTTTCAGTCCTGTTGGAGCAGAATGTAAAGTTGAGTGCTGATATTGGGGATGAGATAGAGGACCCTACTATGTTCAGGAGGATAGTGGGGAGTTTGATCTACATGACCATTACAAGGTCAGACTTGAGCTACGCCATTGGTCTTGTGAGTCAGTTTATGCAAGTACTTAGAAAGCCACATTTGGATGCAGTCAGATGCATATTGAGATATGTGAAGTCCACATTACATTATGGACTTTTCTATGAGGCAGGTACAGATGTACAGGTGTTTGGATACACAGATGCAGATTGGGCTAGTAGTATGTTTGATAGAAGATCTACCAGTGGATACATGTTCTCTTTTGGTAGTGCAGTAGTTGCTTGGAGCAGCAAAAAGAAATCTACAGTTGCTTTGTCGAGTACAGAGGCTGAGTATAGAGGTGCTGCTGTTGCAGCATGTGAGGTAGTATGGCTGCAAAAGTTATTGGCTAATTTAGATATGCAGGTGGAAGATGCAGTTGTCATTTATTGTGACAACATGAGCAGTATACAGTTGGCTAGGAACCCTGTGTTCCATCCGAGGACAAAACATATTGAGGTACACTACCACTTTGTGAGAGAGAAGGTACTAAGCAGGTGAGATTGACTTGGTGTATGTCAGTACACAGGATCAGATAGCTGACATCTTCACGAAGGCATTGGGTACAGAGAAGCTTCAAAAGTTTCGAAGCTTACTTGGAGTTGCAGAGATGTAGTTGAGCTTGAGGGGGAGTGCTAAGATGACAAGCTCAACACATGCAGACATTGATGATGAACTGCCTGGTTAGATGGGTCCACACGTCTACACTTAGCACGTTGGTGGTCATTATGACTCTCACATGACCACCACTGAATCATTACTTATTATATTCAGGTTGTTACACATATTTACAACTAGCATAGTTATAGCGCCAGTCGACTAGTGTAGTCGGTTATGCATTCTTTGACTTAGTAGGCCACTTTCCTTTATGTTGTATCTTATCTATACTTTGTGTACATTGAAAAGAGTGTGGAAGAAGAAGAAGAAACCAGCAAGAAAACGTTTTGGCCTCCATCTCTCTTCTTGTCTCTTGAGTGAGCTTCTCCTTGTGCATTCTGTGTGTGTTCGGCGCAGCATCTTGAGCAAGTCCCCCCACCACGCAATTCTTGACACATGTATCATTAGATTTTTCATAAGTATCCACATGGTGGATGTAGCTATCATCCAATTCCAACTTAATGATGGCATGTGCTTTGTCATCATTATTTTGCCAAGTAAATGCAATGTCTCCATCCCAAGGCTTCTTCTCCTTGCCATTGGTAATGGCCCAAAGACCCTTCTTCATCAGAATGAGCTTCATGCAGGTTCCTCAAGTGTGAAAACCGACCCCTCTGAACCAAACATTTGGAGAGTCTTTGTTGGAACAACAAATTAGCACCAAAACACTCAGATTGAGCAGTAGAAGATTTAATTGTGTCAAGAGACACAAGGAATGTAGTGTCACCAAATAACACTTGATAAGTATCAATACATACTATGCTTTCAGGCACTTGAGTTTGATGCTTTGATGCTTGGATTTATCCCCTCCTTGCTGATTTGATGGAAAATTATTACTGGAAAAAGATTCAAAATGGTTTCACTTGATTGAGGTTGATCAATAGCCAAGTTAACTTGTAGTGTGTTGAAAAACATGAGCAATGGTAGCATAAAATTTCACTATGCTTGATGCTTGTACTTCAATGAAAGCTTCAAATCTTCAAAAGAGTTTCAAAGGCTTGCTTGTTGGATACTAAAATTTTACTGGAAACTTCAATTGTCAGTGGATCAAAGTGGTAGAGGTTTGGTTTAAGTGGAAAGAGAGAGAAAATGAAGGAAAAAATGAGCTTGAAGGTAAGTGGCTATGGCTACAAGTTACAATTTCAGGATAACAGCCTGATATTTTGGCTATAGCAACTCACCCAGTGGACCATTTGAAATGAAATTTTGTCAATATCATACAGTGGGGGTGATAGATAGTGATCTCTGGGCTTTTTAAAATGTCAACATTGACTATTGTATCTTGGGGAATCATATTGAGGAGGTTAACATTGTGTGTGGAGGGCTCTGAATGGGTCATCAACATGTAAAGAAGACACCTTCAAAGGGAGTTTTGGCCCATTATCACTTGGTGGTGTCTCACGTGTGATGTGAACAAAAGCCCTATGGTAGCCCTTGACATTGTGAGGCGTGATGATGGTGCCATCAGTTGTACAACAATAGGCTAGCTATGGCTTCCTACAGTAACACCTTTGAGTAATCTTCTAATATCTCTCTACTAGAGTGGAACTTTCTCAAGCCCTCTTAGCTGAAATATGTCACCTATATGTCCAAAAAATTCCCTATGATAACTTGTGGAATAATGCTCACAATAGGGAGAGAGATCAGGTCCAATTTACAGTAATAAAATTTGTTCCAGATCTGTGTTTTTCAACAATATTGGATTGTATGTTGCACAACGTCAGGAAATTTTGGGTTGGAAAGATGCACTTGACCTAATAAACAACTGTTGAGAAGAAATCTTGAAGAGATATGGCCTAGTTGAAGAGATATGGGTAACTTGTGAAATAATGCTCATAGTAGGGACAGAGAACAAGTCCAATTTAGAGTAGCAAAATTTGTGCCACATCTCTACTTTTCAACAATGTCGGGTTGTATGTTGCACAATGTTAGGAAATTTTGGGTTGGAAAGATGCACCTTGGATAGGTGCTATCTATGGCGGCCAAGAGAGATAGAGTGAAGATGGAGGTGGAAGGTGAAGGGTTTATGTCAAGCTGAGCTAACCAAAGATTGAGAGGAGCTGAAGGAGTGATTTATAGAGCTGAGCAATGCTCGACTGGGCTCTAATACTTTATAGAAAATGTCGGATCTAGAGCATGGCTATGGAAATTGAAAGAGAAAGAATAAGCTCATGAGGTAACATACATCAAAACCAAATATCACACAAGTGAATTATGTTCCAAGATGGAAGCTTGGACTCATAAACACAATCTTGTGTAGTGGACTGACAATGACACATACACTTTGTTTGAAATACAAAAGTACTATGTCATTGCATTCAAAAAGAGAGCAAGTATAATGCTTTATAGGAATAGACTAGGCTGCAATTTCCACCACTATGCATATCAGATCTTGCATTCTGAGTCCACATTGCTCCATACAAAGAGGATAAGTTGAGTGTGATTGCCAATATCTCAACAACATTATCATGTTTCTTATATCCATTTAGGAAAGGGAAAAGGTGATTATGACTTAAAAATAAATGTAATAGGTAGAAAAGTATATATAAAATTTGCCCAATTAATGGAATTGTACCCTTGGATGAGAGGACAGTGGAAAAAATTAGTAAATCCAAAAGAAAAGGAAAGAAGGATAGGAATAGTGGAGTTTTAAGCACAGAAGAACTACCATATATAGGTCATGTAGTTGATGCATGGTATAAGAATGAGAATATAGGACAAGCATATATTGATGGAGGACCACAAGTCAATGTGATTACTCAAGCATGTGTAGAATAGTTTGGACTCAAAGAGTATTACTTGGTCAAAGACCTAAACATCTTTAGACTAAACCTAACCTTTCGACAGTTCAGTGATGATATCCCCTAGCTACTGAAAGAAATTTAAAAGCATATTGACAAGAAGACCTGGCCTTAGGATTACTCTCACAACTGCCACTTAGTCCAATAATACCCGAGAGCTTTAAAGAAATTGGATGTGGCTAATGCCTTTCTAAGTCCTGACACCTCATAGATTGGCATTTGGATTGAAGGACATTTTATTACAGATGTCTTGATTGATGGAGGTTTGTCAAGGAATATAATGATGGATGTGACAATGAAGGATATAGGCCTATAAGGCATGTAGCCTACACAGTGGCTTATCAAACTAGTAGACTAGAGAAAAATTAAGCCTTTGGGCATTTTCCCATAATTGAAGAAAACTCTCACAAGAAGAGACCATTGGCTGACCCATTTGGTGGTGAAACCGAATTCCTACGGGACATCATATTCTCTGTTGTTTTGGAAGATCCCAACTTTTTGAAACAAGAGTACGAAGGGATTGGTTCAAGGAAAGCTTAACCCTAGGCAAAGGACCCAACAAGGTGGTAGTAAAGTTGTATGGCTTGCACAGAGGTAATGGATCCATCTCTATTGAAGTCTTAACAGAGTCCTCCAATAAAGTTACAGATGGTACATCAACAGATGAAGAAACTATCAAGTAAATCTTTCCCAAGAATAGAGACACAGTCCCCTGAACAATGGGTATTATTGTTGAAGGGCATGGATCTCAAGCATAGCTGTAGCTATGGAGGTTGGAATGTAGTAACTAGAACCATGACAACATAGGCAAATGACACTAACTATTGCTCGGTTGAATTAGGTTCCAAGATAGAATGCTTGGACTCATAAACACAATCCTGAGTAGGACATGATAGGGACTCATAATGAAGTACAAAGTACAATAGCATTACATTGAAAGATGAACCAAGTACATGATTTTATAGCTTTTCCAAATTCTCCACTCTCCTCACTGTGCTTATGGGATACAAATCTCCTCATCATGCAGCATTCATTTGACCTATTTTCCAACACCCCCCTCAAATGATGAATTTCTACACTTGCTGGCTTTTGGCCCTCTCCCCCCGCCCCCCCACATGATGACATGGCGCAAAAGACTAGCTCATGGGCAGCCTAGTCAAGTCAAGCTTGAAATTTTACATTTTTAGCAAGGGTTTTTTCAATACAAATCCACTAAGGGAAAGAAAATATCCACTATGGGAAAAGATACAAAAAAATTCTTTAGAATAATCTATCAGAGTTTTTGATGGTGGCGGAAGCATCTTCTTATTCTTCTTCTTCATGCATAAATAGGCTTTGTTGGTGATCTTCTTACACGTGTTGTGCTTTCTTCTTATGGAAACATTCACTGGCTACATGGTCAATCTGACCATAATAATGACAAATAATTCTATCCTTGTTGTTGTTGGTGGTGAATCCTCGACCACGTCCTTTTGATGCATAAGTACCCTTGGTGTACAAGAGGTTATCCCTTGAGCTGGTTTCTTTTACATCCTTGCTTTTAAATTTTCTTTCTCCATCAAGTAATGAGTGCTCAATGTCTTTGAGTGAGATACTAGTAACACTACTTAGTGTGGACACAAGATTCTCATATGATTCATGATTAACACTGGCAAGTAGCACTATTATTGCCTCATCCTCATCAATATTCTTTTTAAGAGTTGCTAGCTGAGTTTTAAGGCTCTTGAGCTTATTGATGCGTACAGTTATAGATGAAGTGTCTTTTACATCCAACTTATAAAACTGCATGAGTAATTTTACATTTGAGTTCTTTGCTTGTGTACCAAAGATCTTCTCAAGCTCTTCCCATGCCTTCTTTGAATTCGTGATGCCAAAGATGTGGTGTAATACATCATCTATAGACCCTAGGCAATAATACCTAGAGCTTTTTTGTTCATCTTCTTCCATGCCTTTGTTTTAGGTTGGTCTTCTGCAGCATCTTCTTTCTTGTCATTTGCATCAGCTTCTTCAAAGAGATCTCAGATGTCTTTCCCCATGAGATGGTACATGGTTTTCTCCTTCTAGGCATGAAAGCCTTCTCCGTTGAACATGGCTATTTGTTCAAGCTCTGCCATGCTGATGAGCTTTAGCAAACCAGCAAAAGAGTTGTAGTCAATGTGTTAAGAGACACAAGAAGATCAGTGTCAGGTGACACTAATTGAATATCAATGGATACTATTCTTGAGTTTAGTGTTGGATGTCGATGCTTGATTTGCTTCTTGCTTGCTCATTCAAAGTGTTGATCTTGCTGGGAATTGGATTCAGACTCAGATTAGAGTGGCAGTGAGTTCATTGTACTTAGAGGAGTGAGAAAACGAAGTGGGAAAGGAGCTTGATGTTGAAAGCTATGGCTTCCAGTTCTAGGGTTTCTACAGTAGCCTTGGTTTTTGCCTAGAGCAGATAGAGGAAGGTATAATTTGGCATGAAATTTGAGTGGAAGGTAGCTTGGTTAGTGACCTTTGAAAGTCTTATGGTAGCTGCCACGATTGCACTATGTACCATGAGCACAGTTCTACAAACTATCATGCCATTAAAGACTACGTTGTTACTAAAAATCACGCAATGATGCCTTTTGAGAAGACCAATGTCGAGGTTCAACGTGCTAGGGAGAAGTGCCTAGAGTTAGGAAGCTAGCCACAGAAAAAAATTTGTAAAGATATGGCATGTATTGTGAGATCCAGGAGCTCAAAGAGGTGTGTTTGGCTATGGCGGTAGACAGAAGTAAAGAGCATGAAGATTAAGTAAGAGATGAACACAAATGCTTGAACTCAGTTGAGTAGAGATTGTGATGGATTGAGAGAGCAGTGAGGAAAGCTAGACCATGCCCACCATGGCTTTGATACCATGTTGAAGGACATGGATCTCGAGCATGGCTCTATCTATGGAGGTTGGAATGTAGTAACTAGAACCATTACAACATAGGAAAATGACACTAACTGTTACTCAGTTGAATTAGGTTTCAAGATATAATGGTTGGACTCATAAACACAATCCTGAGTAGGACATGACAGGGACTCACAGTGAAGTACAAAGTGCAATAGCATTACATTGAAAGATGAACCAAGTACATGCTTCTATAGCTTTTCCAGCTTCTCCACTCTCCTCAGTGTGCTTATGGGATACAAGTCTCCTCATCATGCAACATACATCATTTGACCTATTTTCCAACAATTATAAGCCAACTTCCAAAGAAGCAAAGTCCTTCTCAATGGGGAATATCTATTTTCAAAACCAAAAATGACTTCTAAAATTACCTCTAACAATGAGATAGAGGCATGGATGTATTGCTCTCCTTGCTACATGACCACAGTAGCAACAGAGCCAGAGACAGAAGTAGAAACAAAGACAAAAGCAGAAGCAAAAGATGCAACAGATAGCCTATTCTTCTCTTATAGAGCCCCTATAGAGGCAAAGCTGGATTCTAAAGAGGATGATGACAAAATTTAAGATGAAGATTGCGAAAGTGAGGTGGAGAAATCTATTTAACCAGAAGAGGATAGAAATGAGGAGGAAGTCTCAAAGGCTTTAGAAATTGAAGATCTCATGCTGTTGGATGGAATGACTCTGGTACCCTTTGGACTAGGAAATGAATCTCATCATATGCAAAGGATTTATAAGATTTAATGGATAAATAAAAATAAGCCTTCCTTTAGCAATGGCTCTTATCATTCTAATTTACCCTTTTCAAAAAAGGATTATGATGATGCATCTTGCCAACAAACACTAGCTATGCAATCCAATAGGACTTAGATGGTTCTTGTTCTATGAGATTCTTGGAAGTATCCTTAAAAGATGAGTCCTCAAGTCAAGATGTAATTAACTCACCCACAACATCCAAAAGTGTCATGATACCATTTTAGCATTCCAAAGAGCCAAATGATGTCATGCTCCTACATGCACGCAATGTAAAAAACTCTAGAGTGTGACTTTCTTATTGATCTAGAGAGCCAATGCCATATTAGTCCTTAATGTCAATGTTCGTAGTGTGGGTGGTCCAAAAATATTACATTTTTGGACAAGCTTAAACAATTTTTTATATTTTAGATATTATCTCTTGTAAAAATCCAAAAATTGTAGAAAACTTCTAGAATAGGATGAATGCAAAAGAAAGCATGTAGCTTTCAGCCATTTAAGGAGAATTTTATGTAAAAAGAAGGATTGGCAAAATTGTGCGATGCGCAATCATAGTTTTCAAGCAGTGAATAACACTGCAAAGTAGGAAATGAAGGAGTGATTAGGTAAAATTCTAGGCAGGTGTCTTGATATTTTACCCCCCTTCTGGAGCCAATGGAAGCATCAGATTGACAGTCTGAGCAACATTGAGGAAGGTATTGTTTTATGCACGTTTTTGTCTATAAGAGATTTACCTCTGTGAGTATTCTTCTACGTCTTCTATTACTTTGAGCCCCTTGTCCTCCATCTACTCCTCTCCTTGAATCCCCCTTCACACGCTATCCCCGTGGTGGACTTTTGACCCCAAATGCTCCAAGAGTGGTGAACCCGACATGAAAGTCGGCAACATGTGTATATAGATAGGGGATTCTGCAAGTTCAAGTGGTGGTGATGCTTTACAAAAAATGATTGCTTTGTTGCAACGACAACAATAGCAATAGTTGTTATTACAACAACAAATGTAAACTTGGCAGGAAGTAGAAAGAATTGATTCCTTAGCTATGAAAGCATTGCAGGCAATAGGACAAGAATTGAAGAAATTTAAAGGTCAAAATGTTCCAGTTGTATAAAGAAAAGATGTTGTTTCATGGGGTACCACAGTATGCATGGAGTCTATATTTCTTGTGTTTGGCCATGCATGCATTGCATAATCGGATTGATGAGTTACATAGAGGAGATGCTGATTGGGAAGCTTTTAAGAAAGCTTTGAGAGAAGAGTTTCTCTTGGAAGATGAAGGATTAGTAACTAAAAATACATTTATATATTGGATTGAAAAGCCTAATAAAGGGTTGGCTGCTCTAGCTTTGCTCCATCTATACATGTTTGTCCAACTCTTAAAGGTGATGCTGTGGATGAATTAATCAAAGACACGCGTGATTTGAGGCTGAATTTGAAAAACATCTATACAAAGGTCGAAAAGTTGGATATCAAGGTAGAAGAGAAGGGTTGGGGAACATCCCAAAGGCCACATAGAGAAGGATACAAGAGAAGATGTATTTGGTGTGACAGTTTATAGCATGAAAAGCAAGATTTTATAGCTTACAGTGAAGCGAAAGCAAAAATTTTACTCTTTTGGAAAGATGGAAAAATACATGCAACAGAAATTGGTCTTCCAATAGAGTCAAATTTTGGAAATGGTGGTATGCAAAAGAGGTTGGAAGATATGGATGAAGGGACAACATTTGTTGTCATAGATGCAACCACTTATGGGTTGAGAATCAAAAGGATTGATGAATTTTGAAAAGGAGGCATGGCTAAAGCAAAATCTTGTGTTTGGATGCAAGCATTAGATTGCATGGAAAAAGGCAAAACAACAAATTCTGAATTGGCTAACTGAAGAGTATACGAGGGAGAACAGGATGGAGTGCATTAGTAGATTCATTTTCAGCTTATGCTTATTTGTTTGAGGTTCATAATTAATAATCTCTTGTAGAAGAAAATAGAAAAAAAGATGAGGACAATGCTGGTCCTTCCTCTTCACGCCCATCTAAACACATAACACAAAGTAAAATGGAGCAGCAGAAAGAGGCTGAAAAACCATACCTGAGCATGTTATGGAGGATGCATCTCAAGAGAAGAAACAAGAAGGGAAGAAAAGGGGCAAGCATCTCGATTACAGGTTACAATCGGATCTTGAGACGGCCACAAACCTTAAAAAGGTCTTAAAAGGTCTCACACTGGCAGTAGAGTGGAATTTACGCTTGGCAAAGTTCTTGGAATCACGAAGCATGAATTTCATGATGCAATCATTGATATGCTAAAACAAAAACGATAGTTTGATGGTGAAGTTTTGCAAGCATTGATATTCTAAAACAAAAAAGATAGTTTGATGGTGAAGTATAGACAACAAGCTTGTGGTTGAAAATGGTATTAAGGGCATCATTAAGCATAGAGAGAAGAATACATATAATGGGGATGTCCATCAACAACACATGAATAAGAATATGCTCATTTTATTATAGGCAGTCATTATTCACGAATATATTGGACTTGTGCTACAACAGAGACAACTATTAAAGAGGGAGAAAGAGAGACCCCTTGCATAGCTCTCTTGGATCATGGTTCCAAATCAATGTTATGGCACATAACTTATATGAGGATGGGGGATGGAGGATGGTCGATTGATGTAGATCTAGGATGGCACATGCGAGTAGCAAACAATTCATTAGGGGATCTTTATTCGGCTTGTCCGAATGTACTCGTGACTATTGAAGATGTTAGGGATGAATGTCATTTTTTTGTGCATGATTCATGTAGTTATTCAATGATTTTGGGTCAGTTCTATATTTCCAAATCAAGGATGGACAAAAAAGCCTTGAATGATGGTTCTTCATATGCTCAAGTTTAGAGTAAAGACAATACAAAGGCGAGACAACTTCTCACTGTTTGTGTGAATCATCCCCGCAATCGAGATAGGCTGCGGGATAATCCTATGCCATCTAATGCATGAGAGTTTAAGGGTTTTTAAACAATAGTGGTGTAAGTGGAGGCTATGGCAGTGCCTCTAGGAAGATAATTATGCCTCCAAGAAAGGGGGAAACTGTGTTTGTGCCTGGAGATTGTAGGAATGGACAACATGTAGCCTTGGTAGTTTTAAGAATATTTTCGCCACATGTAGGGATGAAAAGAAATATGTAGGATGGGCTGAAAAATAACTGAAGACATATGGTTTGATGGTTGCAAATGAAGGTATTTTAGGGCTGCTTGATGTTGATACAATATTTGAAATTTTTCCAGTAATTAGTCAGGCTTTACATCCATGGAAGCATCCTGGGCTACAAGCGGTCCAAATCTAACCAATATCCAAGTACTTCTCTTCTACAAATAGAAGGGTCCGACCATAGCCATAGCCGTGGGCTGCTGATTGTAGCCATTGCCTCCCATGGGTGGAGCATACAAAGCCTTACTCAACCCTCCTCATAAAACAACTTTTCAGTGTTTATAACTGTATTGGTTTTGCCAACTTGGTTTGTGGAATTTACAACAACATTATTGGAAGCACCTGTGCTCTCAAACTCACTTTTTTTTGTATGAAATCTTGGTGATAGATATCTTTGAAAGTGCACTTGGACTCTTGGGGGTGATTGCTAGCATTATTAAGTCATCATACGTGTCATTTCCCTTGTCTTCCTCATGAAGCATATGGATATTGGAAGTAGATATTTGGGGGACTTGGAGTCTCTCTTGGTAGTTCCATACAATGGGATTTGTTTTTTGTACTTTTCTTTGAAGGGAATGTGAGTATCTTACTCTTTATTACCAAAAGAAAAATAACTATGATCTTAAGGGAGAGTAAGAAGACCTTTTTAATACTAAACTGAACTTCGTTTTCCTTCAATGTATGATCTCTCATCACCCATTGAGATTTTGGTCTTCTATTCCTTCTCATTGAGCTTCAAAAAGCTGTCAAGTGTCATGATGAAAGCTAAGCAAATTCACCAATCCTTCTTTTTACATAAGATCCTCCCAAAATGGCTATAAGCTATATGCTTTCTTTTACATGTCATCCTATTCTAGAAGTTGTCTACAATTTTTGGATTTTTACAAGAGATAATATCTAAAATATCAAAAATTGCCTTCTCTATGGCTGTACGGGCTTCCTCCTTGCTGCTACACCGTGACCATGCCAACCTCTTCATGACTGTCGGACTACTGGCTAGTTGATTGGCTTCTTTTTCTACGGAAGACTCATCGAGAAATCCAAAGGCCTGTTTCATATGCTGTCGTATTGCTGCGCATTCAAGGTGTGAAACCACCCAAAAGTTGTGTGTGTGATTTGATACTTTGTACATACTTAGTTGTTATGTTTGCTCTTTCATTCTATGCTGAAGACGGAGAAAAACAGGGAGTTTTTGATAGATTGGTAACTCGAGATGCAATCTCATGGGCTACACTTATTTCAAGATATGCCGATTATGGGCTTTGTGAGGAAGTACAAAACTAATTCCAAGAGATGCAAGTCGAAGTACATTGGTGGATATGTTTGCCAAATGTGAGAGCTTGCTTGATGTTTAGCACACCTCAGAATGGTGCAATACAGCTGGTAGGAGCATCAAGACAGGCTTGATTGCGAGTGTCATTGTATCACAGTGGACTTGGGCAGCTACTATTTTGCAAAGCTCTAATGTTACATGGGAGTATGGTGTCAATGGCCCTTTCTGGTATGCGAGTGAGACGACAATTCAGGTGCTCCTTTTTGGAGTACTTGCCATTGAAATCAAACGGAAGGCATCATCAGCACATACAGTTGGTGAGATTGTGTGTGCGAGGTGGGGTTTTTCGGTGCACATTGTTGTTGCTGGTGTTTGTTTTGCCCACTTCACCGAGACGTATACGCATAGTAGTAGCATGTTTCGGCTTCTATAGGCCTCATCGTCTTGATTGCTTTGGTGGACCTTCCCCCCCAAGACAAGTAATAGTGCTATTTCAGGTGGCAGTACAGCACTGTTTAATCTGCCTTGAAGGGACAAGTTGTGTACATGCTATGCCAACCTTTGATTGGAGATTGTGCTATCCTTGTCACTCTCCATTTATAATTGCTAAAGATGGAGGCTGCTTTTTGATAGGTTCAATCTGCGTGTGTATGGGAGAAGAAAAGGGACACTAATCCTGTAAAAAGAAAAAGAAAAGGGTGGCTAAAAACAAGGGAGGGAAAAAGCAGATTCAAAAAAAAAAGCAAGGAAGATTCGGGAGTTCAAGGACAGGAAGAAAGAAAGCATTGGAGAGGATCGACGGGAGAGGAACGAAGAAGGGAGAAGTAATAAGGAAGGAAAAAGCGATGCATTCTTGTTCCAATTCTCCGACTGTCAGGGTGTAATGGTTGGATTTGAGCGTTTAAAATGTCTGTGTTCTGTGTGGAGCATTAAGGTGAAACGGGTGAAATTTGAGCCTCTAAGGTAGCTGAATTCTGTGAGGAGCATTGAGTCTGAAACAGGAGCCATTACCTTCCTGCAGTTTTTGGGATTTATGTTCATGTTAAAAGATGATAGATGGATTCCAAGCTTCTTCCGTGTGCGAGATAAGAACAGGAGAGCTACGGAACTAATCGGGAGAGGATTGGAGGAGAAAAAGCATAAAGCGATCACGCTTCTTACAGAATTGGGGGCGCAGGTGGAAAAACTGGACATATTGTCTACCAAAAGCTCGAGGGGAAAACGTTTTTGGGAGAATCGAATCTGAGGAGAGAAAAAGCTGTGGAGATTGGGTACCAAATCGTTGGCGCCGCATTCTTCCCATGTCCTTTGTATTCTGTATCAACATAGTCCTTGGCAATGTGAGCTTGAGATACATTCCAGTTTCCTTTATACAGACAATCAAATCGCTTACTCCAGCTACTACAGTGGTTTTGCAATGGCTTGTTTGGGGTAAAAGTTTTGATCGACGCATATGGTTATCCTTGATTCCTGTGGTTTGGGTGAAACAGCTTATTGAAGTTGATCCTGAAAATCGTTGGGCGAGACAAACCTGAAGAAATCCTGCCTTACAGGGCACCTAAGGTTTTTGCAAATGTGCAGGTTGATTCTCATCAATTCAAGATCTCACCTAAAGATTATATCTACACAGAAAAGCTGAAGCATGTTGATGTGAACGTCAAGCTATATTTATTGAAGGTCTTGTTACTAGGCTCAAAGGCACAAACAAGCATATGAAGGCCTGTTGTACCAAAGGCTGTTGTTCATGCAGTGGTTGAAGAACAGCTTTTGGATGCCAAAGTTATCATTTTCAAAAAGAAGTGGAGGAAAAATTGTCGTAGGCATAGAAGGCTTCGACAGAAACTGATCCGCTTGCGCATACTTGACATTAGAGGACTTGAAGAGGCTTGAAGCACAAGGATTGGGGCTTTACAGCCATCATAATTTATGTTCTAGAGAGCAAAAACTTGGACTACTGTCTCCAAGGGGAGGAAGGGAGAGTATAGCAACTACAGCAACTACAAATAGGAAAGCAATGGATGCCTGCAACCAAGCTGGACTGTTGATTTTACATCTTAAATGTGGAAAGGAAATCTTTCAGCTTTTAACGGCATCCTAAAATAGGGTGCTGCTCTTCTTTTTTTTATGGAATGCAAAATAAAATGCTGTCCAAGACTGTGCCACATCAGCATGGCACCATCATATCAGTAGTGCAGTGACATGTGACCTACTTACAACGCCAATTGATTTGTATGGAGGCCCAATAAAGTTTAGATATGATTGCTTACATGGAGCAATTTTTGTTGCAATAGGAAAAAAGGGGTTTCCAGAAGCTTGCTGTTGTAATCTGCAAAAACCATTCATAATTCTTTCTTGAACGTACACCCACAACCATAAAACAGAGTCGTCCAGAACTTGTTGCTGTGTGGAAAATTGGATAATAGGATTATTCACATGTTGGATCTTCTATCTTGAAATTTATCAAGGACTTCTGAAGTTGCGACATTGCTTTCAAAACCCTTTGACAACGCACAACTTTGTCGTCACCATGAGTTTGTTAGTGATGAGTACATCCTCAAGCTTCATCATGTTGCCACCTTTTGCATCATCGCCTTCTCGTTTTCAGCTTCTTCTTCATGCTTCTCTCCATCCTCCTTTGGCTTTAGAAGAGCTCATTGATTGGCATTGGATATATATCAGCAAGGGCCCCACGGCTTTTCAAGGGTTTACTCAGTCATTGGGTGACTGTGGGGCCCACAAATTAAAATCCCCCTAAAAGGGGCATTGGTCTCACTCGAATGATCCATCCCAGGAATTGAACCCTAAACCCCCCATCCCTCACAGTGATGCCTTAAACCACGCGCCCTCAAATCACATTGATGAAGGTATGTGGGCTCGTTATAAATTAATTTTTGAAAAATAAAAAGGTTGTGCAACCGGCAAGCAACCGGGAATTACCAACATGTTCCCATAAAAGCAGGACCCATACTGAAATCTATCCTCAGCCTCCTTGATCGTCATCAACTTCTGTTCTTGTCTTCGATTTCCATCATCTTCAACTGCATCATCATCTGTCGCTTCGTACTCTGTTCTGTCCCTCCTCCTACAGCAGCTACGTCCCTCTGCTTTTTATAGTCGCTGCTGCCCCAAAAAAATCTTCAAAAAGCTTTAGAAAGCATTCTCAATAATGATGCTTTTCTTCCTCTTAAGAAAAATTTGAGGAAGCATCGTCAATGATGACGTTTATTTGCTGCACCTTGACATCTCATCATATTCCAAAGCCAATCAGGCCACCATCTTTTGCAATGCATATGTCATTCTATGTTCATTCGAAAATTCCTGCCATCGAGTCGCTTTTGAACGTCTGATATCATCTTCATATTGACACCTAAGTTTAAAACATGTTGAACAGTCTCAGCACTATCATCGCAGAGGATCCAAAAGGAACTACAGAAGGCACTATCATCAGACTTCTATTCCTTCCTTTCAGGCACTACATGTAAGGCAATGGCAAGTGATCACAAGCCTTGCTCAACGAACTAAAATATAGCTCGACTTTTTAAAACTACACTAATGATGACACTCAAGCCTAGCTTTTCTCAATAATTCCATCCAACTTGAAAAGCTGCAACAATAGACTCAAGGAAAATAATAGATACATGTTTAACCTAGCCCGTGATCAAAGGCAACCACCTAGTAAGGATAGAAAAATCTATGAGCTTTGATGGTACAAGCCTTTAAACTTCCAAAGTTTTGCCGTTGTTCACAACGTAAGAAAATTTAAGGTGAATCTTTTCCAATGACACCAGTAGATGAGCTCTAGCAAATGGCCAACTATGTCAAACCTAATAGTAGCTCCATAATCAAGCTTCTTAGATGGTTCTTACCTCTCTTCGAAGCCTTGATTAAATCTTTTGTGGATTTAATCAAAATGAAATTTCCTTCATGTTTCTTCCATGCAATGTATCCTAAAAATATGCTTTGGGAAAGAATTTCATGCCCAATCACTTGTTATTTGAGATCAAATGCAATGTCAAATCCATGATATGCAACCAATCAAATGATGTTCACAAAAATTATGAATGCACTGAGGAGAATGTGCCTAGTCTAACTATAGGTGCTCGTGCAACTTGCAAATGCAAACACAAAAGATACACATACAACAGAAAACAAATACTTAATGAAGCTGACTAATATGATTAAATTCTTGGCGAAAAAATCCACCCTCATATTTTTCGTGGTGGACACCTAGCCTCACGACATCTGCTTCCCTCCAAACCTAGAATCCTCTGGATGGGGCCACAACTGCCCATCCTCATCACTGCCAAGATCAACCCTCAATGCAATATTTTCATCTTCTGTAAAAGCATCTACAATGTCCACATCTTCATCTTCATTAGCTCTTGGATCAAGTCCTTCATAATTCGTGTCATCCAACTCCTTGACTACATAGGCTACATCATCTCTTCTCTTGAATAGTTTGATTCTCTTCCCTGCAATCGGAATTTGCATAGCCGTACCATCAAGCTCTGCTAAGGAATATGTAGCATTTTCATGGACATGCTGTACTAAATAAGGCCCAAACCTTTGTCTGGAAACCTTGTGAATAGCACTATATTGGTTGTCTAGACTACTGTCATAGACTGTCATAGATGTCAAGATTGTGGGAGAGAAGGAAGGAGTCTCGCTTGAAGCTTTCTTGCTTGCACAATGGGGGAAGACACACAAGGGTGGAGGCTGAAAACAGTTTTCCTCTTCTTAGTTGTGTAAGCCAAAAGAACTCAAGTACAAAGAAATAGAAGAACCCTCTATATGGGTCTCAAACCAAACTCAACTAACTAAAGTGGCATACTAACTGAGCCACGAACTAGAGTAGATACGGATAGCTATCATGTAGCTATTATTCAGGGGCGGTGTACCAACCGCATCTGCAACTGACAAGTCGGTGACATAAATACACAACGGTCACCCTGGCGTATCACGAGTGGAGCTCGATATCTCAACACTCCCCCTCGAGCTCAATCCCAATTCCTGCACACCAAGCAGGTCTCTGAACTTGTGCAGCTTCTCTGCGCCCAATGCCTTCGTGAATATGTCAGCTACCTGATCCTCTGTGCTGACATAAACTAGATCAATAAGACCTAGTAAAACCCTCTCTCGCACATAGTGATAATGCACCTCAATGTGCTTTGTTCTAGCATGATAGACTGGGTTATTTTCCAAGTGTATACTACTCATGTTGTCACAATAAATGACAACTGGCCCATCTGTAGACTGATGCATATCATAAATTAGCTTATGCAACCAAGCTACCTCACATGCAGCCATTGCTGCACCCCTGTACTCAGCCTCTGTGCTCGACAAGGCAACTGTAGGCTGTTTCTTGCTGCTCCAAGTGACTGCAGCACTCCCAAAAGAGAACACATATCCACTGGTAGATCGTCTATCAGAAATACTACCAGCCCAATCAGCATCAGTGTATCCATGCAACTGTATCTGAACCCCAGTCTCATAAAATAGTCCATACTGCAATGTGGACTTCACATACCTGAGTATGCGTCTAGCCGCATCCAAATGTGGTTTCCTTGGAGCCTGCATAAACTGACTTACCAATCCAACAGCATAGCTCAAATCTGGCCTGGTAATAGTCATATAAATCAAACTTCCTACTATGCGTCTGTACATAGTAGGGTCTTCTAGAAACTCACCTGCATCTGTACTCAGCTTCACATTCTGCTCCAAAGGAACTGAAATAGGCTTACAGCCTGTCATCCCATATTTGGACAACATGTCCAATCCATACTGCCTCTGCAAGAGCTGTATCCCACTTGGTGATCTAATCACCTCAATGCCCAAGAAATAACGCAGCTCTCCCAAATCCTTCATCTCAAACTTCTGCTTCAATAGCATTTTCACATGAAGGATATCTTCATCACTGTCACCTGTCATAATCAAATCATCAACATAAATGACAAGTAGCATAATACCTTTCTCTGTTTTTCTCACATAAAGTGAGAAATCTGCCTTGGAAATCTGAAAGCCAATAGTGACAAGATACTGTCCTATCTTGTCAGACCATGCTCTAGGTGCTTGCTTCAAGCCATACAAGGCTTTCTTCAACCTGCAAACAAACTCAGGACGAACAGCATGCACATAACCTGGTGGCTGCTCCATATAGACCTCTTCTTGCAAATCACCATGCAAGAAGGCATTCTTTACATCCATCTGATGTAAAGATCATCCCTTTGATGCAGCCATAGCAATGACTGCTCTTACAGTTGCCATCCTTGCAACCGGACTGAATGTTTCTTCATAGTCAATGCCATATGTTTGTGCATACCCCTTGACCACTAATCTTGCCTTGTATCTGTTCACAGAACCATCTGCATTGTGCTTCACCTTATAAACCCACTTACAGCCAATTGCATTCTTACCTTTAGGCAAAGGTACCAATTCCCATGTAGCATTTGCTTCCAAGGCATCCATTTCTTCATCCATGGCTTTCTCCCATTTTTCTTTTCCCATGGCTTGCTCAAAAGAAGTGGGTTCTGGTTCCTGTATCACTTTGACCATATATGCATAGTGAATGGCTGTAAATCCATCATATTTCAGCCTATCCACAGGATACCTAGCTCTCGTAGACCTGCGCAAAGTAGGTTCACTCCCAGGTGCTCTCAAAACATCCCTGGTCTTCCTTACTCCAGGTGTAACAATAGAAGGAATACCCAACTCATCATCAATGCTCTGTTCTGAGCCACTGGATTCACCATCCACATAAGAGTGACCTGCATTCACATCAAACATGGGCTGATCTACCTTCTCTTTTCCTTTTCGTGATACCTGCATACCACTATTTGCGCTGCCTTCAGAAGATTCTCCCGATCTCAATCTGCCTGTCCATGGCGAAGAATGTGAACCACTGCTAGAGGACGCTCCAGGTCCACTAATATTTTGTGACTGCTGCTGTGAATTTTGTGCAGCATTACCATTTTGTGCATCTACATCATCAATCACATTTACTGGTTTATACCAGCTACTCATCTCATAAAAAACAACATCTCTGCTCACTGTAAACTTACGAGTAGAAGGGTTATAGCATCTATACCCTTTTTGCTGCAGAGAATAACCAATAAAGATGCACTTCTCAGCTTTTGGATCCAACTTGGATCTCAGCTCATCTGGCACATGTACATAGGCAATGCAACCAAAAATTTTCAAATGAGAAATATCTGGTTTCCTACCAGTATACCTCTCCTCTGGAGTCATTCCATGTATTGCTGCAGTGGGAGTCCTGTTCATTATGTAGACTGTTGTAGCAACTGATTCAGCCCAATAAAAATCTGGCAAGTCTTTTTCATTGAGCATGGCACGAAATACCTCTCCAATATGCCTGTTTTTCCTTTCTGCAATTCCATTTTGTTGTGGGGTATAACTGCATGAATATTGCTGCTTTATGCCATGCTCCTGCAAGAACTTTGCAAACTCATTTGAGAGGTACTCTCCCCCTCCATCTGACCTTAGGCATTTTATTTGCAGACCTGTTTCTTTTTCAGCCATAGCTTTAAGGGTTTTGAAATGCCCAAAAACTTCACTTTTCTTTTTCATAAAATACACCCAAACTTTTATGCTATAGTCATCAATAAAAGTGACAAAATAATGACAGCCTCCAAGAGATGCAGCTTTAGTAGTCCACACATCAGAGTGGATTAATTCCAATGGCTTTTCACTCTCTTGAACATGTCTAGGAAATGGTTTCCTTGCTTGTTTTCCAAACTGACAGGCTTCACATACCTTGAATTTCGGCAAACCTGCAACAATATTTTGGGCCTGCATTGATTTAAGTCGCTGTACATTAACATGACCAATGCGTTTATGCCAGATATCAATATCTGCAACTACACCGGTCCCATGTGCAAACATTGCTGCACTCAATTCAGACATGTCTGCATCCAATGTAAACATTCTGCCCTTCTTCTTTCCTTTTGCTATCAAGCGACCTTTATTTTTCATATCCTCAACAAAGCATCCATGAGGATTAAATCTGACCTGCAAGCCCTGTTCAACCATTTGACCAACAGAAACCAGATTCTTGGTGATATTCGGGACATGAAATACATCAGACAGGTCTTTCTTTTTCCCATCCTGCATAGACAAGGGAATTTTTCCAATCTGCACAATAGGATGTGCAGTATCATCACCAGTCTCCACAAATCCTGGTTTTTCCATTTTCCTTGCATCCTCCATCCATTCTGCATGACCTGTCATGTGGTTTGATGCACCTGAGTCAACATACCATACATCATTGCTTTCTTCTGCACTTGTCACAGAATTGTTCATGTGCTGCACCATAAACAAGTGCTCATTTCTGTCATCACCCTGTCTACTAGAAGATGCATAATTCCCTTGTTGCAGTTTTCCATTCATGATGTCATTCTGCTTTTTATAGCAGTCTTTAGCCATATGACCCATTTTACCACAGTAGTAGCATTCAACATTACTGTTTGCATTTTGGCCTCTTTGCCATCCACCACGACCTCTTTGGCTCCCCCTGCCTCTAGAGTTACCACGTCCTCCTCCATAGGACTGGTTTTCTTGAGTCTGCTGCATATTCTGATTTCTGCCACGGCCTCCAAATCGGCCTCCTCTACCTCTGCCTCTACCTCTTCCAGCATTTGAGTAGAAGACAGCTTCTTTTGAAGTTCCTCCTGAAGAAGATGCACCACCATTTCTCTGTTCCTCAGAAATTAGAAGAGCAATCAACTCCTCAAAATCAGGAAATCTTTCACGAACTGAAATGGATGTCCGAAACTGTGCATAATCCTTTCCTAGACCATTCAAGGTCACAAAAACTAAATCATCATCTTCCACTGGCGACCCAATGGAAGCAAGTGCATCTGCAATCTTCTTCACCTTCATGTGGTAGTCATTGATGCTCATATTTTCTCTTTGCACATTGTGCAACTCTTGCTTGAGCTGCATTTTCCTGGCTTGCGTATTTGTGCTATACATCTTTGACAGAGTATCCCATGCCTCCTTTGGCGTACTTGCATCCTGAATATGCACAATCATAGAGTCTGAAATGCTGATAGACAGCCAGTACATAACTTTCCTGGCTCTCTCATGCCATGCTTTGAATGCCTGCATTTGCTGTTGATTGGGAACATCAGGAAGAACTGGTTCTTCTTCATTTCCTGCAACAAATTCCCAATATCCTTTTCCCATAAGGAAATTCGTCATTCTAAACTTCCATGCCTGGAAGTTGTTCTTGTCAAGCTTTTCAGTGACAATCTGTGAAAGAGAATCAGGCGCCATTACAGAATACTGCAAGAAATTCTGTCACTGCAAAAAAACACAGCTTCACCCTCACAAGGGCAAATCTGCAAAACTGACGAAAGTGGTATTTGACCACACAGTCACTTCCTAGTGACGATTTTGCATAAACAAGAACCAAGGATGATTCTGAAACTCCCAATGTCTCTGCGCACAAGCATACGATGCAATTTCTACAGTAACTTTTCACCGACCTGTAGAACAGTGGCTGCACAGCATAAAACTGAGCCTTTTCCTGAGTGCGTGCAGAAAACTTCCGTCTGCGAAACAGGCCCCGAAATGGCCTCAAATCAAAAAAACAAGGTCGCCGAGGGCTAAATCCCTCGCCCGCAGCATATACTGCCCTCTTGCTTCACCGCGAAGGGCGTCTCAACCTGAGACAATGCACTCCTGCACTTTCCGACTGTGCTACCTGCAGAGATCTACTCCCAAAACAGAAAATGAAAGCAACACTGCTCCTCTTACCAGAACACCGCGAGCTTGGCTTGCTTTCTTGAGCTCCTTACCACGAACAAGGCTCTGATACCATGTCAAGATTATGGGAGAGAAGGAAGGAGTCTCGCTTGAAGCTTTCTTGCTTGCACAATGGGGGAAGACACACAAGGGTGGAGGCTGAAAACAGTTTTCCTCTTCTTAGTTGTGTAAGCCAAAAGAACTCAAGTACAAAGAAATAGAAGAACCCTCTATATGGGTCTCAAACCAAACTCAACTAACTAAAGTGGCATACTAACTGAGCCACGAACTAGAGTAGATACGGATAGCTATCATGTAGCTATTATTCAGGGGCGGTGTACCAACCGCATCTGCAACTGACAAGTCGGTGACATAAATACACAACGGTCACCCTGGCGTATCACGAGTGGAGCTCGATATCTCAACAATAGACCAACTGAAGTAGACTTCATCTGTAATGCTCTTCCTTCCACTTGATTTGTGAGATCTTCTTGTGCCTACACAATGTAGCGCATCTGCCATAAACCAACAGGCATAGTAATCAAATCAAGAACCCATTTGTAATGAATACATAGCGGGTAGGTAGGATGAAGCTCATCTCTATGCCTCATAGAAGAGAACACTTAACAATTAGGGCATGTCTCAACAAACTATAAGATATCTTTGTACATGCCTCTCCACCAATAGCGCTCTTTGATCTTCTCAGAGGTCGCCCAAACAGCTAGAGGCCAAGCCCAAAGACTTTCATGAAACTCTCTCATGATTTGTACCTCTGAAGATCTATCACAAACAACTCTCAATGGCTATCCTCCTTGCTTTTGTGGATGCTTCCAAAGTAGCCCACTTCGCAAGGAGAACCCATAAGCTTTTCTTTTGATCTTCTTGAAGTCAGCATCAATCCATCCATCCTGTTTAGACATAGTACTCAAATAACGACCAATCTGTAAATACTCTCCTATATACAAAGTCTCATCAAGGCTTTCCAAGTCAAACACATGACAAATATGATCAGCATGCATGGCTGAAAGATCAGCCCCATCATCAACATCATCAATGAAAGAAAAATCCATATCAACATACCTTGCTCATGAAAGTATATCAGCTACTACGTTGTCTTTACCTGCTATGTGCTTGAACTTAGGATTCATGGATTTTATGTACCCAATCCACCTAAGCATAGCAATATCTAGAGTAGAACAACTCGTGATCATACCTAAAAGAGGAAAACAATTAGTCTCAACCAGCACAACAGCTCCAATGAAGTACTCTCTATCATTCTTGAGAGCTGTGGCAACTCCTAAGAGCTCTCTTTTAATCTATGAATACCTACGTTGCCGCTCGCTTAGGACTTTTACCCCAAATGGAATAGAATACCTATTTCCATTTGCATCATCTTGGCCAACAGCCCATCCAATGCCGATAGGACTAGTATTGACAGTAAGAACAATAGCTCTCTCACACTCATAATCTTCATTTCAAGGAGTCGGAGTACCTCTCAATAATTTCTTCAGTTGCAACATGGCTTTAGTATGTTTTATCTCCCAAGAAAAACGTTGCCCTTTTCCCAAGATTCTCGTATGATTCATGATTAACACTGGCAAGTAGCACTATTATTGCCTCATCCTCATCAATATTCTTTTTAAGAGTGAGTAGGACATGATAGGGACTCACAGTGAAGTACAAAGTGCAATAGCATTACATTGAAAGATGAACCAAGTACATGCTTCTATAGCTTTTCCAGATTCTCCACTCTCCTCAGTGTGCTTATGGGATACAAGTCTCCTCATCATCCAACATACATCATTTGACCTATTTTCCAACAATTATAAGCCAAGTTCCAAAGAAGCAAAGTCCTTGTCAATGGTGAATATCTATTTTCAAAACCAAAAATGACTTCTAAAATTACCTCTAACAATAAGATAGAGGCATGGATGTATTGCTCTCCTTGCTACATGACCACAGTAGCAACAGAGCCAGAGACAGAAGTAGAAACAAAGACAAAAGCAGAAGCAAAGGATGCAACAGATAGCCTATTCTTCTCTTATAGAGCCCCTACAGAGGAAAAGCTGGATTCTAAAGAGGATGATGAAAAAATTTAAGATGAAGATTGCGAAAGTGAGGTGGAGAAATCTATTTAACCAAAAGAGGATAGAAATGAGGAGGAAGTCTCAAAGGCTTTAGAAATTAAAGATCTCATGCTGTTGGATGGAATGACTCTGGTACCCTTTGGACTAGTAAACGAATCTCATCATATGCAAAAGATTTATAAGATTTAATGGATAAATAAAAATAAGCCTTCCTTTAGCAATGGCTCTTATCATTCTAACTTACCCTTTTCAAAAAAGGATTATGATGATGCATATTGCCAACAAACACTAGTTATGCAATCCAATAGGACTTAGATGGTTCTTGTTCTATGAGATTCTTGGAAGTATCCTTAAAAGATGAGTCCTCAAGTCAAGATGTAATTAAGTCACCCACAACATCCAAAAGAGTCATGATACCATTTTAGAATTCCAAAGTGCCAAACGATGTCCTGCTCCTAATGCACGCAGTGTAAAAAACTCTAGAGTGTGACTTTCTTATTGATCTAGAGAGCCAATGCCATATTAGTCATTAATGTAAATGTTCGTAGTATGGGTGGTCCAAAAATATTAGATTTTTGGACAAGCTTAAACAATTTTTGATATTTTAGATATTATCTCTTATTAAAATCCAAAAATTGTAGAAAACTTCTAGAATAGGATGATATGTAAAAGAAAGCATGTAGCTTTCAGCCATTTAAGGAGGATTTTATGTAAAAAGAAGGATTGGCAAAATTGTGCAATCCGCGATCATAGTTTTCAAGCAGTGAATAACACTGCAAAGTAGGAAATGAAGAAGGAGTGATTAGGTAAAATTCTAGGCAGGTGTCTTGATATTTTACTCCCCTTTTGGAGCCAATGGAAGCATTAGATTGGCAGTCTGAGCAACATTGAGGAAGGTATTGTTTTATGCACGTTTTTGTCTATAAGAGATTTACCTTGGTGAGTATTCTTCTACGTCTTCTATTACTTTGAGCCCCTTTTCTTCCATCAACTCCTCTCCTTGAATCCCCCTTCACACGCTATCTTTTATCCCCGTGGTAGACTTTTGACCCCAAATGCTCCAAGAGTGGTGAACCCGACATGAAAGTCGGCAACATGTGCGTATAGATAGGGGATTCTGCAAGTTCAAGTGGTGGTGATACTTTACAACAAATGACTGCTTTGTTGCAACGACAACAATAGCAATAGTTGTTGTTACAACAGCAAATGTAAACTTGGCAGGAAGTAGAAAGAATCGATTCCTTAGTTATAAATGCGTTGCAGGCAGTAGGACAAGAATTGAAGAAATTTAAAGGTCAAAATGTTCCAGTTGTATAAAGAAAAGATGTTGTTTCATGGGGCACCACAGTATGCATGGAGTCTATATTTCTTGCATTTGGCCATGCATGCATTGCATGATCGGATTGATGAGTTACATAGAGGAGATGATAATTGGGAAGCTTTTAAGAAAGCTTTGAGAGAAGAGTTTTTCTTGGAAGATGAAGGATTAGTAACTAAAAATACATTTATAGATTGGATTGAAAAGCCTAATAAAGGGTTGGTTGCTTTAGCTTTGCTCCATGAATTTGAAAGTCGATATGTGCAGTTGGATACTGATGAGTAGCAATCATTAGAGAATTAGAAAATTGATTGTTTCTGAAGGCTGCAAATCCTATCTTGTAGGAAAAGCTCACTAATCGTTTAGAAGATTCCTCTTCTTAAATCGGACTTGACATGAGATTGGCCTAATGTAATTGAGACAGTGCATATATTAGTAAAGAGAGAGCGGATGAAATTAAGATGGCATACAAGCACCTTACCTGCCAGTGCTTAGAAGGGGGTTGAAATTGTAGCCCAAGTGCCTGTAGCTATAGCGGAACAACCGTCTATACATGTTTGTCCAACTCTTAAAGGTGATGCTATAGATGAATTAATCAAAGACATGCGTGATTTGAGGCTGAATTTGAAAACAATCTATACAAAGGTCAAAAAGTTGGATGTCAAGGTAGAAGAGAAGGTTGGGGAACATCCCAAAGGCCATATAGAGAAGGATATAAGAGAAGATGCATTTGGTGTGACAGTTTATAGTATGAAAAGCAAGATTTTATAGCTTACCGTGAAGCGGACGCAAAAATGTTACTCTTTTGGAAAGATGGAAAAATACATGCAACAGAAATTGTCTTTCAATAGAGTCAAATTTTGGAAATGGTGACATGCAAAAGAGGTTGGAAGATATGGATGAAGGGACAACATTTGTTGTCATAGATGCAACCACATATGGGTTGAGAATCAAAAGGACTGATGAAGTTTGAAAAGGAGGCATGGCTAAAGCAAAATCTTGTGTTTGGATGCAAGCATTAGATTGCATGGAAAAAGGCAAAACAACAAATTCTGAATTGGCTAACTGAAGAGTATACGAGGGAGAACAAGATGGAGTGCACTAGTAGATTCATTTTTAGCTTATGCTTATTTGTTTGAGGTTCATAATTAAGAAGCTCTTGTAGAAGAAAATAGAAAAAAAGATTAGGACAATGCTGGTCCTTCCTCTTCATGCCCATCTAAACACATAACACAAAGTAAAATGGAGCAGCAGAAAGAGGCTGAAAAACCATACCTGAGCATGTTATGGAGGATGCATCTCAAGAGAAGAAAGAAGAAGGGAAGAAAAGGGGCAAGCATCTCGATTACAGGTTACAATTGGATCTTGAGAAGGTCACAAACCTTAAAAAGGACTTAAAAGGTCTCACACTGGCAGTAGAGTGGAATTTACACTTGGCAAAGTTCTTGGAATCACGAAGCATGAATTTCATGATGCAATCATTGATATGCTAAAACAAAAACGATAGTTTGATGGTGAAGTTTTGCAAGCATTGATATTCTAAAACAAAAAAGATAGTTTGATGGTGAAGTATAGACAACAAGCTTGTGGTTGAAAATGGTATTAAGGGCATCATTAAGCATAGAGAGAAGAATACATATAATGGGGATGTCCATCAACAACACATGAATAAGAATATGCTCATTTTATTGCAGGCAGTCATTATTCACGAATATATTAGACTTGTGCTACAACAGAGACAACTATTAAAGAGGGAGAAAGAGAGACCCCTTGCATAGCTCTCTTGGATCATGGTTCAAAATCAATGTTATGGCACATAACTTATATGAGGATGGGGGATGGAGGATGGTCGATTGATGTAGATCTAGGATGGCACATGCGAGTAGCAAACAATTCATTAGGGGATCTTTATTCGGCTTGTCCGAATGTACTCGTGACTATTGAAGATGTTAGGGATGAATGTCATTTTTTTGTGCATGATTCATGTAGTTATTCAATGATTTTGGGTCAGTTCTATATTTCCAAATCAAGGATGGACAAAAAAGCCTTGAATGATGGTTCTTCATATGCTCAAGTTTAGAGTAAAGACAATACAAAGGCGAGACAACTTCTCACTGTTTGTGTGAATCATCCCCGCAATCGAGATAGGCTGCGGGATAATCCTATGCCATCTAATGCATGAGAGTTTAAGGGTTTTTAAACAATAGTGGTGTAAGTGGAGGCTATGGCAGTGCCTCTAGGAAGATAATTATGCCTCCAAGAAAGGGGGAAACTGTGTTTGTGCCTGGAGATTGTAGGAATGGACAACATGTAGCCTTGGTAGTTTTAAGAATATTTTCGCCACATGTAGGGATGAAAAGAAATATGTAGGATGGGCTGAAAAATAACTGAAGACATATGGTTTGATGGTTGCAAATGAAGGTATTTTAGGGCTGCTTGATGTTGATACAATATTTGAAATTTTTCCAGTAATTAGTCAGGCTTTACATCCATGGAAGCATCCTGGGCTACAAGCGGTCCAAATCTAACCAATATCCAAGTACTTCTCTTCTACAAATAGAAGGGTCCGACCATAGCCATAGCCGTGGGCTGCTGATTGTAGCCATTGCCTCCCATGGGTGGAGCATACAAAGCCTTACTCAACCCTCCTCATAAAACAACTTTTCAGTGTTTATAACTGTATTGGTTTTGCCAACTTGGTTTGTGGAATTTACAACAACATTATTGGAAGCACCTGTGCTCTCAAACTCACTTTTTTATGTCAGAAATCTTGATGATAGATATCTTTGAAAGTGCACTTGGACTCTTGGGGGTGATTGCTAGCATTATTAAGTCATCATAAGTGTCATTTCCCTTGTCTTCCTCATGAAGCATATGGATATTGGAAGTAGATATTTGGAGGACTTGGAGTCTCTCTTGGTAGTTCCATACAATGGGATTTGTTTTTTGTACTTTTCTTTGAAGGGAATGTGAGTATCTTACTCTTTATTACCGAAAGAAAAAAAAATATGATCTTAAGGGAGAGTAAGAAGCCCTTTTTAATACTAAACTGAACCTGGTTTTCCTTCAATGTATGATCTCTCATCACCCATTGAGATTTTGTTCTTCTATTCCTTCTCATTGAGCTTCAAAAAGCTGTCAAGTGTCATGATGAAAGCTAAGCATCTCGTTTCGGATTCCATGTATTTACCTTGAGTTGAATAAACTTCATCACCCTTTGCTCCCATCTTGCAAGCATCCCTATGGCGAACGACTTCACAAAACCCTGCGTGAATCCTGTGTGTCAACGTCATGCGAATTCACCAATCCTTCTTTTTACATAAGATCCTCCCAAAATGGCTGAAAGCTATATGCTTTCTTTTACATGTCATCCTATTCTAGAAGTTGTCTACAGTTTTTGGAGTTTTACAAGAGATAATATCTAAAATATCAAAAATTGCCTTCTCTATGGCTGTACGGGCTTCCTCCTTGCTGCTATACCGTGACCATGCCAACCTCTTCATGACTGTCGGACTACTGGCTAGTTGATTGGCTTCTTTTTCTACGGAAGACTCATCTAGAAATCCAAAGGCCTGTTTCATATGCACAACTTTGTCGTCACCATGAGTTTGTTAGTGATGAGTACATCCTCAAGCTTCATCACGTCGCCACCTTTTTTGTCATCGCTTCTGGTTTTCAGCTTCTTCTTCATGCTTCTCTCCATCCTCCTTTGACTTTAGAAGAGCTCATTGATCGACATTGGATATATATCAGCAAGGGCCCCATGGCTTTTCAAGGGTTTACCCAGTCATTAGGTGATTGTGGGGCCGACAAATTAAAATCCCCCTAAAAGGGGCATTGGTCTCACTCGAATGATCCATCCCAGGAATTGAACCCTAAACCCCCCATCCCTCACAGTGATGCCTTAAACCACGCGCCCGCAAATCACATTGATGAAGGTATGTGGGCTCGTTATAAATTAATTTTTGAAAAATAAAAAGGTTGTGCAACCGGCAAGCAACCGGGAATTACCAACATGTTCCCATAAAAGCAGGACCCATACTGAAATCTATCCTCAGCCTCCTTGATCGTCATCAACTTCTGTTCTTGTCTTCGATTTCCTTCATCTTCAACTACATCATCATCTGTCGCTTCGTACTCTGTTCTGTCCCTCCTCCTACAGCAGTTACGTCCCTCTTCTTTTTATAGTCGGTGCCACCCCAAAAAAATCTTCAAAAAGCTTTAGAAAGCATTCTCAATAATGATGCTTTTCGTGCTCTTAAGAAAAATTTGAGGAAGCATCATCAATGATGACTTCTATTTGCTGCACCTTGACATCTCATCATATTCCGAAGCCAATTAGTCCGCCATGTTTTGCAATGCATATGTCATTCTATGTTCATTCAGAAATTCCTGCCATCGAATCGCTTTTGAACGTCAGATATCATCTTCATATTGACACCTAAGTTTAAAACATGTTGAATGGTCTCAGCATTATCATTGCAGAGGATCCAAAAGGGACTACAAAAGGCACTATCATCAGACTTCTATTGCTTCCTTTCAGGCACTCCATGTAAGGCAATGGCAAGTGATCGCAAGCCTTGCTCAGCAAACTAAAATATAGCTTGACTTTTCAAAACTACACTAATGATGACACTCAAGTCTAGCTTTTCTCAATAATTCCATCCAACTTGAAAAGCTGCAACAATAGACTCAAGGAAAATAATAGATACATGTTTAAACCCATACCTAGCCTGTGATCAAAGGCAACCACCTAGTAAGGATAGAAAAATCTATGAGCTTTGATGGTACAAGCCTTTAAACTTCCAAAGTTTTGCCGTTGTTCACAACGTAAGAAAATTTAAGGTGAATTTTTTCCAATGACAGCATTAGATGAGCTCTAGAAAATGGCCAACTATGTCAAACCTAATAGTAGCTCCATAATCAAGCTCCTTAGATGGTTCTTACCTCTCTTCGAAGCCTTGATTAAATCTTTTCTGGATTCAATCAAACTAAAATTTCCTTCATGTTTCTTCCATGCAATGTATCCTAAAAATATTCTTTGGGAAAGAATTTCATGCCCAATCACTCATTATTTGAGATCAAATGCAATGTCAAATCCATGATATGCAACCAATCAAATGATGTTCACAAAAACTATGAATGCACTGAGGATAATGTGCCTAGTCTAACTATAGGTGCTCGTGCGTCATGCAAATGCAAACACAAAAGATACACACACAACAGAAAACAAATACTTAATGACGCTGACTAATATGATCAAATTCTTGGCGAAAAACTCCACCCTCTGATTTTTAGCAGTGGACACCTAGCCTCACGACATTTGTCCCCCTCCAAACCTAGAATCCTCTGGATGGGGCCACAACTATCCATCCTCATCACCGCCAAGCTCAACTGTCAATGCAATCTCTTCATCTTCTGTAAAAGCATCTACAATGTCCACATCTTCATCTTCATTATCTCTTGGCTCAAGTCCTTCATAATTCGTATCATCCAACTCCTTGACTACATAGGCTACATCATCTCTTCTCTTGAATAGTTTGATTCTCTTCCCTGCAATTGGAATCTGCATAGCCGTACCATCAAGCTCTGCTAAGCAATACGTAGCATTGTCATGGACATGCTGTACTAAATAAGGCCCAGACCTTTGTCTAGAAACATTGTGAATAGCACTATATTGGTTGTCTAGACTACTGTCATAGACCAACTGAAGTAGACTTCATCTCTAATGCTCTTCCTTCCACTTGATTTGTGAGATCTTCTCGTTCCTACACAATGTAGCGCATCTACCATAAACCAATAGGCATAGTAATCAAATCAAGAACCCATTTGTAATGAATATATAGCGAGTAGGTAGGATGAAGCTCATCTCTATGCCTCACAGAAGAGAACACTTAACAATTAGGGCATGTATCAACAAACTGTAAGATATCTCTGTGCATGCCTCTCCACCAATAGCGCTCTTTGATCTTCTCAAAGGTCGCCCAAAGAGCTGGAGGCCAAGCCCAAAGACTTTCATGAAACTCTCTCATGATTTTTACCTGTGAAGATCTATCACAAATAACTCTCAATGGCTATCCTCCTCGCTTTCGTGGATGCATCCAAAGTAGCCCACTTTGCAAGGAGAACCCATAAGCTTTTCTTTTGATCTTCTTGAAGTCAGCATCAATTCATCCATCTTGTCTAGACATAGTACTCAAATAATGACCAATCTGTAAATACTCTCATATATACAAAGTCTCATCAAGGATTTCCAAGTCAGACACATGATAAATATAATCAACATGCATGGCTGAAAGATCAGCCCCATCATCAACATCATCAATGCAAGAAGAATCCATATCAACATACCTTGCTCATGAAAGCAGATCAGCTACTAGGTTGTCTTTACATGCTATGTGTTTGAACTCGGGGTTCATGGATTTTATGTACCCAATCCACCTAAGCATAGCAATATCTAGAGTAGAACAACTCATGATCATACCTAAAAGAGGAAAACAATTAGTCTCGACCACCGCAACAGCTCCAATGAAGTACTCTCTATCATTCTTGAGAGCTGTGGCAACTCCTAGGAGCTCTCTTTTAATCTATGAATACCTATGTTGCCGCTCGCTTAGGACTTTTACCCTAAACGGAATAGAATACCTATTTCCATCTGCATCATCTTGGCCAAAAGTCAATCCAATGCCGATAGGACTAGTATTGACAGTAAGAACAATAGGTCTCTCACACTCATAATCTTCATTTCAAAGAGTCAGAGTAGCTCTCAATAATTTCTTCAGTTTCTGCATGGCTTTAGTATGTTTTATCTCCCAAGAAAAACGTTGCCCTTTTCTCAAGAGTTGGTAGAGATCATTTGCAATATGAGCAAAATGAGGAATCCAAATAAGATAAAACACACAAGCTCCAATAAACCTACAAACCTCCAAAGTACAAGAGCAAGTCTCTACAATCTTCTCTATGGCATCAACCTTTGCAAGAGAAGGCTTCCTACCATAATATCCACACATATGTCCAACAATTAAAACTTCTCTCGCTTCGAAAAATAGACTTCAACCCTAACAAGGTCAAATTCACTTCCTCCAGTTTGAAAAGACTCATCTCAACATCTCTAATATGTGAAGCCACAAAGAACATGCATCCATAGTCATCTAAAGAATCATCTTTTTCTTATTTCAAGCAACCCTTGATAGGTAAGTCATCGATGAAAGGCATAGTAAGCTTAGGAATAAAATCTCATAGAACCTTGTTCATCCCATTCATCATATGGGAAATCAAGTTAGTAGCTCCTTGTGGAAGCCTTGCAGAACCGTACATATTCAGACAAGGCCTAAAGGTGTCTTTGTCGTAGTCAAATCTCTGCTCTCAAGGGCAAGCTAGAACTGATCATATCTAGAATAAAGATCGCCGAGTGAATAGATAGCATGTCTAGCAAAATCTTCGGCAAACACATCCACAATAGGTCCTGCACCAACATTCCGAATAGTGATCTTGTTTATTGGCTATAGGTCTTGTATGAATCTAAGTATCCCATTATTCTTAGGAATTGTGAACCATCTATTGGAATATGGAGCTGAAGATGGCTCTAGAATCCCCATTCCAGTCCGCTCATTCTAAAGCTCTACCAATTTGGGCAAGTGAGCCCTCGACATAGTAATAGGCCATAGATTCCAAGGTACATGCAGAATGGTAAAAATAACCATAGGCGTCACAACCCTAGGATCAATGCATCCAATCTCATGTGGAAAGAAATAAAAAACTTTTTCATGTCTGCATAACATCTCTTCAAAACATCTTACATCTTCAAGAATGAGAAAATCTTCGGTCCCAATCTTCATCTCTTTCAATGTCTTAGCAAAAAACTTATATTCGATACCTGCAGGATCTCGCAAAGGAGGTTGCATAGCAGCTCTCCTAATCATCTCATCACTGTCCAAAGGTAGTGGTCTTGCAACTGGTCTAACCTTCTTGTCAATTGTCTTATATTTTGTCTAAACTCTGGCCTCATTGCTACAACCTGCAAAATTCAACCCTCGATGAAAATACCTTGGTAAACACAAATTTTGTTGTGTATAAATAGCAATATCCAACTCTTTTTGCTGAAATATATCAGCAAGGAATACTTTTTTTTGAGAATCCTAAGCACCCAAATTCTTTTGAAGCATGAAATGTAGCAATTTCACAATACATTGCTAGAGAATGGACATGTAAGACATATGACAACTCTCGATTGTTAGCATTTAGCAATACCAAAAGTTCTTCCATGGTATCTAAGCATGAAAGGCCATCATAGAGACCATCTATCTGATCTTCTTCCTGTAAAACACCTGCAATCATCAATTCTTTTTCTTTTCTTTTTACATACTGCCTAGCAGTTCTAGGCATATCAGAAATATGTTGAAAACACAAAGTACTTTTAGTCGATACACCATAAACACATGAGGAAAAACTGTCATTGCCAGGAGGTGAGAGCTTTCCCTAACTGGTACCACTATCGTCTCACAAGAGAGGTACCTAACAAAGATCTGACTCTCTTACTAGAAGAGGGGAATCCCTCAAGGAATCCTTATTTCGTAGATGATTGATGCAAATGGTCATGAACTAGACAACTCTCTTTCCATCCTTGCTTTGGATCTATGCAAACCCATCATCCAAATCCTTAGTCTCCATTTGAGGCTCAGCACTAAATGGCTACCCCAAAATAATAGGATAAGAACAAGATTTCTACACAAAGAAATGATAAGACTCACCCACATCTCCAATAGAAATCTTTAGTTTTGGACAAGCAACATACAAATATCTTGTAGTGTTGTTGGCCGCACACATGCACCAACCATGATCCACATCAAGTGGCCATCTAGCAGTATCATACAAACCTCACACTATGACATTAATCTCCGAGCCATGATCCAAAAGAGGAACACTCAGTCTCTCCAAGCTTGGCTACATTTTTTGTAGTCGCACAAACCCAGTAACTTTAAGAAAAATGGTTACGAGGCACCAATCTAGGCGCATCTTCACTCTTGTCATATTGTATGAGCTGAAACAAAGGATGAAGAGAATTTTTGGACTCCATATATAGAGCTCCATCTATAGACTTTTTAATAGTCTCCTCATCAGAATCAATCTCATCAATCTGCAACCCATAAAGAATAGCCTTGACAACAGCTAAAGCCTCTCGATGGATCATATCCTGCATTGGCTCTTCAATAACTTGTTGTTTTCTTTTATGATGTTGATAATAACATCATGAAATTCTCTTTTGGAAATCCCCAAGACTTCTCCAAGTGTAAATTCAATTTTTCAATTAAGAATCCGATCCTCAAGTACCTTTTTCAAGTCCATGGTCGTCTCAATGTCGGATAGCAGTTTGAATCCATGTTGCTTTTTTGGCTTCAGATCCTTTGTCTTTAGGGCTTTCTGATCTTCTTGTACTTTTGGCTTCTGTATGTCAGCGATACTCTGCTCGGGTCCTAAAGAAGAAGGCTGAAGAACTAGTTCACTCCTTCTAGTCGGCCTCTTTGATCCTTTAGGTTGATCATTATATCTTTTCCACTTTTCTTCAACAAGCGCTTCAAATCCTTGAGATTTGGCAATGTAAGTATAGACAGAAATGACATCTGTAGGGTCATTCCATCCAATCCCTTTTTTTATTACATCTCCTATGGTTGAAAGTTTGGATGATGACACTTTACCTTTCTCTTCTGCATGCAGTGCATAGGACTATAAAGGAGATTTGTCCTTCAGCAAACTGCTCCAATTGAAGACCATAGGCAGTAGCTTCTCTTGCCACCTCTTGCTTCACATAAGAAGAGCACATAAGAGACTTCTCCAATAATTTCTTCATACCTCCTTTGCCAAAATTTGGTTTAATCGGTTGCTCTGTATCTCCGAAACATATCATCCTCTCCTTCCAGACCACCCACTACAGTCTTTTTGCCTCTTAAAAGTCTTGACAATCCTTTCACTCATGGTTTGGACTATCGCACCACATGCAATGGCGAACACAATCATTTCTTGAAGAATTCATAGGAGTAGACTTCTGGTCATATTAATTTGAAGATCTTTCAATTTCTTTGAAATTTCCTCCACCACGTCTTTGACAATTGGTTTGGCAAATGATCTGATAACCGTAGCAGGAATAGGCATACGCATAGGCATAGAAGTAGGCATAGACACAGGATGAGAAGTAGGAGAAGAAGTGGAAGGAGAAACACAAGAAGTAGGAGAAGTCGAGGTAGAAGAATACATCGCTAGAGGTGTTTCCATGACGTTCTGCAAGTGAGCCTTCCATCTCCACCTCTTTGTCAATGTGGAAGCCACATCAATAGCATCCTGCTAATCCGTCTTCAATCCCATAGGCTGCGTATGGTCTTCATGAAGCTCTCCCAACTCTTGTTGAACTGCAGGATCAGCCACCTGCAATAATAACTCCACTTCCTTCGAGTTTAGGGCTCTTTTCTCAAGTGCATCCAACTGGTTGTATCGCTCTTAAAACTCCCACAACAACTCAAAAGCAACAAGTCCTTTGTAGGGCTAATAGACCCACTCTTTGGATGTCTTCTACGTAGCAATACAATAATCCTCCAAAAAATATTCATCTTTAAGCACCTTCTTGGAAACATTCCAGTTTGAGTCTTGCACAAACAAATTAGTCACTCTGACTCGCAAAGTAGGTGTGACAAGCCATAGGAAATAGTTGCTCCAATTGGTAGAAACTTTGAAAAGCACATCTAGCTTTAAAAGGCTTTAAGATAGGCTAAAACATTCCGGCCATCAAATAATTTGCGCTCATTTACCACACCCTTGATCACCTTGGTTGCACCATGTGTATGCTCTTGTTCTTGATGCAGCATTCGTTGTTGATCCAATTGTTGCTAATTTAACTATTGTTGCTCCTGCACAGGTAACTGCATTTGCTCATTCTACATCATAATTGCTAAAGAAAGAGTTTGCAATAAATTCTTCATCTCATTGGTTGAAAAGAAAGAAGCACTCAATGATGAAGTGGGTGGAGTATTCGAAGAGTCTCCCATCTTGACAATCAGAAATGACGCTTTCACATAAGGTTCACTAGATGTCGCACAGCATTCTCGTGGGGTTTCATGAAGTTGCTCACCATAGATATGCTTGTGAGATGGGAGCAAAGGATGATGAATTTTATTCAACTCAAGGCAAATACATGGAATCCGAAAGGAGATGCTCAGCTTTCATAATGACACTTGACAGCTCTTCGAAGCTCAATGAGAAGGAATAAAAGACCGAAATCTCAATGGGTGATGAGAGATCATACATTGAAGGACAACCAGGTTCAGTTTACTATTAAAAAGGGTTTCTTACTCTCCCTTAAGATCATAGTTAATTTTCTTTTTGTAATAAAGAGTAAGATACTCAAATTCCCTACAAAGCAAAGTATAAAAAAAAACCCATTGTATGGAACTACCAACAATAGAGGCTCCAACTTCTCCAAATATTTGCTTTAAATATCCATATGCTTCATGAAGAAGATAAGGAAAATGACACTTGTGATGACTCAATAATGCTAACAAACACCCCAAAGAGTCCAAGTGCACTTTCAAAGATTTCTATCATCAAGATTTTTGACAAAAAAAAAGTGAGGAGTTTGAGAGCACAGCTGCTTCCAATAATGTCGTCGTAAATTCCACAAACCAAGTTGGCAAAACCAATACAGTGTAAGAACGCTGAAAATTTGTTTTATGAAGAGCGTTGAGTAAGGATTTGTATGCCCCATCGGCAAGAGGCAATGGCTATGGTCAGCAACCTGACTATGGCTATGGCTGGCCCCTTCCATTTGTATAAGAAAAGTACTTGGATACTAGTTAGATTTGGACTACTTATAGCCTAGGATGCTTCCACAGACATAGAGCCTAACTCGTTCTCTGTGGTTGTGCGGGCTTCATCAACTCTGTGGATATATATCAGCAAGCACGGGCCCCACAGATTTTGATGGGTTCAGCCTGTACCAGGTAATTATGGGTCCCACAGATTAAAAAGGCCCCTAAAATGGGTTTGGTCTCTCCTCGACTGACTCATCAGGTTTCGAACCCTACACCCTGTTGAGATATCGAGCTCCACTCGTGATATGCCAGGGTGACCGTTGTGCATTTATGTCACCGACTTGTCAGTTGCAGATGCGGTTGGTACACCACCCATGAATAATAGCTAGATGACAGCTATCCTTATCTACTCTAGTTCATAGCTCAATTAGTATGCCACCTTAGTTAGTTGAGTTTGGTTTGAGACCCATATATAGGGTTCTTCTATTTCTATGTACTTGACTTCTTTTTGGCTTACACAACTAAGAAGAGAAAATATGTTTTCAGCCTCCACCTTTGTGTGTATTCCCCCATTGTACAAGCAAGAAAGCTACAACTGAGACTCCTTCCTTCTCTCCCACAATCTTGACATGGTATCAGAGCCTTGTTCGTGGTAAGGAGCTCAAGAAAGCAAGCCAAGTTTGCGGTGTTCTAGTAAGAGGACCAGTGTTGCTTTCATTCTTCTGTTTTGGGAGCAAGTCTCTACAGGTAGCACAGCCGGAAAGTGCAAGAGTGCATTGTCTCAGATTGAGACGCCCTTCGCGGTGTAGCAAGAGGGTAGTATATGCTGCGGGAAAGGGCTTTAGCCCCGAGTTGCTCTGTTTTTTTTCTTTGAGGCCATTTCGGGGCCTGTTTTGGAGGCGGAAGTTTTCTGCACGCACTCAGGAAAAGGCCCTGTTTTATGCTGTGCGACCACTGTTCTACAGGTCAATGAAAAGTTACTATAGAAATTACATCGTATGCCTATGCGCAGAGACATTGGGAGTTACAGAATCATCCTTGTTGCTTGTTGATGCAAAATCGTCATTAGGAAGTGACTGTGTGGTCAAATACCACTTTCGTCAGTTTTGCAAATTTGCCCTTGTGAGGCTGAAGCTGTGTTCTTTGCAGTGACAGAATTTTTTGCAGTGTTCTGTAATGGCGTCTGATTCTCTTTCACAGATTGTCACTGAAAAGCTTGACAAGAACAACTTCCAAGCATGGAAGTTCAGAATGACGAATTTCCTTATGGGAAAAGGATATTGGGAATTCGTTGCAGGAAATGAAGAAGAACCAGTTCTTCCTGATGTTCCCAATCAACAGCAAATGCAGGTATTTAAAGCATGGCATGAGAGAGCCAGAAAAGTTATGTACTGGCTCTCTATCAACATTTCAGACTCTATGGTTGTGCATATTCAAGATGCAAGTACGCCAAAGGAGCCATGGGATACTTTGTATAGCACAAATACGCAAGCCAGGAAAATGCAGCTCAAGCAAGAGTTACACAATGTGCAAAGAGAGAGCATGAGTATCAATGACTACCACATGAAGGTGAAGAAGATTGCAGATGCACTTGCTTCCATTGGGTCGCCAATGGAAGATGATGATTTAGTTTCTGTGACCTTGAATGGTCTAGGAAAGGATTATGCATAGTTCTCAACATCCATTTCCGTCCATGAAAGATTTCCTAATTTTGAGGAGCTGATTGCTCTTCTAATTTTTTAGCAGAGAAATGGTGGTGCATCTTCTTTAGGAGGAACTTCAAAAGAAGCTGTCTTCTACTTAAATGCTAGAAGAGATAGAGGCAGAGGTAGAGGAGGCCGATGTGGAGGCCATGTTAGAAATCAGAATATGCAGCAAACTCAAGAAAACCAGTCCTATGGAGGAGGACATGGTAACTCTAGAGGCAGGGGGAGCCAAAGAGGTCGTGGTGGATGGCAAAGAGGCCAAAATGCAAACAACAATGTTGAATGCTACTACTGTGGTAAAATGGGTCATATGGCTAAAGACTGCTATAAAAAGCAGAATGACATCATGAATGGAAAATTACAAGGAAATTATGCATCTTCTAATAGAAAGGGTGATGACAGAAATGAGCATTTGTTTATGGTGCAGCACATGACCAATTCTATGACAAGTGCAGAAGAAAGCAACGATGTGTGGTATGTTGACTTAGGTGCATCAAACCACATGACAGGTCATGCAGAATGGATGTAGGATGCAAGGAAAATGGAAAAACCAGGATTTGTGGAGACTGGTGATGATACTGCACATCCTATTGTGCAGATTGAAAAAATTCATTTGTCTATGCAGGATGGGAAAAAGAAATACCTGTCGGATGTATTTTATATCCCGAATATCACCAAGAACCTAGTTTATGTTGGTCAAATGGTTGAGCAGGGCTTGCAGGTCAGATTTAATTCTCATGGATGCTTTGTTGAGGATATGAAAAATAAAGGTCGCTTGATAGAAAAAGGAAAGAAGAAGGGCAGAATGTTTACGTTGGATGCAGACATGCCTGAATTGAGTGCAGCAATGTTTGCACATGGAATCGGTGTAGTTGCAGATACTGATATCTGGCATAAATGCATTGGTCATGTTAATGTACAACAACTTAAATCAATGCAAGCCCAAAATATTGTTGCAGGATTGCCTAAATTCAAGGTTGCAGAAATGCATAAGGTATGTGAAGCCTGTCAGTTTGGAAAACAGGCAAGGAAACCATTTCCTAGACATGTTCAACAGAGTAAGAAGCCATTGGAATTAATCCACTCTGATGTGTGGACTACTAAAGCTGCATCTCTTGGAGGCTGTCATTATTTTGTCACTTTTATTGATGACTGTAGCAGAAAAGTTTGGGTGTATTTTATGAAAAAGAAAAGTGAAGTTTTTGGACATTTCAAAACTCTTAAAGCTATGGTTGAAAAAGAAACAGGCCTGCAGATAAAATGCCTAAGGTCAGATGGAGGGGGAGAGTACCTCTCAAATGAGTTTGCAAGGTTCATGTAGGAGCGTGGCATAAAGTAGCAATATTCATGCAGTCATACCCCACAACAAAATGGAATTGCATAAAGAAAAAACAGGCATATTGGAGAGGTATCTCGTGCCATGCTCAACGAAAAAGACTTGCCAGATTTTTACTGGGCTGAAGCAGTTGCCACAGCAGTCTACATAATGAACAGGACTCCCACTGCAACAATACATGGGATGACTCCAGAGGAGAGGTATACTGGTAGGAAACCAGATATTTCTCATTTGAAAATTTTTGGTTGCATTGCATATGTTCATGTGCCAGATGAGTTGAGATCCAAGTTGGATCCAAAAGTTGAGAAGTGCATCTTTATTGGTATAGATGTTATAACCCTTCTACTCGTAAGTTTACAGTGAGCAGAGATGTTGTTTTTGATGAGATGAGTAGCTGGTATAAACTAGTAAATGTGATTGATAATGTAGATGCACAAAATGGTAATGCTGCACAGAATTCACAGTAGCAGCCACAAGATATTAGTGGACCAGGAGCATCCTCTAGCAGTGGTTCACATTCTGTGCCATGGATAGGCAGATTGAGATCAGGAGAATCTTCTCAAAGCAATGCAGATAGTGGTATGCATGTATCACGAAAAGGAAAAGAGAAGGTAGATCAGCCCATGTTTTGATGTGAATGCAGGTCACTCTTATGTGGATGATGAATCGAGTGGCTCTGAATAGAGCATTGATGATGAGTTGGGTATTCCTTCTATTGTTACACCTGGAGTAAGGAAGACCAGGGATGTTTTGAGAGCACCTGGGAGTGAACCTACTTTGTGCAGGTCTACCAGAGCTAGGTATCCTGTGGATAGGCTGAAATATGATGGATTTACAGCCATTCACTATGCATATATGGTCAAAGTGATACAGGAACGAGAACCCACTTCTTTTGAACAAACCATGGGAAAAGAAAAATGGCAGAAAGCCATGGATGAAGAAATGGATGCCTTGGAAGAAAATGCTACATGGGAATTGGTACCTTTTCCTAAAGGTAAGAATGCAATTGGTTGTAAGTGGGTTTATAAGGTGAAGCACAATGCAGATGGTTCTGTGAACAGATACAAGGAAAGATTAGTAGTCAAGGGGTATGCACAAACATATGGCATTGATTATGAAGAAACATTCAATCCGGTTGCAAGGATAGCAACTGTAAGAGCAGTCATTGTTATGGCTGCATCAAAGGAATGGTCTTTACATCAGATGGATGTAAAGAATGCCTTCTTGCATGGTGATTTGCAAAAAGAGGTATATATGGAGCAGCCACTAGGTTATGTGCATGCTGTTCATCCTGAGTTTGTTTGCAGATTGAAGAAAGCCTTGTATGGTTTGAAGCAAGCACCTAGAGCATGGTCTGATAAGATAGGACAGTATCTTGTCACTATTGGCTTTCAGATTTCCAAGGCATATTTCTCACTTTATGTGAGAAAAATAGAGAAAGGTATTATGCTACTTGTCATTTATGTTGATGATTTGATTATGACAGGTGATAATGATGAACATATCCTTCATGTGAAAATGCTATTGAAGCAGAAGTTTGAGATGAAGGATTTGGGAGAGCTGCGTTATTTCTTGGGCATTGAGGTGATTAGATCACCAAGTGGGATACGGCTCTTGCAGAGGCAGTATGGATTGGACATGCTGTCCAAATATGGGATGACAGGCTGTAAGCCTATTTCAGTTCCTTTAGAGCAATTTGTGAAGCTGAGCGCAGATGCAGATGAGCTTCTGGAAGACCCTACTATGTACAGACACATAGTAGGAAGTTTAATTTATATGACTATTACCAAGCCAGATTTGAGCTATGCTGTTGGATTGGTAAGTCAGTTTATGTAGGCTCCAAGGAAACCGCATTTGGATGCGGCTAGACGCATACTCAGGTATGTGAAGTCCACATTGCAGTATGGACTATTTTATGAGATTGGGATTCAGATACAGTTGTATGGATACACTAATGCTGATTGGGCTGGTAGTATTTCTGATAGACGATCTACCAATGGATATGTGTTCTTTTTTGGGAGTGCTGCAGTCACTTGGAGCAGCAAGAAACAATCTACAGTTGCCTTGTCGAGCACAGAGGCTGAGTACAGGGGTGCAGCAATGGCTGCATGTGAGGTAGCTTGGTTGCATAAGCTACTTTATGATATACATCAGTCTATAGATGGGCCAATTGTCATTTATTGTGACAACATGAGTAGTATACACTTGGCAAATAACCCAGTCTATCATGCTAAAACAAAGCACATTGAGGTGCATTATCACTATGTGTGGGAGAGGGTTTTACTAGGTCTTATTGATCTAGTTTATGTGAGCACAGAGGATCAGGTAGCTGACATATTCATGAAGGCATTGGGTGCAGAGAAGTTGCGCAAGTTCAGAGACCTGCTTGGTGTACAGGAATTGGGATTGAGCTCGAGGGGGAGTGTTGAGATATCGAGCTCCACTGGTGATATGCCAAGGTGACCGTTGTGCATTTATATCACCGACTTGTCAGTTGCAAATGCGGTTGGTACACCGCCCACGAATAATAGCTAGATGATAGCTATCCTTATCTACTCTAGTTCGTGGCTCAGTTAGTATGCCACCTTAGTTAGTTGAGTTTGGTTTGAGACCCATATATAGGGTTCTTCTATTTCTATGTACTTGACTTCTTTTTGGCTTACACAACTAAGAAGAGGAAAATTGTTTTCAGCCTCCACCTTTGTGTGTATTCCCCCATTGTGCAAGCAAGAAAGCTACAAGTGAGACTCCTTCCTTCTCTCCCACAATCTTGACACACCCTATCTGTCAGAGGCAGACGCTCAGAACCATGCGCCCATGTGTGAGAAGATGGTGACAAGCCTATATCATCCAAATTAATTATTCAAATAAATATAAAAAATTTAAGCGACGGGAAAGTCACTGGAAGAGAACTGACACCTCCGCAAAAATCTGGGATCCATACTGATATTTATCTTTGGCTGGCTTCATCCTTGCTGCTATGCCACGACCATGCCAACCTCTTCATGACTATCGGCTGGCTAGTTGATTGGCTGCTTTTTTTGTGAAAGACTCATCAAGAAATCCAAAGACCTGTTTAATACGCATGGCTTTGTCATTGCCGTGAGTTTGTGAGTGACAAGTACATCCTCAAGCTTCATCATGTCGTCACCTTTTGCATCATAACCTTCTGTTCTTCAACTTCTTCTTCGTGCTTCCCTCCCTCCTCCTTCAACTTCAAAAGAGCTCATTGATCATCGTCAACTTCGGTTCTTGTCTTCAATTTCCTTCATCTTCAATTGTATCACCATCCGACGCTTCGTACTCTGCTCTGTCCCTCCTCCTACAGCAGCATATCCCTCTTCTTTTTATAATTGGTGCCGCCCCAAAAAAGCTTCAAAAAGATTTAGAAAGCATCATCAATAATGATATGTTTCTTCATCTTGAGAAAAACTTCAGGAAGCATCGTCAATGATGACGTCTATTTGCTACACCTTGACATCTCATCAAATTTCGAAGCTAATAAAGCCGCCACCTTTTGTAATGCCTTCATTATTCTATGTTCATTTAGAAATTCCTACCACCCAATTGCTTTTAAACGTTTGATATCATCTTCATATTGACACTGAAGTTCAAAACATGTTGAATGGTCTCAGCACTATCATCGTAGAGGATCCAAAAGGTACTACAAAAACCACCACAGTCATCAAACTTTTATTCCTTCCTTTTAAGCACTTCATGTAAGGCAATGGCAAGTGATTGCAAGCCTTACTCAGTGACCTAAAATATAGCTCGATTATTCAAAATTGCACTAATGATGACGCTCAAGCCTAGCTTTTCTCAATAAGTCCATCCAACTTGAAAAGTTGCAACAACAGACTCAAGGAAAATAATGGATATATGTTGAAACCCATACCCAACCTGATCAAAGGCAGCCACCTAGTAAGGATAGAAAAATCCTGGAGCTTTGATGGTACAAGCCTTTAAGCTTCCAAAGTTTTGCCATTGTTCACAATGTAAGAAAATTTAAAGTGAATATTTTACAATGACACAAGTAGATGAACTTCAACAAATGGCCAACTATGTCAAACCTAATAGCTCCATAATCAAGCTCCTTAGATGGTTCTTACCTCCCTTCGAAGCCTTGATTAAATATTTTGTGGATTCAATCAAATTGAAATTTCCTTCATGTTTCTTCCATGCAATGTATCCTAAAAATATGCATTGGGAAACAATTTCATGCCCAATCACTTATAATTTGAGATCAAATGCAATGTCAAATCCATGATATGCACCCAATCAAACAATGTTCACAAAAATTATGAATGCACTGAGGAGAATGTGCCTAGCCTAACTACAGGTGCTAGTGCATCATACAAATGCAAATACAAAAGATACACACATAACAAAAAATAAAATCCTAATGACACTGACTAATATGATCAAATTCTTGGTAAAAAACTTCGCCCTTGGATTTGTAGTGGCAGACGCACAGCATCATGATAATGTGTGATTGTAGTTTTTAGGTAGTGAACAGCACTCCGAACTGGGAGATGAAGAAGGAGTGATGTAGTAGAATTTTGGTCAAGTGTCCTAGTATTTTACCCCCCTTTTGGAGCCAATGGAAGCACCAGATTGGCGGTCTGAGCGACATGGAGAAATGTATTTTTTAATGCATGTATTTCTCTACATGAGATTTACCTGTGTGAGTATTCTTCTACGTCTTCTATTAATTTGAGCCCCTTCTCTTCTCTCTACTCCTCTCCCTAAATCTCCCTTCACCCTGTTGTCTCTTACCCCCATGGTAGACTTTCGACCCCAAAGGCCCCACCCACCATTGAAGGAAGAAGCCGCTTTTAGTAGAGCATCAAATGAGCAGGCCACTCTCTTGAAGGAATCGGATCTATACAAAGAAGCAATCCATAGGATCTTCATCTGCAAAGTGGAAGGTGAAAAGCAATTAACCTTTGTGGATATAGATGGCATTTAACTTAACTTGAAGGTGGGTACCATTTTTCTAAAAGAGGAGTTATTGGTCCTATGTGACCTATTGAAGGAGAACTTGGATGTCTTTGCATGGTCATATAAAGATCTAAAGGGAATTAATCCCACAGTGTGTCAACATCACATCAACCTAGAGTTTGATGCCAAGTTAATAAGGCAAAGACAAAGTTGCATGAATCTAAATCACTTAGCCCTAGTGAAAGCAAATTTGTTGAAGCTATTAGAAGCTAAGTTTGTTTATCTAGTGTCCAATAGTGGATGGGTTTTACCCATCATGGTAGTAGCCAAAAAGAATGGAAAGTTGTGGATCTATGTGCACTTTCACAAATTGAACTCCGAGACCTAAAAGAATCATTTTCCTATTTTTTTCACATACCAACTGTTAGATATAGTGACTGGACATGAGCTTTATTCCCTACTGGATGGATTTAGTGGATATAACCAAGTCCAAATAACAAAAGATAGCCAATCTAAAGCAACCTTCACAACAGAATGGGGAACCTATGCTTACATAGTGATGCCATTTGGGCTTTGTAACACCTCTACTACCTTTCAAAGAGTGATGATAGTCGCATTCCAAAATAATCTACATGATTTCATTAAGGTATAACCAGATGACTTTTGTATTTATAGCCTAAGCCATAAGCACTGGGGACACTTGGAGCAGTTCTTTGATCGATGTCAGGAATATGGGATCTCCCTCAACCCTAACAAATGCATCTGTGGAGTCTCTTCAAGAGTTCTTATGGGTCACATTGTCTCTACACAAGGGATAGTAACAGGCCTTGCCAAGATTGAGAAGATTGTATCTCTTACAGCACAACCAACCTCAAACAGTTGAGGGGATTTCTTAGCCATGTGGTCTATTACAAGCAGTTCATCACCTTTGCAACAAAGGTGTCACCCTTGCATAAGCTCCTAAGGAAAGATATAGAGTTTAATTTGACAAATAGTAGGTATGTAGACATTGCCAACCTCTTGGCCACACAACGGTATCCCCTTAGCATCTCTAGCATGGAGAAAAAATAGCTTCTATTGGAATTAGCTCCCTACACCTTGCAAGACACGTCTTTGTACAAGAGAGGAAAAGATAAAGTACTGTGGAGATGCGCTACAACAATAGATGAGATCAAGATCATATTGAAAGCATGCCATGGCAAACCCTATAGTGGATGTTGAGAAATAGCAAATGATGTATGCTCCAAGAAAAGATGTCCTAAATCCCATATGCATAGCGAGGATAGTGGAGAAGCTAGAAAGCTATAAAAGCATGTAGTTGGTTCACTTTTTAATGAAATGTTATTTTATACTTTGTACTTCATTCTGTGTCTTTGTCATGGTTAGCTCAAGATTGTGTTTATGAGTCCAACCCTACATCTTGGACCTAATTCACTTGAGCAATAGTTTGTCTTCTTATCTATGTCGCTATGAGTCTTGTTACGGACTTTCGTTCTCCATAGTCAATGCTATGCTCTAGATCCATGTTTTTCCACATGGTATCAAAACCAATTGAGCATGGCTTAGCTTCCTCTCTGCTCTTCCAAATTCTTGACCCCATTTCTTCACTTGAGCTTCATACTCACTGTTTGGCAGTCATAGCCAAACAACACATACCTCTGTTGGAGCTCTTTAATCTCCTCATCTAAGCCATATCATTACAAATCTTCTTCTAGACATTTCTTCCCCTACTCAGGACGCATCACTCCAGAACCTCAAAGGTTGAGATTGCACGCTCCAGCACTTCGACATTATGAGAATTGGACCTCGCTATTGTGTGTGCACTAGATCTCAATTGTACTGTTGTCGCCACCCACGTAGTCTGCCATTTTTCCTGTGCGAGCATAAGGCAATTGAAGCTTACTATATGGGCCATCTACTCATCATATATTTCATCGAATGATCCATGCTACAAGTTGCATTAATCAAAAGAAGAGTCGGCTATCTGAAACCCTAGAGGAAGCCATAGCTAGAAACTTGAAAAAACTTGGCAACCTTGATTTTTTCTCACTGTTCCTCCACACTGAAGCCTTTGCCACTCAAACTTTCTCAGATTCCAGCAAGATTTCCTCTGCAACCCAAAAAGAAAAAGTTTCAAGAAGAATATTATGCATCAATTCCCAACATTGAGCTCCAAGATAGTATCTCCTTGATACTCATGTAGTGTTGTTAAACACTAATCATCCTAGGTCTCTTGACACATTGAGATACAACTTCTTTGCTAGTTATTTGAAGCTGATTGTTGCTGGTCAAAATGGAAAAGCTTGAGCAAATAGCAAAGTTTAATGGGGAAGGCTTTCATGCCTAGGAGGAGAAGACCATGTACCATCTCATGAGAAAAGACCTTTGGAATCTCTTTGAGGAAGATGATGAAGATGACAATGTTAAAGAGGAAGATGCTGTAGAAGACCACCCTAAAACAAAGACATGGAAGAAGATGAATAACAAAGCTCTAGGTATTATTGCCTGGGGTCTATCCAATGATGTATTACATCATATTTCTGGCATCATGGATGCAAAGAAGGCATGGGAAGAACTTGACAAGATCTTTTGGTACACAAGCGAAGAACTCAAAGGTAAAATTACTTATGCAGTTTTATAAGTTCAATGTAAAAGATAGTTCATGTATGACTGTACACATCAATAAGTTCAAGAGCCTTAAAACTTAGCTAGCAACTCTTAAAAAGAACATTGATGAGGATGAGGCAATAGCAATGTTACTTGCCATTGTTAATCATGAACGGTATGAGAATCTTGTTTCAACAATAAGTAATGTTCCCAATCTCTCACTCAAAGACATTAACTGTTTGATGGAGAAAGAAAATTTAAAAGCAAGGATGTAAAAGAAACCAGCTCAAGGCAAAGTCTCTTATACACCAAAGGAGCTACTGGACCCAAAGGAAGAGGTCGAGGATTCAACACCACAACAAAAGTCGGATGACATGTCATTATTGTGGTAAGTCTGGCCATATTGCCAATGAATGTTTTCACAAGAAAAGAGCACAGCAAATGAAAAATGACCATTGCCAAAGTCAATTCATGAATGATGAAGAAGAAGAAGATGCTTCCGCTACCATCAACAACTCTGACATATTGTTCTAAGGAATTTGTTCCCATATTGAATTTGATTTGTAAAAACCCTTGCCAAAGATGTAAAGTCTCAAGCTTTAACTTCACTAGGCTGCCTATGAGCTAGTTTCCCAGCCCATGTTATCATGAAAGGGGAGCAAAAGCCAGCAAGTGTAGGGACTCATCATTTGAGGGGGTGTGTTGAGAAATAACAAATGATGTATACTCCAAGAAGAGATGTCCTAAATCTCATATGCACAGTGAGGATAGTGGAAAAGCTGGAAAGCTATAAAAGCATGTACTTGGTTCACTTTTTAATGAAATGCTATTTTGTACTTTGTACTTCATTCTGTGTCTCTATCATGGTCATCTCAAGATTGTGTTTATGAGTCCAAGCCTACATCTTGGAACCTATTTCACTTGAGCAATAGTTTGTCTTCTTGTCTATGTTGCTATGAGTCTTGTTACCGACTTCCGTCCTCCATAGTCAGTGCTATGCTCTAGATCCATGTTTTCCCACACTGGACACTTTGCAGGAGAAGTGATGGGCCAGGAAGACTTTTCTCACTCTACTCGCAAGTTACTGGTGGCCTACAATGCATAAAGATGCCTATGACTACAACAAATGTTGTTATGCATGTTAATGGATGGAAAAGCCTACCAAATTTAGTGCCATGCCATTTACAGCCTATCCTTCTCCTAAAGCCATTCGAGAAGTGGGCATTGACTTCATGGGCCCCATTGATATAGTGATTGAAGAGAGATTCATGATAACTTTGATTTTGGTGGTTTCAATTGCAATCCCATTTTTGGACACAATATGGCCCAATATTATACCATGGTTAAATTAGAACTAGCACTTGACTAGATTCAAGGAAAGGTTATACTACATGTATCTTTCAAAGATTAAGAAAAGCTTTTCAAGATGTTCAACCCAACTAGAGTGGGCACACACGTTATCGATGAACATCTTGAGCCACTTTGGCAACATGTCCTTAAAGATATTGCACATGAGTTTCTTAAAGGTTAATTCATGGTGCATTAGTCAGCCCAAAAGGCATGACAATATTAGCGAATATCCCCCATTTGGTGGCAAAGGTAGTTTTTGATCCATTGTTTGAGTGGACTCGATGCCTGGAGGCATATTCCACGGTGGATTCCATGAGATTTTGCGGTAGATTCCGTAAAATTTTATTACCAGAGATCATACACAAGGTGGATTCTTTGTGCGAAAAGTTGATGGGGATGCCTATACTTTTCGGGTGTTTTGTTAATTTAATGTGTAAGTTGGTGATTCCATAGAGGGTGACTCCGTAAAATACATATTTAAATTAATAAAAGTTTATGAATTTAGAGTGCGCAGTCGTAATAAATTAAGGTTAGGATTGTGTTCTAACCAATTTATTTTTGTAGCTGAAGACTGCTATGTATTCACTTTTGTTGGTTTAATTGTATTATTTTTCTAACAATTGTGAATGCTTCACTTGATGTGTAGAGCAAGCAGCGGTGGCATTGGAAAGCATTGGAGGATAGCATGTATTCAAATTATCATCAATTTTTTATGGGCGCATATCTTAGGCATGGCGTCCATATTTTGACACGCTTATTTATTAAAGAGCTTGATATTTATTTATTACTTTTGTATACGCATGGGCGCACAATTTAAATATCTGTATTGGACATTGTATTTGGGTATTGCCTGACTCCTTGGGTGCCCAATAGCTTTAATTCTTTAGTGGCACAAAAGCAAACACAAAAGCCAAAGCATGCTAATTGTAAATTGGGCTATTTTTGAGCTTGAAGATGAATAATATATAAAATACATGCTTTGTGGAGTGCTCACACAAGGCATGGGGGGGAATTTCACCCAATTAGTCTCTTGCTTCATGTCATGCAAGCTTTCTTCCTTGTTTTTTGTGCAAAAGTAGAGTTCTTTTGTTCTTGGGGACCTTCTGACGCTCAGTATGCGCGCATATGGTGTCCGATCTGTGCACCAGTGGTATCAGAGCAAACCTGAGATCGAGAGCTTCCAATCGCTTACCATCTCGTGCGAAGGCAGAGCTCTTGGAACGATCTAGCTCTATAGTCAGTCTCGTGGTAAACAGTAGATACCAGCGTGTTCCTTGCAGTCAAGAACCCCTTGCTGTATACTTAGATCGCGAGGGACCGGCCTCTACAAGCGAAGGACTATGCGGGAAGATCCTTCATGAAGTCGTTGAGAACAGATAAGAAATTCTTCACCATAGCTCTTAAAGCTTAAGGTTAAGCTTATTAGGCTTCAAAAGAAGCTTATTAAAAAGCTTCACAACTCATTTTAACCCGTTGGCTGCGACAGCATGTACTGCCCACCATCGCCGAATCGGGCGATAACATACCCAGGTCCTATAAATCCACGATTAGTCTATAAGACTAAAACTACAAGTCACTAAGATCCTAACTTCAATCTTCAACAACTACTATAGAGGCAGTTCATATTCAACAGCTCACGAATCAATTTATTATCCTCTAGAAGACCCTGTTCACACCTGTGAACTGATAGAAGCAGATTACAGCAAACAATTGTCAACACGTAGTCTATACGCAAAATTATTTTCTTGGAAGACGATTGTGACATCTAATTTCGCAATTGTAAAGGACAAATACTACAAAAGCCAAACTAAAAAAAATATAAACAAGCCTTGTAAACCCGCCTTTGAGCTACTCTCATCCTGCTAACAAGGTTTTGAGTGTGTGAGGTCTTTTGGAATTTTGCAGGATGACATATCAAACCATGGAATATTTTATGGCTGAAGGTGATCTACCCCAACCAACAATGGAGCAAAAATTGGATTTGATTATGATGCATCTTCAAGAGGAATGAAGAGCACGACAAACTTTGCAAGTTCAATTGGCTAATCTACAATGATCTACCACCGACCAAGATGGATCGCACCCTGAAGATCTTATACGGTGTACCATCGATGCAACACTTGAATCCCAATCCATTCGGAAAGAAACAAAGATAAGTAAAAGAAACTTCAAATTTCGTACTTTCAATGGATCACGCGATGGAAAGACTGTCCTTTCTTTTATAAGTCAATTTGATGATTATTTCTATGAAGAATCATATGTTGAGAAAGACAAAATTAAATGTGTCACTAACCATTTAGTTGATCGAGCATCCTTATGGTGGACTGTGGTCCGCAAAAGCGTTGATTGTCCCACTACCTGGGAGACTTTTCAAAAGAAATTTTTACAGAATTTTCTTCCACCTCAATTCCACAAAAGAACAATCAAACAATGGGATCTTCTACAACAACGGGATCGCAAACCTATTTCACAATATACTGAACGTTTTTGGAATGCTCTATTGCAACTACATATGCTTGAAGATGTACCTGAAGCAACTCATAAACGCAAGTTTATGTCTGGCCTACTTGGACATTTTTATGCAGAGGTCAATATGTTCAAGCCTACAACCCTTGAAGATGCAATTTCCTTGGCCCATGACACTGAAGACAAAATTCGCGAACGAGATAAGCGACCACAACAATTTCCAACTAATGGTAACTTTGGTTCCAAACAATTCAATTCAAATTTTTGAAGATTCAATCAAAGTCGTTTTCTTCCATCTTCATTTCGTAAATCTTGGACACGACCACCTGCCTTGCCATCAAACACAAATCGAAACCCTAAGCCATCCCTACAGTCAAATCCCAACATTCCTAAACTTCTTGCCATTACCAATAATGTATCCAAAGCAAAACCTATAGTTTGTTATAAATGTCATCAACCTGGACATCTAGCAGCCAATTGTCAATCCAAAAAGCCATCTGTTCATATCAATTATCTGGGAGCAATAGAAGATGAAGAACGTGAAGAGATGCTGGATTTTACGGAAGAAGATGACGACATTGGTACTACTTCTGATACTTTGCCAGGTATGCCAATCCTACTTTTCAAGCTGATTGGAATAAATTAGTTGCAAATAATTGGATTCCTATTGATTCATTGTCTTACACTAATGGATTTATGTTTTATGAAAAAAGATTGTGTGTGACTGTTCCATTTCAATCATTTGTTTTGAATGAAATTCATTGTCCCCCATATCAAGGTCATAGAGGAATTATATCTACTTTGCGTATATTAATTGAAGATTTTTATTGGCTACATATGAACACTGATGTATCTAATTTTGTGTCTGAATGCCTAATTTGTCAACGAGTAAAAAGACACCATGGTAAATAATATGGTTTACTAATGCCATTATCCATTCCGTCACGACCATGGGAATAGATTTCAATGGATTTTATCACTGGTCTACCTAACACTAAAGCTAATCACGATATGATTTGGACTATTGTAGATAGGTTTACCAAACAAGAATATTTTATTCCATGCAAAAAAACCTTAATTGCATCTCAAGCTACTCAATTGTTTTTGAAAACTATTTTCACTAACCATGGTTTACCAAAAGTCATTATTTCTTATCGTGATTCTAGATTCTGCAATAATTTTTGGATTATTTTGTTTGCTAACTTAGGAACAAAGATTGATTTTTCATCTGCATTTCATCCTGAAACAAATGGTCAAACAGAAGCTACTAACAGTACCATTTTAGATCTTTTGCGTGCTTACACAATTTCAAAACCACACACATGGGATACATATCTACATTTACTTCAGTTTGCATATAATAACACACCACATACAGCTACAAAGAAAGCACCATTTGAAATTATTTATGGATATCGATTGCCTACACCTGTTACATCATTATCAAACAAAATTTAGACTGCTGATGATATTGCTAACATGCATGCTACTATTTTTTATGAAGTTAAAGATATGATTGCCAAAGCCCAGCAATCATACACAAAACAAGCAAACAAGAAAAGAAAAGCTATGAGTTTTAAAGTTGATGATTATGTTTGGTTACGAATTGAAAAACAAAGATTACAAAGTGTAGATAAACACCTCGTTGTCAAATTAGCACCTAGATTTTATGGACCATTCAAGATCATACACAAAATCAATGATAATGCATTTAAACTAGAATTACCACAACATTGGAAAATCCACAACACCTTTCATATCAGTTTATTACGACCTTTTAAAGGACAACTACATGTACACCCTATCTATGAAAACCCTCCTTTGCTAGACGAAGAAAATGAAATCCTAGAGCCTGAAACTATTATCAATACTGACTTTATGACCACTAGAACTGGCCATAGATATTCTAGATATTTAGTCAAGTTTAAAAATCATCCTGTTGAAGAAGCCCAATGGATGCACGCTAGAGACCTAAGTGCTTTTCCCACACTATTAGCTCCACATTGAGCTAATAGCAATTGAGGACAATTGCTATCCCACCCCGGGGGTATGATGCCAAGAGGCATATTCCACAGTGGAATCCGTGAGGTTTTGCGGTGGATTCCGTAAAATTTTATTACCGAGGCTCATACACAAGGTGGACTCTTTGTGCGAAAAGTTGATGGGGACGCCTATCCTTTTTGGGAGTTTTGTTAATTTAATGTGTAAGTGGGTGATTTCATAGCAGGTGATTCCGCAAAATAGATATTTAAATTAATAAACATTTATGAGTTTAGAGTGCGTACTTGTAATAAATTAAGGTTAGGATTGAGTTCTAACCAATTTATTTTTGTAACTGAAGACTGCTAGGTATTCACTTTTATTGGTTTAATTGTATTATTTTTCTAACAATTGTGAATGCTTCAGTTGATGTGTAGAGCAAGCAGCGATGGCATTGGGAAGCATTGGAGGATAGCGTGAATTCAAATTATCATCAATTTTTGATGGGCGCATATCTTAGGCATGGCATCCACATTTTGACGTGCTTATTTATTAAAGCGCTTGATATTTATTTATTACTTTTGTTTGCACATGGACGCACGATTTAAATATTTGTATTGGACATTGTATTTGGGTACCGCCTGACTCCTTGGGCGCCCAATAGCTTTAATTCTTTAGTGCCACAAAAGCAAACACAAAAGCCAAAGCGTGCTAATTGTAAATTGGGCTATTTTTTTAGCTTGAAGATGAATAATATATAAAATACATGCTTTGTGGAGCGCTCACACAAGGCATGGGGGGAGATTGCACCCAATTAGTCTCTTGCTTCATGTCGTGCAAGCTTTCTTTCTTGTTTTTGGTGCAAAAGTAGAGTTCTTTTGTTCTTGGGGACCTTCTAACGCTCACTACATGTGCATATAGCGTTTGATCTGTGTAGGACTTGTACTTGATTATACCCTAAAACTGTGTCTAAGAAGCTATAATCATTGCTACTTATTCAATCATATGATCAGTGGAGGGTAGCGGGTAGTGGTCTCCCCTAGTTGTGACATTCAACTTCTTGTAATTAATGCATATGTGAATTTTCTTATTCTTCTTGAGTACCACAATGATAGGCAATACCTAATTTATATGGTCAATTTCATGAATCAATCCCACTTTCAATAACTTATCAATCTCCTCCCTGACATGATGGGCATATCAAGGGTTCATTGGATAGGGTCATTGCTTAATAGGCCTGGCATAATCCTTTAGATGAATCTTGAGGGTGAGGACTTGTGGCTGAACATTCTTAAGGTTAGAATAGCTCTAGGAAAAATTGTCCCCATATTCCTTCAACAAGTTAAGCAATTGCTTCTCATCTTCTACACTGAGATCCACAACAATGTAAATCAATTGAGGGATTTCTCTTGATGCTACGATATTTACTTCTTTAACATTTTTTGTTTCAATGGGTTCATCATATGTGTCTTCGTGCTTCATACCCAGCAAGATGACTACCTAATCACTCTTTTTGAAATTCATGAATCATGGTGGAAGGTCTTGTAGCTTCTTATTATGACTTTGAGTTTCTGACTCATCACTAGGATTATTTCATTTTAAGTGTTTATGTCTCATGTTGACTCAAATTTTAGTCTTAGATTTGTCAAATTGGGTTGGCTAGGGAATTTCATGATTAAGGTCATCACCTCCATCTGTGTTAGAGTTAGAACTTTTTGGGTGATGTTCTCTTGGACTTTGCTACGTTTTTGTCAATTGCGAATACTTTGGGATTCAAATAACAATCATTGAGTTAGTACCCCATTTTTTTGTAATCCAAAACCCTAAGCTATTCAAGCCATCCTAACTCTGAGTTCATTCTTAGGATAGTCACATCAATGATCAAGCTCTTAGTTTAAGAGGTTTTAGGATCCATATAGATTTTCTCAATGATATCACCATCTATGTCATAATCAACCAAATCAAAGTTCAACTCTTTGTCATCTTGAACTTACTAGTTATCCTTGGAGTCAATTATTTCATTTGCATCTATGCCTTACTTCATCATCACTGAGGCAAAGAGGTTGTTATGGAAATCAAACAAGACTTGATGTAGGTTCATCTATTACCATAGGATTGTTTAATAATTTATAAAAGATAGTTAAATTAGAGTATTCTCGTCTATGAAAGCACAACCACCATTGTGCCAAGGATCTTGTGTAACATAAATGTGTATATTAGGGTAGGATAACCCTGAAAGGTTGTGATTGTGGGGTCGAGGACCATCATAAAGAGTTGCACTGGGATTGCTTCCTTATGGGGATTTTCTATGAGAATTAGAATGTCTTGTGTATCTCGCTAACTTAAGCATTGATAGCCCAATCAATATTCCAACTTTTCTATGAATGACATTCCCAAGATAGTGAGAATTTGAATCTAATATTGCTTATGCTTAGGAGAGGAAATGTATTGGACCAATGGTTGGGAGGTTGGAGCTTGTTAGCAACTCCACATAAGAGTGTTGAGATAGCATCCAACGTGACGGGTGAGGTTTTTCAAGATTCCATCTCAATGTGAACTGCCTCTTTCATGTTCGCTAGAAATACTATACCATTGCCCTAGACTTCCTTGATGAGACATACATTACACATCCATGGTTGGCCAAGAAATAGTTCATAGTCTACACCTTTTATAATAAAAGTTTTCTTTGAACTACACTATAGCGATCTTGATTGACTAGTCTCTTAAAATACCCATCAACCAAAATTCAAGGATGGTCAAATTAAAGTATACTAGTTCAATCAACAATTTTCTCCAAGCTTGGAGTACATCTTGATTAACTATGCTTACAATAGCCCTATTGCCTATGATTCTGCGATGAATAGTATCTCCAAGGGAGCATGTTGTTTGACTCCTTCCGAAAAAGTATTAATCCCTAAAGCACTTAAGGTCGGGGATGCACTAGTTCAATTGGCTGGACTACATATTGTTTAACTCATGCTTACACTAGTCCTAGGGTCAATAATTTTGCGATGAAAAATATCTCCAAGGGTCTACATGGAGAGTATAGCATGTCACTCGGATCCTTCCCAAAAAGTATTAATCCCTAAATCACTTAAGATTAGGGATGCACTAAACTTGGGTTGTGGAATATGGTCGGATCTCATAGGGTTCATGCCTTCTACCAAATACTTTAATCTTAGACAAATTAACAAGTTGTCTTTGAGTAGAGCTCCAAGTGGAATGGTAACTTTAGTTAGTAAAAAGATGCAATAATGGTCAATTCAATAGTCTCATATACATTATATGGCTTACTTGCATAAGGAACAAGAGAAGTCTCTTGTTTTATGGATTGTGATTCATGTAAGGATGCACTGTTGCCCCTAGCTCCAACATGGAATGAAATCCCAGTTTATAGGCATGCCTCACCCATGACCTTATCCTAATATCATAATGAATACAAGATGGTAGTCCATGAGTATCGGATGTCCTTCTTCGTCAAATAGGATGTGTGCATTTTGATCTAGTCCACCACTCCATGTACTAACAACCCTTGCACACCTTCCTTTATGCATCATCTATGTGCGCTCACACCCACATGCAACGTAGGCATATAAATCATCAAACCTTGTGCACCTCTTAAACACATACACCCACCATAATAATTACACCATTGTACACAAGGTTAATACACTCCACCCTCATTGAGGCACATATCTAGTTAGTGCACCTAGTCCACCACTCACACTAATACACCTTGCATTTACACATAGCTAAGTGTCCACATCATCAGCGCACTAGTACATCATAATGTGTTACTGTACCACCTTGCACAAAATAACCTATTTCACATGCACACACCCTAGTGTACTTGGCTTAACACACCATTAGAACTCACATCCACCCACAGTAACTAGGCTCCACCCAAGTACACCTTGTGCACCACATCTTGCACACCTCTTACATTTAAACCATCACACTCAATCACAAAACCATTGACCACTCCTAGTGCACTTACGTGTGCTAGGACCACCTTAGTGTGCTACACATAGGCACTTGTAACCCCATCATATATATAGTGAGGCACATTGCACATTAGGACACAAAGGCCGACTACGAACCCAAGTGCACAAACACCTAGGCACACCTTAAAGCACCTAATATACCTATAAGCTAGACACATCCTAGCCTTCACACCGTCATTAATACACACCTTAGAATGCATTTGAACCAAGGCAATAACAAAAATCCAAAGACCAATATCAAAGCAAAATATGTGCCAAGATTCAATCTCTTGCTCATGAAACAAAACTGAAAAGAAGCAAATTTCTGAATCATCCTTCTCTCCTCCATCATTCTCAATTTTGATGACAAAGAGAGAGAGAGAGAGAGAGAGAGAGAGAGAGAGAGAGAGAGAGAGAGAGAGAGAGAGAGAGAGAGAGAGAGAGAGAGAGAGAGAGAGAGAGAGAGAGAGAGAGAGAGAGAACCACTTTTCCAAGACATACCACATGGAGTAAGTGCATGCAAGAGGAAAGGGATGCTTTAAAGAAGCACACCCCCTCATCACCACATGCATCCCTTTACATGAAAATTTATTAATAATAATGTTATTTTGATTATATTTTCCTAACCTTAGCCACTATTCTTTTAGATGTTTTAGGGACTTCAAAATTCAATAGTCTCTATATACACAAATGTTATTTTGTGAAATAGTTAAAGGTGACATTGGTGTATCAAATTGTTTATGTGGACATATTACGATGCCAAATTTTACACATATTTTGACTCCATCATTCTCCCCAAACACAATTGTGAAGTTGTCCTCGACAAGGATAAAGAAGAAAAGCCACTAAACCATTTGACATTCCTTCAATGTCAATGACAAATTTGAGCCGTAGGAGACCACCCAAGGACAACCCAAGGACAACCACACCAAAGATGTCATCCCTTGCTTTGCCATGAGCTTGCACACTTGAAAATCACAACATGCACATGATCTCCTTCATGTTGATGAGGATACTTCAATGAATAGAGTTGAAAATGATCCATATAGAAATGCTCTTTAAATGGGACCCTTATATATATATATGTATGTATGTATGTATGTATGTATGTACGTATGTATGTATTGAAAATAATTCGTTACTAGAGTTCTGTGTGCACTTCCCACACACAGAATGCTAGGCCGCTTCGCGGCAACTTCGTTGCCCCGAACTCTCTCTCTCTTTTAAATTTTATATTTTCTATCTCTATTTATATTATCTTCTTCTTCTTCTTCTTCTTCTCTCTCTCTCTCTCTCTCTCTCTCTCTCTCTCTCTCTCTCTCTCTCTATCTTATAGCCAACCCTCTCTCAATGATATTTTGATGGAGTATTGCACGACTTCGAAATCGATCACACACTTTATTGATCAAGATAGGTGCATGGAGTGGATAGGCAAGAGAGACGAGGTTATGCAAGCTGTGTGGACTACAGAGTGTAGAATCAGAGGAGCACATGATTATGATATGCCCAACATATGCACACATACGGGCTGACTTTGATATCCCTTTACAAGGGCCACTTCACCAATTTCTGACCACTACTCCTATATCAAAGTTAGGGGCTCTCATCACCCGCGTGTTACGCTTTCGAGAGAACCACGCTGCATAGATCGTTATTTCATCATAGCAAGCCTTTCCTATCATGAGGAGAGGAGAATCATTGTATATCTAAAAAGGACCCATGGGTCATAATTTGGCCTTCCGTGGATGATAATAAACTACTCTACTCTCTCTCTTTTCTTCTTCTCCTCTTTCTCTAAATTCCTTTTTTTTCTTCTCTCCTCTCTCTTTTAAATTTTATATTCTCTCTCTCTAAAATATTTAAACTAAAAAAGGCTTTTATCTTTCCTATTTTTCTCCATCTCTCTTTCTCTTTCTTCTTTTTCTTATTCTTCTTCTCCTTCTTCTTCTCTCTCTCTCTCCTCTGTTTTCCTTCTCTCTCCCTCTCCTCTTTTTCTTCTTCTCTCTCTTTTCATTCTCTCTTTAGATTTTTTTTATTTTCTCTTTCTTTTAAATTTTATCGTTCCTTTCTCTAATTCTCTCTCTACTACTTTTCTCTCTCCTTTTCTTCTCTCTATCTCTCTCTCTCCTCTTCTTTCTTTTTGCTCTCGCTCATTCTCTATCTCTCCTTTTTTTTCTTTTCTTCTCTCTTTCTCTTTCAAGTTTTTTTCTCTCGCTCTCTTTTCTCTCTATATAGTTTTTCTTATCTCTATTTTTCTCCTTCCTCTCTTTCCCTTTCTCTCCCCCTATTTTCTATCTCTTTCAAATTATATATTTCCTCTCTATCTCTCTCTCTCTTCTAAGTCAAATATTATTTCAAAAAAGGTTTAATTTAAAAAATAATATTCTCTTTCCTCTTTTTTCCCTCTCTTTATCTTTTTCTCTTTCTTCTTCTTCTTCTTCTTTTAATCCTTCTTCTTCTTCTTCTCTCTCTCTCTCTCTCAAAGTGTGTTTAAAAAATGTATTTTTTTTTAAAAAATAAAAAATATTTAATAAAAGTAAAATTTTAAATTAAAAAGTTTAATCTAACACAGAGAGAGAGACATAGACAGAGAAAACCTAGGCCTACACATGAGAGAGAGAGAGGGGAGGGGGGAAGAATATTATCTTTTTGCTTTCCCCCCCTCTCTTTATCATTTTCTCTTTCTTCTTCTTCTTCTCTCTCTCCCTTCTTCTTCTTATTCTATCTCCCTCTCAAAGTGTGTGAAAAACTATGTCAAAAAAACTTTAAATTTAAAAAATATTTTTAAAAATTAAAATATTAATTTAAAAATCTTTAATTTAAAAATTGTAATCTAATTGAGAGAGAGAGAGAGAGAGAAACTTTTGATTTAAAAAGAAGTTTGATTTAATTAAAGAAGAGCGAGAGAGAACCTAAGCCCTACACGTGAGAGAGAGACTAGAGGGAGGAGGGAGGATTTTAATTAGAAATGAGAGGGGGAAGTGAAAGTGAGAGATTATACATGAGAGAGAGGGGAGTGGATTTTAGTTTAGAGAGAGAGAGAGAGAGAGAGAGAGAGAGAGAGAGAGAGAGAGAGAGAGAGAGAGAGAGAGAGAGAGAGAGAACCTAGGCCTTACACATGAGAGAGAGGGGGAGAAGAAGTAACACAATATTAGTGAGTTTAGGAATCTCCCAATTCCCATTTTTTAAATACTAAAAAGGTGGCACCCAGATAACATGCCCGTAAGTTTTTCAAAACCATATGATGTGACCTATCATTGGAAAGCACTTGAAAAATGGAATCTATTGAGCTATAGAGCGCTCGATTTGGAGTTATAGTGTTTAAGTTATGACAAATCCAAAGATTAAACCACGTGTTCCAAACTTATGGGAAATTCCCATACTCCCCAATATGGTGTTAAGGGAAGAATTTAATTAAAAAGGGGAGGGGGAAGAGAAAGGGAGAGATTATACATAAGAGAGAGGGGAGGTAGTTTTAATTTTAGAGAGAGAGAGAGAGAGAGAGAGAGAGAGCCTATGCCCTACAATGAGAGAGAGAAGGGGAGAGGGGAGGGGGAAGGGGCTTTTAATTTAAAAAAAGAGGGGGAAGAGGAAAGGAGAGATTACATGTATTTGTGAGAGGAGGGGAGGGGGTTTTAATTGAGAAAGGGAGGTTCGGAAAAAGGGATAGGTTGTTCGGGAAGCCCTCTAGAGGTTTAGGGCTTTCCGATCCTACAACCAAAATAATATAGTAGTAAGATAAATTATTAATCGATAGGAAGGGCAACAACAAAATATTCTAGATAAGAAAAATTAATCTATGAATTAACAGCTTGCTACACCTAAGGACGCAATGATGATCAAAAGGAGTGCTGCTAACAAAGCCAAATAGATCTATCTGATTCTAATAATTGATCAAATGTGTTGAAGAAGAGAGCATTCAATGCCTTGATTGAGAACATGCAGCTCATTACACTACAAGATACAGGCCTCATACCGACATTCAAAGTGACAAAAATGTTAATTAAAAAATTTACCCCCGTCGCCACAAAAAATGTCGGTATTAGCAACACCATAGAACAGTCGCTATAATCATTACTATTTGTATCACTATTAGCATCACAAATGCGATGCACATTGTCACGTCTTGTCATGCCAATTTGGAAGTTGGAGCTTTTGCGTGTCAAAGCGCTGAGCATCGGCTCAAGGTTATTAAGGTATGAAAATATATCTCACTTGGTTTGTTTTCGAATTGTTGGTATTTTCGTTGTATTGTGGTTGTGTGATACTCTACCCACATTTGGATTTTTACTTGTTTTGAGCTTCAAGAGGCATTGTGTTTTTTTCTTGTTTTTATATGTGGCTTGTGATGTATTATCGAATATTTGAATTTTTCAAGTTGTATTGTGCATTTGACAAAGTCAATTACCCCAACCGGCACTCCTTAACGTCTCGTTATCGAGTTGTGAGTGAGGCTTGCTCTCGATCACTGCTCGCGTAACAACGTTTTCTTCTAATTGCCAACTTACATTGAGAGTAAGGACATGGGACACATTGGTTAAGATACACCTCGCGATCTTGAACATCATGGCCTTCATCATTTTCCATTTGGTCTACATTATGACAAACAATTTGTTTCTGTTATCATTGTTTTTTCTTTCTTAAACTATTTGAGAAGGGATTTCTTCTCTTGTAACTCAACAAAATTAATGTATGTAAAGTCTCCACCCACCTATGAACGAGCCTACAGTATATAAAGTCTTATATACTATGGATGGGGATGAGGGACTAGCTACCCTATGTCGGAGTGTTCCCCATCCCATGGTATTGCATCGGACCTCACCACATTTTTTCCTTTTTGTGCGACTTGATATGCAGAGCATAGGAGGAGATAGCACAAAGCATATCAATAAAACCATCCGTTCACCTCCAAGTCTAATCTCTCTTTTGCTTTACCGAGCTTGGAGACACAGGCCTTCTACACCTTCCCGAACTGTCAAACGCACCTAAGGTACACCCTTAACAATATATATATATATATCTCTCTCTCTCTACCAACACCACTACCACTACTACTACTACTACTACTCTCCTTCTCCAAGCATCGAACACACCCAAGGTGCACCTTTAACAAAACCTCTCTCTCTCTCTCTCTCTCTCTCTCTCTCTCCACTATCACTACCACTACCACTACCACTACTAGTACTCGCCTTCCCGAAGCGTCAAACACATACTACTACTACTACTACTCACCTTCTCGAAGCGTGGAATACACCAAAGGCACATGCATCTTTAACAAAACCTCTCTCTCTCTATTCTCTCTCTCTCTCTCTCTCTCTCTCTCTCTCTCTCTCTCTCTCTCTCTCTCTCTACCACCACTACCACTACTACTACTACTCGCCTTCCCGAAATGTCAAACACACCCAAGATGCACCTTTAACAAAACATCTCTTTCTCTCTACTACTACTACCAAAAAAAAAACAAGAAAAGAAAAAATTTTAAAAAATGATCTTACCCTCTCTTCTTTTTTAATCCATTCATTCTCCTCTCTCCCTCCCTCTCTCTCTCTCTTTCTCTCTTTCTTTATTATATTTCATGTTTATTCCCTCTCTCTCTCATTCTTTCTTTATTTTTCTCTATTTTTCTCCCTCTCTCATTTCCTCTATTTCTGCCTCAGTACACATAATTTTTAACAAAAACAAAAAAAAGAAAATGAGAAAAAATAAAAACAAACCAAGAGGGAGCAATGCACTCACCACAAAGGTCGGAGGATGGATTCGGCGGCTCCTCTTTGCGACGGTGGCTCCTCTTTGCCCTTCGTGCACTTCCTTCTCTTCTTCTTTGCGAAAAGCAGTGGTAGTGGTAAGAAGCTCTCTTTCTCCCTCTTTCTCTCACTCTCCCTCCCAAACACACTATCTAATTCGCTCTCTCTTTCCCTCCCTCTTTTCCTCTTTTGCACAAAATGCCACGCTTGGGTTTCGGCCCACTTTTTTTCGTTTAAGTACCATCGCTATTGTGACACATTTGTGTCGCAAATAGTGACGCCGCTAATTTGCATCGAAATGGCTATCACTATTCCCCTATATCCTTGTAGTCTTAGATAGTCTATCAAGGTCTGCTTCTCTCTTTTTTTATTTTATCATAGAGATACAAACTTGGTGCGAAACAAAGCACGTGGTAAATCTAGCAAAACAAATCTCAATCATAAATACCTTTATGGCACACATAATAGAACTTAGTAAAAAAATCTTACAAATCAAACATCTCAACTATTAAATACAAACAACATTATAATACATAAGAGGATTTGAAGAACTCAATAGATTGAGAAAAATGAGAGAAAAATGCACGATTGGGCCTAACCTCCCCCTTGGCAAAAGTCATGGTTTGCCATCTTTAATTATATATTATAGTTTTGTATGGATATTTACATTTATATCTTACATATAATTACAAAGAAAGTACAAATATCAATTGAAATACAAAGTTTTAAGAGTTAAGAGGTATCATATAACATGTTGTAGTTGTGGAAAAAATTCTGTGATCTAAATCTTGATGTTTTGACATCACCATCACGTCTTGAGCGTGCCAAAACCCCTAAAATTACTCTTAAAGCTCTGAATTTTGATTTTGGATAAGGGAGAAACCAAAAAACTCAGTTTTCACCTTGTTCTCCTATTTTGCACACGATCTTGGCTGAACAAGGATCGTCGATATCTTCATCGTCTCTTTAGTAAAATCTGGCATAGCTTCATGGTCTTCGTCTTCAATCGCTCCCAAGTAGTTGATGTGAATAGTGGGCTTTTTGGATTGACAATTCACCGCTAAGTGTCTAGGTTGTGCAAACTCTCTTCTTGCTTTTATGAGTTTATGTAGAGTTCTTTGTTCTTGGGGACCTTCCGACACTCACTACGTATGCATCCAACATCCGATTTGCGCACAAAAACCAAGGGGAATTCATGATTCACAACAGCCTACAAATGCGTATTGATGGAAGGATAATTGTGCATGTCTGCTTGTTTGTCCTCCATCTCTATAATACTTATTGGCATATTGCATCTCTTGTACAAGGAAGAACACCCCTTGTTTTCGATATTCTGTGGATCATTGCTTCTTTCTTTTCTTTCCATTGCACAATGTCATAGTAGAGCGTTCTGCATAGGATGCTCCCCAAACTCTCAGTTGGATCCCTTATTCTTTATGGCTGCAATAGTACCCTTTGCGACATCATGACAAACTCATGCCGCCAAATTTTTTCTAGAGCACCTTAATTCTAAATGAATCAAATAGTAGCTTGCCATTGATTCGATTAATAACTTGGCCATAAGCGCCTGATTTCCCAACTAGTCCACCAAAATGATCCAGGTCAAGAACAAAAATCCTAGAAACAATATTAGACCAAAGTCTATGTTGAGATTCAATCCCTTGCTCATGAAACAAAATTGAAAAGAATCAAAATTTTGAATCATCCTTCTCTCTTTCTCCATCAATTGGACTCCATGTTTGGTACCTTTGCCAAACTGTTTGTAATGATAGATCTAGGGTTGGCCAACACTAACATGTCGATGCTTTCTTATCAATGGACACTACATTGGAAAAACACGAGCATCTCTTTTGCAAGAATCTCACAATCTTGGACCAATTGCTTAAGAAATATATCAGACATAATCAAAATCATGCCAAATCCTTTTTCCTTATCTATCAACTATGATCCTCAAAGACTCATGCATCATTAACAACCTACAGTGACTTTGTAGGTCAACCACTCACTTCTTACATAAATGGTACATACTCCACCATGAGACTACCATGTTAGGAAAGCAAAGTGGTCACCATTTTCAAACACAGTTTTCACTATCAAATAGTGTGTCAATTTTGGAATAGCATGAAATGGGCTATGCTTGAGTATTTTGAACCACAAATAGCATTGAGAATTTGGTGAATATTTACTAATCACTCTGAGAATTAATATCAAAATATGATTTAGGAACTTATCTCAAAACAATGGTGAGCCCCATCCACTTCCTAGCTTATGAAGATACCATCTTTTACTACTACCCAAAGAGAAGATCCTTTAAGCTCAAGTTCCATATCCAAAGTGGGGAACAAGGGATGAACCAAGAATCCATAATTGAGCTGACTCGAGAGGTAATAGAGAAAACCTTAGGAATAAGGTGAAGTTAGAGAGGTATGTGAAAGATCAAAAACTAGTGGAAATGCCTCAACAATGGAAAGACTTAGTTCTTGGCCAGAAGGGAGTGTTGCTATTTGGTGTGCAAGATGAGGAACTAAGGGTCAACACATAGGTGTTTCATCATTTATTCACCTATAATAAGTCATCAACCCACCAGACCGAGATCCATCTCCCACCATCGAGCCTATAAGAGCTAGAAAAGGAACAATACCAAAAGGAATGAAGAAGGCAACTAGAGTAACAAAAAAAAAGGAAGAGAATGAGGAGGAAGGAAAAAAAATTGCAATAAAAAAATCCCTCAAGGAATCTAAAGATGAGTAAGATGGATGGGAAAAAGAAAGATAGGACATATCAAGAAGGGAACATGATGAGTATTATCAAGTTATAAAGCTCTCCTTTGAAGAGTCCATGTGAAAGTGATTGGGTGATATCCGAGTAGAAAAAGGAGAGAAAAGCTTCAACAAAGGAATCGAGAAAGTAGAAGAGCTTCCACCAATTGACTTGACTTTCCTACTCAACCTATTGCACCAAATGGAAAACTAGGCAAGGTAGCTACAACATTTGTTGGCAAAAATAGCAGAGCTAGTCAAGGCTAGACCTATGATGTAGACCATCTCAAAATGGACTGTGGGGCCTATATGTCTTGTCCAACATCATGGTCTGTAATCTAGGAATCTGACCCATAAGTCTTTGTATTAAAACTAGAAGAGAACCCTTAATTTGGGGGCTTTAGGAGTTAGTATAAAAGGGGGCACAAGATGTCAATGTAATTATCTTTTGACACATTTTTCAAGAATCTAGGAAGACTCTTAGTCTAGCATTAGGTGTTACATTTTTTGTACTTTCTTTATACTTGTAGAAACCATGGATTCATGGTGCTTAGATTATTAATGGAAGTTTATCATTTTCTTGTTACATTTCTTGCTTTCTAATTATTAAGTGCTAGTTTAGTTCCACTAGAGCAAGCTTTCATTTCATTGGTGTTAGAGCTTTAGTTTAAATCCAACCAATAGGTCATTTCTAAGTTTCAAAGATGGTATGAGCTTATGAAAGGTAAGTGGAGGTACATTCTTGGTTACTGTGAGTAGATTGTGGCTAGGGCAAATTGTTATAGTTAATTGTAGTCAAAATTGAGACCATTATTGGCATATCTTGGCAAGAATGGAGGTTTCCCTACCATTTTGGTGGGTCACGAACTTTCTAGAGAATAAATTTGGAGGCGCTTGGACAAAATGAGACTCACATAGGTTAGTAAAGAAACAATCATTCTACTTTTTGGGGATAGGGTTTCAATTTCTTTCTTCCACATCTTTCCTAGCTTGCCTTCAAGCTTCCATGGAAGAATTTCACTCTTATCTCTCAACAAAAGCTTCCATTACTTCAAATGACAATCTATCTTGACTCTTGGTAACCCATGGAGGTCATGAACAACCACTAAGCTTGGTAAAAAAGATCCATGTGGGCACGAACACTCAATGCATTTTGCATTGACCTATGGTTTATTTAACTCAACAATGTAGCAAATGATTTGAGTTTCCATTGCCATTTGTGAGTATTAGTGGTTATTATCACTTGACAAAATATCTATCTTTCCTCTTTATCACACATGAGCTTGATGAGCACCCTAATGGAGAAGATTTCAATCATCACTAGAGTAGAAAATTTAGCACAAAATGCGCTACTAACATGTATAAGTATCAAAACCACAACTAACAAATTTCGAATTACTAAGGCTGATCATGGTTCTAATGATCGGTAAATAGTCATGGCAAGCATTCACTTCCAGTATTTATGACTAGGATAATAGACTCATGATAGCACTATGGATATATCAAATAACCTATAAAATTGCAACTAGACAAACTACCTTTTAAATTTATATATGGAGGCAATATGATTATGCTAGTCAAATTCTTTGTCCCAAGGTTGTGAGTAGTTATGCAAGAAAGGTGGAAAGGTTGGGAGGCTTGCACCAACCACTTTTGTCATAGTTGGAATGATTATCTTAAAGGAAATGAATGGTAGCATAATTGGTCGTTCATATAATGGATGTTCTAGTGGATAATATTTTTAAATTTGATTACCATTGAAAAAACCTATGCCTTCTCATCAATTATCTCAAGTTTCATGTTGCTAGTTCTAGTGATTGCATGCACACGAAAAAGACCTAAGCCTCTAAATTTTATATTTTGCCTATGTTCTTTAATGAAATAAAGCAACATGAGATTTCATTTCTCAAAATCTCTTTTTTTTATGTATTTGTTGAACCAAGCCTTCCATCAAGCCTTGTCATAGATCAAAGCATGTGTTGCTAGTAAACAATTGGGCTGTGTTGAAACAACTACCAAAATCAACCCTAAAGACAAAGAGACAATACTCACTACCTATCTTAGAATCAAGCTAATAGATTGGGTCAACCCATACTTTTTTTTACTATTGCTAAGATGAATCCATACACTAGCACACTTATACACTAATAGGAAAGTACTAGTATTGGTGATCATCGAGACTAAAAGTGTATAAGCCATCTTCTACATATTATACAACATAAAAGGAGTTGAAAATGAGACATTTGTGGGTCACCCATTTAAATAGAAAACCAAGTATATGGTCATCTTTGAAATGTAATACATTAACTTGGAATTACCCAATGTGCAAATCATCACAACTTTCAGCAAGGGGACACTTGCTTTTGCAATGAAAGCAAAGCTATCAACCTCCACAAATTCACCTCCAATTACCTCCACAAAGAGGGGTAACAACTTGCTCAATCACTTGCTCCTAGCATAAATGAAATAATGAAAGCTAGCTAGCATTGCTACTATGCCAAATTCAATCTAATAAAAATCAATTTCCAAAACAAAGTTCCACAGTTGTGGAGGTCGAGCCTGATGCCAAACAACCACCACAAAAATCTAGTCCCTATTAAGTAAGAAAAATATACTAGTATCATAGCCAAAAACGAGCTAGGGGAGTCCTTAAACATTTCTTAAGGGCATAAGGCTACTATGATGGAAAAACATGAATATAGTTGCCTAAACCATCACATCCCAAACCCATGACACTAGAACTGCATTAGAATCAAACATTCCACTCACAATAGTCCTTGCCACTCAAGTCATGAATTCACTTATAAAACCTTTGCTTGTCTACAAGAAAAAGGTGAATTTTGGCTCCCACAACTTACATAACCACAAAATCCAGCACCTAGAAAGAGCATTCAATAGATCCTAAATACAAATCCTCTCGTGTGTATGAAAGCCAAGTAGAGAGCTATGGAGAGAGCCAAAATATGTGGACACAAAAATCACCTTGCCTCACAGCATCATTGAAGGAGCCAATGAAAGTGAGATAAGGCCCCCTAACAATGTTGTTTCCTCTAGCTCTACCCCTTAAGTGGCCCACCAACCTCTTCTCATGATGTACAAATCTAATGCCATCCCTATGGCCTCTCATCCCATTGCCTTAATACTATCAGATACTCATATGAATCAAACCACTCAAAAAAAATCAAATCCACCCCCAGCTTACAACCCTCTTACAAAAGGCCATTCATCTTAAAATCAACTATTGTTGATATAACCTTGAAAACATGTGAAGGTATCATCACGAGCATTCAAAAGCTAGACAATACCTTGACCTTGTTTTCTCATAGCTATGAGAGGCTAGACATTTGTCTCCTAGATGAAAACATAGTGGGTCTACACTCACCCAACTAGTATGCCTTGCCTTGGGAGCATCTATTGTGAGGATCTTCATAGCAAATCCAAAAATAAGTGCAAAATTTAGTTCCCCTAAAGGAAGTACAACCATTGTTTCTACAACAATCACTACCCCACACTACAAAAGAAAGGCCCTATAGACGCGCATTGTACACGTGAAATAGCGGGCGCATTTATCAGCGTGTGTATTAGCACGTCTATTCGCACTAGTATATAGAACGTGTCTATATACCTGCATTTTTACACGTGCCTATAGATGCGAAAATAAACACACATATTTTTCATTTCTCATAAAGTCCCTAAATATGATCAAACATCTTAACAGCTAGTATTTTTTTTAATACATTACCAACTTTACTTCTTTCTGAGTATTACAAATATACATCCAATCATTCAAAGCTAATTATATATGCTACAATGAATGATCAATCTCATCTTCAATGAGATCGTCCCTTGCTAGACTATCTATCTCTAGGTCTATGTTACCAATAAGCAATGAAACAAATAAGTCTATCCAACTGTCAGATGTATTGCTATGCTCAATTTCTTCATCATCATCTGCAACCATATTGTTATCCTCTTCTGTGCTTCCTTGAACATCCTCGTGGGGATCATCTTGCACTACATCATGTATATCATCAATCATGGCATCATCATGTATATTATCATTGATTGTATCATCATTGATTGTTGGATTGTCATCAACTATCTCTATGTTGGTAGCATTGCTATATATTGGTTTTGAACGATTAGATATGGGAATGACGTGCCACCATCAGTTATTGTTTACCATTGGGTGATACACAACCTACATTTAAAAAACAAAAAGTAAGCAACTTAGATATTTATTGTATTTTGAGAATGTATCAAGAAGTAATATATTTAAAAATAAGTAGCTTCTAATATACATGCTCACATTGTTGAGGTAGTACGAATGTGTCATTCTTGCCTTGGTGAAATTTTGTAGAGTCAATCACTACAAAATCACTTGGATGACGTCTAATTGTGCAATGCTCACCTATTGTTACTACTTCTTTCAACCACTTCACATCTGATACATATATAAAAAATCGCCTAAAGTCAAGCTTCAAAATATCTTGGATCAAGCCATAATAACCTTCGATGGTGCCATTGGTATCCTGGAAGTTTGTAAGGATACCACCATCCTGGGTATTTCTCTTATCATCTATACATTGAGTTCGAAAATGTTTGCCTTCACACCAAATAGCATTGAACAATGTGCACTAGTAGTACATTGTTGAGATCATATTAATGATTTAGTTAAATATGAAACATGTGAAATTATTATATCATATATAACTAAATATAATTTAATTATAAGTATGTCTCACCTTTGATAAGCAACCTCGTGAGTATTCCCACTCCTCTTGCGATATATCCATCGCCTCCTCTTTTTCCATCTTCTTCATTTCTTCATGTAGCCAATCTATATCAATATGACATGGAAGCGCACTTAAATGTTATGGATATGGAACATTACGTCCATGTCTAGCACGAAATGCTTGCCTTTCGCTTACTCTTCTTGCCCTTGCTTCTTTATATAGTGTCACCCATTTGCTCATTACTTCGCTGTTAAGCACACAAAATACATTTAACTTACGAAGTTCCTCTTTCATTAGCACTTTGCTCCTTCCTTTTCCTTGAGGTATTATAGAGGTCATCCTCAAATCTTCATCATCTTTCCATAGTCGTGGTAAAGAGGGGTCCACTTTAGTAAGATATTCAAAGATTTGTACAAGGGATGATTGCACTAACCAACCCTCATCCATGCTTCCCTCGGGCCGTGCATTTTGCCTTACAAAATCTTTTAGGGTTTTCATAAAGCGCTCTAGAAAAAACATCCACCTTGTATGAACTACCCCACAAATTGCGATCTCATCAATCAGATGTACGAGTAAGTGTACTTGAGTAGTCAAAATGGAGCGAGGAAAAGTTTCCTCCACCAAACAAACCACCTCAATGGACAATACTCGAGCCTCTTGCAACATATTTGGATCGATTTCCTTCAAACTGACAAATCTACCAACATGCAATTGACAACGATGATTAGTTTTGTCCATAAATTCAAGCGGGTTTACTATGTGATGTACGTAACATGTAAACTAAAAAATAAGTATAAAGTATACATACCTCGCAAGCTCACCCATCTTGTAAAAGATATCACGCACATCTTTCGAAACACAATGGGATATGCTAGTAGGAAGGATGAACTGTATGTAAATATTCATACATTGTTAATTAGTCTACATAGTTACTCCACTAATTAATATATTTATGGCTATGAAAATCCTTACGTGAATCATTTTGTGCCAATCGTGAGACTTTAAACCAGATAGTTGCTCCACATCTCTTTTATTTTTCTTTATGAAGGCTCCCTTGAGGCATCTCATATATCCTGTGGGAGTTCGAAATCTACATATGTGCTGTTTCACCATCTTTTCTTCGGTCTTCGACAACATCCAAGGTGCACGCGATAACTCGATCTTTCCTCTCGGTCCGATGCATGGTCAAGCTTGTCTCATACGTCCAATGCTACATAAATCCTCCGTTACATTGACAAAATCACGAGCCCCGATTAAGTGATTCCATAATGTAGAGGCAACATTCTTGAATATATGCATGGGGTCCAACATGTGATTGATCTTGAGTTCAATCCAATATGGGAGACGAAAAAATATAGAGAATCTAAGGCACAAATAATATATTATTTCTTGTTCTCATAATGGAGTGTACTTTAAAGACAAACAAAAGAAGTAAACTAGTTACCGACTCATGCCGTGAGTGGAGGATGATCATTGGTGTGTGTCCAAGTGTCCTTCCAATGTTGAATGGTCAGAGATTGTGGAGTTCTGCCATTAGTGGAGGGTGTATATTAGGGGTGGTCAATAGGAAGAAAACGATGATGATTGTCATAGATAACCTTCTTCAAGCATGTCGGTCTAGAAGAAACCAGAGAGGGACCAAAAATTGGACATGCATGATATCCTAATGTAGTTAAACCTGTAAAAACAAGTGGGTTAATGATGACATATATTTGATTAAGGGTAAGAATGAATAAAATAGAGTATGCAACTACCTAAACACTCTCCATAGCTTGGAAAGTCATGAATGGTCCACAACAACATGCCCTTTAAAGTGAAATCTCTAGAGGACAATGATGCACTCACATCTTGCACCTCAACACCTCTCCATAGCATTTCTAGCTCCTCAATCAAAGGCTCTAAGTAAACATCCATGTTTTTTACTTTGTGTTTTCCAGGAATCAAAAGGGACAACATTACATGTCCTTTTTTTATTGCCATGGACGGAGGGATATTATAGTTCACCAATACCACTGGCCATACACTATATGAGGTGCTTTTGATGCCAAATGGATTTACTCCATCTAATCCTAGACCAAATCTCAAATTTCTGGGCTCTTCTTTGAAAGTAGGCCACAAATTGTCTACATGTTGCCAAGCTGGTGTGTCTGAAGGAATTCTCCACTTTCCATCACTTGAATGGTGACTAGCATGCCATGACATGAGTCTCACAATAGATTCACACTTAAACATAAGTTGAATACGTGGAATAATAGAAAAATGTCGCAAAATATTACGAGGCACATCCATTGATTTCATCTCGTGGCTGTATCTTGGTTCACCACAAATAGGACATTGTCGTATAGATGCATGATCCCCACGAAACAAGATGCAATCATTGACACATGCATGGATTTTAACATAATCAAGACCTCCAAGAGATGTCAAGAAACGCCTTGCTTGCTCCCTTCTAGTTTGTAATTTATTTCCATTTGGAAGCATTTGTGATAATAACCTGCATATATTGTGCAAACAGAGTTAACAAACCGTGAATATTGTCTAGAAGCATTTATGAGTTAATATCAAATGATACATACTTCAATAATGCATTCAAGTTAGCATTACTCCATCCATAAATGGTTTGTAAGTTCAGTATCTCGAGAGATGCACGTAGAACAGAGTAGGTGCAACCTTCGTACAATGGAGTTTTTGATGCTATGTATAGCAAGTCATCTGTCTCTCTAGTGGCACCCTCCCCCCGAACCTCATGGGAAAATAAATCGTGCACCATGTTGTCCAAAATCTCTTCCTTTAAAACTTGATGCAGCATTTGAATAGGGTTGCTATCGTCATCATCAGTCTCTACTCTTCTTGAGGACTCTGCCTCCTCTCGCCGATGCTTCGTAGCCTCTCGACGCCCTGGAGGGACCATTTGAGGATGTGGTACCGTATCCTACTCAATTTAAAAAATGAGGTTTTGTTTAATCGTGAAGATGCAACATAGACCAATAATATTTGTGCAAATAAAGCAATAAAAATTACTGGGTCTTTTTCTTGGTCCCACTCTCCGGTGTGACATTGTGATTCGACATGCTCGAAAAAAACATCCTTGACAACGATCACACATACATTTGATTTTCCGTCATAGCCAAGCATCTTGATTGTGAAGACGCAATGTCTCATCCTCACTGGAGGATGTATTGTTTGTTGACTCAGCATGTCCCATACTAGTAGAAGATGACGACATAATTACACCTGAATCATAAGGACATATATGATTTCATTTGGTATATATGTCATATTCCCTAAATGCATTGATACTTACAACATGGAGGCAAACATTTTGATATTGAAAAACTAGGAAATTCATGTCATGTTGATCCAAAAACAACCAAAAGCTAGCATCTAATCAGTTTAATTGTAACCGCGCATCTATCAGCACGTGTAATATGTCTTATCTGCACATATACACGCGTAATTACATGTGCTTACAGATGCGCCATGCAAATATTTAAATTTTTTTAAAAAAGTTGTGGCTTTCTTTTCAAACCAGTGCTTTCCTGCGTTTTTTATGTGTTTTCTGTAGTTCGAGCTCGACATCACTAATCACGTCTATCTATCACTTCATGAAGACAATGAGGGAAGAAAATGAGTAAAAAGAGGACAAGATGAAGGAAGAGCCAAACAGCAAGGAAGAGAAGAAGATTCAAGCAACTTACCAAGGGAAGGGAGAAGGAGGATAAGGAGCTTGCAACCTAGCCGCCACCCGTCAGAACAAGCAAAGAAGGTGAGTTCTTCTTCTCTCTCTCAATCTTGTTTGCTTTCTCTGTCTGTTTGTCTCTCTCTCTCTCTCTCTCTCTCTCTCTTTACATGCTATAGACTGTCATCTATGGAGGTTTTTTTGCGCATTTTTTATAACATTTTGTAAAATATGGTCCGATTGTGCGCGTCTGTCAGCGCGTCAAGATGACAGTGTAGACACAGGTATAGATGTGAAAATAGACGCGCTGACAAACGCACACAGAGACGCAGATACAGACAGCATGTAATATGTTTTATCTACACAGGGTAGTAATGGATTTTTGCTTGTGTAGATGTGGAATCCTGGATCTTCCATCACTGATCCTGAGTTGGAATGCATGAACAACACCTTATGGAGTTTTCTAGAGGTGTTAGTAGCTTTTTTGGGAGGTTTTCCAAACAAGGAGCAATTCATGGGGGAGATGACCAATTATCTTGGTCGCCCTTCCACTGCAGAGGAGGTTTTCAATGTCATGTCTGGGACACCTATCACACCTTTTCCTAGCACTGCCGCACAATCACCAAACCTTGGCACACCAAACCTTAGTACACCTCTACTAACAGGTACTCCACGCACTATGCATACACACAGATCAGCTGATGCACAGGGATTAGCTGAAGTACATGGATTGGCCGAAGCACGTGCATCGAGTGAGGTAGAGGGTAGTGCCCGTCGAGGGAGAAGGGAGAGTCATGGGGGAGAACGAGGAGGTCGAGGGATTTGTGGGGGTTGCCTAAGAGGTGGCTCTTGATCACCCTCACCGGGAAATGAGAGAGGTGAGCCTCCACAAATGTACTACTCTGTCTCATTGATGTTGGTGATATCTTGCATAACCTTGAGGGGAGGGAAGTGATAGCCTACTTGAGGAGTGTCGTGCATGCCACATACAACGATTGCATGATTCCCTTCAAGCACAAAAAAAATTGTTTGTGGCAAGAGATGCTACGGGCAGTACATAGAAGGTACCCTAATCCCAAGAATTCACGATTCTTAGATGATTGGGGATGGTCAAAGGTGAGAGACGCGCTTCATAACAAGAGGTCTCACCTTATGATGCGCGCCAAGGAGTCACTGCGGAGACAAGAGCAGGGGCGCCCTGGATATGGCCAACCACCCAATTGCCACCCCAAGGAGTGGAAAGAGGCCAAGAAGAGAGCAGCAGAGAAAAGGACAAGTCGCCAGCATTATGCAGAGGTGCGACGCATCCAGATGGAAATCATGGGATTGTCGCATTATGGATCGGGTGGCAGGGAGTCATGGGAGACTGAGTTTGTAAGTATTATTTGATTTCTTCTTTTAATTAAATTTTATAATTTATTTCAATTTATTATGTAGTGTGTTCTAATACGTTGTATATTCAAATTGTTTTGTAGTATCATATCGTTGGTAGGATACCTACTCCTAAAGAGGTAGGCTACCATCGAGGTCATAACCGGCCATCCACTTGACAGCATTTCTACGAGGAGAGACTCATCGCGGAGGAGCAATATAATCGTGCCATGAGGATTCCATAACCAGAAGATGTATGTTTTATTTTTTACATGAAAAGTATAGGTAACTCTAATTTATTGTTTGTAATGGTATTTATATACCTTAATCCTTTGTGTAGGCGAACCCTGATGCTAATGCCAGGAGGCATATTCTACGGTGGATTTCGTGAGGTTTAGCGGTGGATTTCGTAAAATTTTATTATTACCAGGGCTCATACACAAAGTGGATTCTTTGTGCGAGAAGTCGATGGGGACGCCTATGCTTTTCGAGCATTTTGTTAATTTAATGTATAAGTGGGTGATTCCATAGCGGGTGATTCTGCAAAATAATAAATGTTTATGAGTTTATAGTGCACACTCGTAATAAATTAAGGTTAGGATTGATTTCTAACCAATTTATTTTTGTAGATGAAGACTGCTAGGTATTCACTTTTGTCGATTTAATTGTATTATTTTTCTAACAATTGTGAATGCTTCAGTTGATGTGTAGAGCAAGCAGCGGTGGCAGTGAGAAGCATTGGAGGATAGCGTGTATTCAAATTATCATCAATTTTTTATGGGCGCGTATCTTAGACATGGCGCCTATATTTTATCACGCTTATTTATTAAAGCGCTTGATATTTATTTATTATTTTTGTATGTGTATGGGCGCACAATTTAAATATTTGTATTGGACATTGTATTTGGGTACCGCTTGACTTCTTGGGTGCCCAATAGCTTTAATTCTTTAGTGGCACAAAAGCAAACACAAAAGCTAAAGCGTGCTATTTTGTAAATTGGGCTATTATTTGAGCTTGAAGATAAATAATATATTAAATACATGCTTTGTGGAGCGCTCACACAAGGCATGGGGGGAGATTGCACCCAATTGGTCTCTTGTTCATGTCGTACAAGCTTTCTTCATGGGTTTTTGTGCGAAAAGTATAGGTATTTTGTTCTTGGGGACCTTCTGACGCTCACTACGTGCATATACGACGACCGATCTATACACCAGTGGTATCAGAGCGAAGCTGAGATCGAGAGCTTCAATCGTTTACCATCTCATGCGAAGGCGGAGCTCCTGGAACGATCGAGCTCTACAGTCAGTCTCGTGGAAAACGGTCCATAGCAGCATGTTCCTGGCACTCAAGAACCCCCTTCTGTACCATTTGATCGCGAAGGACCTCTCTCAATAGGCGAAGGACCGGCGACAAAGCTTCTTCATCAAGTCGTGGAGTAACAGATAAGAAATCCTCCATAGATTTAAAGCTTTCAAAGCTTTAAGGGATTAGTTATTAATTCTTCAAGAATCTTATTAAAAAGCTTCCATAATCGAATTCGTTAAATGGCGGCAGCGACATAAACTGAACAACGCCAAATCTGGCGAAAAGATATTGAGGTCCTCAAAAATCACGCTTAGTCAACAAAGCTTTAGACTTTAAATCGTCCAAATTCCCCAAGTCATCAAGGTCCTACAAGTCATCTTCAACGATTACCATAGCGGCAGTTCGTACTCAGCAACACACGACTCACTCTGGAAGTCCCTGTTCACACTTGCAGTCTTGCTGAACTAGTTTTAGCAAAAATAGAAGTTCATACGCAAGCTATACGCAGTCTACACGCAAAAAATTACTTTCTTGGAAGAGGGTTGTGACAATGAATTCCGCAATCGTAAAGGAGAAAGAATATAAAAGCCAAATAAAAATATACAAGCCTTGTAAACCCACCTTTGAGCTACGCTCATCCCGCTAACAAGGTTTCGAGAGTCTGAGGTATTTTGGAATTCTTCAGGATGACTGATCAAAACATGGACAATCTTATGGCTGAAGGTGATCTACCCGAACCAACAATGGAGCAAATGTTGGATTTGATTATGATGTAGCTTCAAGAAAAATGAAGAGCACGACAAGCTTTGTAAGTTCAATTGGCCAATTTGCAACGATCTACCACCGACCAAGATGGACCGCAACTTGAAGATCTTATACGACGTACCATCGATGCAACACTTGAAGCCCAATCCATTTGCAAAGAAACAAAGATAAGTAAAAGAAACTTCAAATTTTGTACTTTCAACGGATCACGCGATGGAAAGACTGTACTTGCTTTTATCAGCTAATTTGATGATTATTTCCATGAAGAAACATATGCTGAGAAAGACAAAATTAAATGTGTCACTAACCATTTAGTTGACCGAGCATCCTTATGGTGGACTGTGGTCCACAAGAGCGTTGATTGTGCCACTACTTGGGAGACTTTCCAAAAGAAATTTTTGCAGAATTTCCTTTCTCCTCAATTCCACGAAAAAGCCATCAAGCAATGGGATCTTCTACAACAAAGGCATCACAAACCTATTTCCCAATACACTGAACATTTCTGGAATGCCCTATTGCAACTACGTATGCTCGAAGATGTAGCTGAAGCAACTCATAAATGCAAGTTTATGTCTAGCCTACTTGGACATTTCTATGCGGAAGTCAATATGTTCAAGCCAACAACCCTTGAAGATGCAATTTCCTTGGCCCATGACACTGAAGACAAAATTCGCAGATGAGACAAGTGACCACAACAATTTCCAACTAATGGTAACTTTGGTTCCAAACAATTCAATTCAAATTTTTGAAGATTCAATCAAAGTCATTTTCTTCCATCTTCATTCCGTAAATCTTGGACACGACCACCTGCCTTGCCATCAAACACAAATCGAAACCCTAAGCCATCTCTTCAGTCAAATCCCAACATGCCTAAACTTTCTGCCATTACCAATAATTTATCCAAAGCAAAACCCATAGTTTGTTATAAATATCATCAACCTAGACATCTAGCAGCCAATTGCCAATCCAAAAAGCCATCCGTCCATATCAATTATCTGGGAGCAATAGAAGATGAAGAATGTGAGGAAATCCCGGACTTTACGGAAGACGATGATGACATTAATACTACTTCGGATACTTTGCCAGGTATGCCAACTCCCCATTCTTTATTATCAATGAAATGTTTTGTGCATGGTAAAGAAAAGACTATTTTACGTGATGATGGGAGCATACATGACTTTATTTCTGCAAAATTAGTCAAAGAATTGAATTTACAAACTGTTTCTACACATTATCGCATCAAGGCTGCATTCCTAGGTACGAGATATAATGGAACACAAGAGGTGCATAATTTAGAAATTAAAATTGGTGAATATATTGAACGAAGAAATTTCTTAGTTGCACCTTTGTAGTCTAGTGACATTATCTTAGGAATGCCTTGGCGTCATCAATACAATCCTGATATAGATTATTCTGCGCATTCAATTAAAATTTATTTTCAAGGAAAACAAATCACACTGCATAGTATGCATGCTTCCAATAATTTTCCACTGCTTACTCATACTCAAGCGAAACGTGCATTACGTAAACGTAGCAAATCCTATTTAATATGGGTGAATGAACTTCAAGCTAAAGAAAAACAAATGCATCCTAGGTATACACAATTTCTTACCCAATTCCAAGATTGTTTTGTTGCTGATTTACAACCTAGATTACCATCTTCATGACCTGAAGATCATAAGATAGATTTAATTCCTGGAACACAACCACCATGTAAAGCACCATATAGACATAACCAAATTGAATAGAAAGAAATTCAAAACCAAATAGAAGAATTGCTTAACAGAGGATTAATTAAACCTAGTAGTTCTCCATTTGGAGCACCTATTTTATTAGTGAAAAATAAAAATAATACATATCACATGTGCATTGATTATCGTGTCCTAAATAAAATTAGTGTTAAGAATAGATACCCGATACCTAGGGTAGATGATCTTATGGATAGACTACAAGGATCTGCCATATTCAGTAAGATAGATCTTAAATCTGGATATCATCAAGTAAGATTGGATAAATCTGATATATTCAAAATTGCATTTAGAACACAATTTGGACACTATGAATTTTTGGTTATGCCTTTCGGATTAACTAATGCACCAGCCGTATGATGAATCGCATATTATATGCTAATCCAGAAAAGAGTGAATTCTTCCAAACAAAAATTGAATATCTAGGACATATTATTTCATCAGAAGGTATTAAAGTTGACCCTAAAAAGATAGAAGCAATTTTAAATTGGCCCATACCCAAAAATGTGCATGAATTACGTTCTTTTCTAGGTCTTGCTAATTTTTACAAAAAATTTATGAGAAATTTCTCATTACTTGCATTACCTTTGACAAAACTCTTAAAGAAAAGTATTGTGTATAACTAATCTGACAATCAACAAAAGTCCTTTGATTTGCTAAAACATGCTTTAACTCATGCTCCTGTATTACAATTACCTGACTTCAATAGACCATTCTTCTTAGTAGTTACTGACACTAGTGGATCTGGAATATGAGCAGTCCTTATGCAAGATTCTCATCCCACAGCCTACTCTAGTTGCAAACTCAAACCATCTGAACTTAAATATTCAATCTATGACAAAGAATTGTTAGCTGTAGTACAAGCCTTACGTCAATGGAAACATTATTTAATGGGATCTGAATTTATGATCAAAACTGACCAACAAAGCATTAGACATCTTCTTAGTCAACCACAAATATCTGACCGACACATTAAATGGGCCATTTTTATTCAAAGTTTTCATCCCCTTATATAATATCAACCTGGAAAAGAGAATGTTGTTGCTGATGCTTTGAGTAGAAGACCAACAATTCAAAATATTTCTGTGATATCATTTGATTTTCTTATCCCTATGAAAGATACTTATCATCAGGATCCTACTTTTCAAGCTAATTGGAATAAACTAGTTGCAAATAATTGGATTCATATTGATTCATTGTCTTACACTAATGGATTCATGTTTTATGAAAAAAGATTATGTGTGACAGTTTCATTTCGATCATTTGTTTTGCATGAAATTCATTGTCCTCCATATCAAGGTCATAGAGGAATTATATCTACTTTGCGTACATTGATTGAAGATTTTTATTGGCCACATATGGACACTGATGTATCTAACTTTGTATCTGAATGCTTAATTTGTCAACGAGTTAAAAGACACCATGGTAAACAATATAGTTTACTAATGCCATTATCCATTCCATCACGACCATGGGAACAGAATTCAATGGATTTTATCACTGGTCTACCTAACACTAAAGCTAATCATGATATGATTTGGACTGTTGTAGATAGGTTTAGCAAACAAGCATATTTTATTCCATGCAAGAAAACTTTAACTGCATCTCAAGTTGCTCAATTGTTTTTGAAAACTGTTTTCACTAACCATGGTTTACTAAAAGTCATTATTTCTGATCGTGATTCTAGATTCTGCAATAATTTTTGGATTACTTTGTTTGTTAACTTAGGAACAAAGATTGATTTTTCATCTACATTTCATCCTGAAACAAATGGTCAAACAAAAGCTACTAACAATACTATTTTAGATCTTTTGCGTGCTTACACCATTTCAAAACCACACACATGGGATACATATCTACATTTACTTCAGTTTGCATATTATAACACACCACACACAACTACACAAAGAAAGCACCATTTGAAATTATCTATGGATATCGATTGCATACACCTATTGCATCATTAAACAAAATTCAAACTGCTGATGATATTGCTAACATACATGCTACTATTTTTTATGAAGTTAAAGATATGATTGCCAAAGCCTAGCAATTATACACAAAACAAGCAAACAAGAAAAGATAGACTGTGACTTTTAAAGTTGATGATTATGTTTGGTTACGAATTGAAAAACGCAGATTACAAAGTACAGATAATCACCCCATTGTCAAATTAGCACCTAGATTTTATGGACCATTCAAGATCATACACAAAATCAATGACAATGCATTTAAACTAGAATTACCACAACATTGGAAAATCCACAACACCTTTCATATCAGTCTATTACGACCTTTTAGAGGACAACTACCTGTACACCCTGTCTATGAAAACCCTCCTTTACTAGATGATGAAACTGAAATCCTTGAGCCTGAAACTATTATAGATACTAACTTTATGACCACTAGATCTAGCCATAGATATTCTAGATATTTGGTCAAGTTTAAAAATCATCCTGTTGAAGAGGCCCAATGGATGCACGCTAGAGATCTAAGTGCTTTCTCCACACTACTAGCTCCACATTGAGCTAATAGCAATTGAGGACAATTGCTATCCCACCCCAGGGATATGATGCCAAGAGGCATATTCCACGGTGGATTCTGTGAGGTTTTGTGGTGGATTCCGTAAAATTTTATTATTATCAGGGCTCATACACAAAGTGGATTCTTTGTGTGAGAAGTCAATAGGGACGCCTATCCTTTTCGGGCGTTTTGTTAATTTAATGTGTAAGTGGATAATTCCATAGCAAGTGATTCCACAAAATACATATTTAAATTAATAAAGGTTTATGAGTTTAAAGTGTGCACTTGTAATAAATTAAGGTTAGGATTGATTTCTAACCAATTTATTTTTGTAGCTAAAGACTGCTAGGTATTCACTTTTGTCGGTTTAATTGTATTATTTTTCTAACAATTGTGAATGCTTCAGTTGATATGTAGAGCAAGCAGCGGTGGTAGTAGGAAGCATTGGAGGATAGCGTGTATTCAAATTATCATCAATTTTTTATGGGCGCATATCTTAGGCATGGCGCCTATATTTTGTCGTGCTTATTTATTAAAGCGCTTGATATTTATTTATTATTTTTGTATACGCATGGATGCACGATTTAAATATTTGTATTGGACATTGTATTTGGGTACCGCCTGACTTCTTGGGCGCCCAATAGCTTTAATTCTTTAGTGGTACAAAAGCAAACACAAAAGCTAAAGCGTGCTATTTTGTAAATTGGGCTATTATTTGAGCTTGAAGATGAATAATATATTAAATACATGCTTTGTGGAGCGCCACATAAGGCGTGGGGGGAGATTGCACCCAATTGGTCTCTTATTCATGTCGTGCAAGCTTTCTTCATGGGTTTTTGTGCAAAAAGTAGAGTTCTTTTGTTCTTGGGGACCTTCTGACGCTTACTACGCGCGCATACGGCGACCGATTTGTGCACCAGATGCAGTTGAGGATAGCGAAGGGGGAACTAGCAGTAATAGTGGCGACAGCGGCAGCAACATCGGCACAGGTAGCGGTGGTGGTAGCGACGATTATGCCCGCTTTGAGGAGATGTAGAGGAGCCCCATGCATGCATGCCTCCCTTTGGCTTGTAGTTTTCATTTTTGATATGTATTACTTTCAGCTAGTGCTTGCGACCACGACCATGCTTGAGGTGTCAAGCACTAAAACTCATAATGAAAAAACGTTTCATCTATATATATATGAAATTTCGTGTTCTACATACATTGTTTTGTTTTTAGTACAAAAATCGTCAAAATAATCTTTCTCTATTTTCCCTAAGCATACAATTTGATGTTGATGGGGGAAGAAAACCAGAGAGCATGTGGCTTGCAAAGCCACATGCTCTCTGGTTTTTTTTTCATACCTTTGTTTTGCACGTCTATCAGCGCGTCTAAATTGCAAGAAAAATGCACGTCTATTATCGTCAAAAATTTGCAAAGTACACGCTTTTTTAGACACGCAGTTACATGCGTATATAGATGCATAATATGAATATATCTACTTTTTATAAATATGATTATATATTTACGGAGTGCCTCAATAGGCGTGTCTATATGCGCGTGTAGATTTCACTATAAGTGTGCTTTTAGACGCGAAATTTTAGACTCGGTAGTAGACGCGGTAATAAACGTGCCTGACATTTTTTAACACAGTTCAAATATTACGTCTACAGGCACGTCTATGGAGCCTTTTTGTTGTAGTGACATAAGATAGAGAATAAGGTGCAGGAAGGCAATGTGCAATAGGAAAAGATGTATAGAATCCTTGTAGAATAAGAAAAAAGAAGAAGGGAACTGAAGAAGGAGAGTGATATCACAATAGAAGAAAAAAAAGAAGAGGTGAGAAGGGAGAAAAGGACAAAATCATGATTATCAAAGAAAAAAAAGTCTTAATGCTAACCATAATAAATACTAAGTAATTTACAACAAGAGCAAGCTACACGCTTGAAGGAATATGAAGACTTCCTCATACAGGTACACATTGATCTTATAATGAAAGATTTGCATAAGAGAGAAGAAGAGCTACATAGAAAGGAGGAGGACCTACACAACAGGGGAGAGGATTTGGTAAGAAAAAATGATGAACATTCAATAGAGAGATGTGAAACTTCTAGTAGAGGGAAGGATAAAGTCAATGAAGCACAACCAAAACTACAACTAATGCTAATTACCCTCCAAACCATGCAAATAGAACTACTGGAGCTAAACAAAGGGCAATTCATAGAGGAGGCTATCTCTTAAAATGATGGACAATAGTTGGATGATTCCATGATTGGTTCTCATGAGCAAGGTGGCATTTTGGTATATGTAGGGGAAAACTAGCTTGCACTAGAGCAACTGTGTGAAAAACTGAACAAGGAGAAAGCTCAAGTACATAGAGACAACATAGAATTACAGAGCTAGATTGGACATAGTAATGGAGACATACCAAGAACACTCGAAGTAGACTTCAATGCATCAACAGGATCCAGAATCAAGTAAAGAGAAAAAATAAGGAACTCGAAGAGCTAAAGATACAAGGCCAGGGGATGAAAGAAATGTATAAGCAAGTCGAGGAGGCTAAAATATGACTGGTAGAAATTAGAGTGCAGATGGAGTAAGATTAATGGGACAAGATGATCGGTCTTGACTAGAGAAGTTGCAGATGTTCAGTAAGCCCACACAACTACAAGTCACCTTCACAAGTGTGAAAACCATCCTAGAGACCAACCTTATGAAGGTAGTACCAAAAAATAGTAGGGAAAGCCAAACAAGCCCACTCAAACATGGCATAGTGCATGGTGACTAATTTGGGTAGTGCCCTCTTCTTATGAGAAATTCAATACAAAGAGCAAGTAGTTGTGTGCAAGTATGTCATCTCCACCTAACAATGAATGTATCATGAGATAATAAACCATTGTGGTAAAATATCAAATAGAATAGGTTGACGAGCTCAAGGCCAAATTAGGAGTGGCCATTGTGACCTCGCAAAATATTGATTTTTGAGCAAAACTTAGATTGATAACCTATGAGCGTACGAAGGAGAGACTAGTGGCCCATCTTCACAAGGTGGAGTATAATTATCATAAATTGAAAGAGAGACTAATGGTCCATCTTCACAAGGTGGAGTAGAAAGATCATAAATTAAAGGACATGAGGTTTTGGGTGCCTACCACTTCATCATTAAGAAGTGAAGGCCATCGACTATGGAGAGGGGAAACATGGAAACCATCCTCAATAATGACTCCTTCTAAAGAGTTGGTTGAGCTTTTAGATTATGATACTCAACTAGAAGTAACCAATATGAAGTTTCGCATCCACAACATGATTTAGAACACCCCTAGAATGGCGAGAAGCCTATGAGAGGATATTGAAAGTGTGGAGAGTCCAACCACAGAAAGTGAGAGATGTCCCTTTTAACATACAATCTCAATGAGAGGGAGGAACACATGATGCAATCACATTTGATTTTGAAGTTTATGAGGACTCTAAATCCACAAAATACCTCCTTTTGAAGATAGTACACTTGCTCACTAAGACTAGGGAGAGATGGTCTTAATGGACCAATAGGATATGGAAGCCCTTTGCAAAAACTAAAAACTTATAGGTGCTCAAAGGAGCAATTAAAATAGACTATGCGATATGGATTTCTTAAGAGTGGAATATTGGGAGTATGAGACAATGACCTATAGTAAAATGGCTAAAATACTATCTGTTAGGAATGATCCAATGTTTAACATTAATGGAGATAAGTTCCTCATATTTCGCAGATCAAGGAAAGTCTTCTTAGCACATTTGATAAAGTTAAGTAGCGTGCAAGCATCCAACTATGGGTCTCTAGTCAAGATGTCTAGCTAGTAAAAACAATGATCTATACAGGTCTACAAAAAGCAAACGTTGGGCATATTTTAGGGTTATTGTATTTCAACTTATGGTTGTATGAAAAGCAAGTGGCAGATCACAAGATTACTGGACTTGCATGTGTGGAAAGCATATTACAAGCTTTGATAATAGCTTCTTGAATACCTATGGATGTGAGTGTCAAGAGCTAGGCAGGCAAGCAATGTGCTTGTCAAGATAGTTAAGCGTGAGTATAAGTAGAGCAAGAGTAACTAATAATCCTAGGGTTCTATTTGTAAGTCACTTGACCTAGAGAAGAGTCTCGGATGGCTACTATTGGAACAGATAGAGTGAATTTTTGGCAAGGATATCCTTGGCTTTGTAGAGTGGTGTTGCTAGGGGATTGCTAGAAGCCACCTATCCAATTCACATTCCAACTCTTCTCGAGAAATTCCAAACCATGTGATATACCTTACTAATTTTCATTTCTTTGCTAATTTGTGCATTCAAGATAAAGTGCATTAAAGAGATTAGGGCAAGCCAAAATCATATATCATTTTCAAGCCACCAATGGAAAAACTATTGATGTTCCGCAGCAACGCAATATTGAAAGTTCACACACGAGCATTGAAAGGGCGACCATCGGATGGCGCCCATCATCTCCCCCTCCCCGGGCCCGCCGGGTGCGCGCGTGCTGTTGACTTGAGGAATTAAAACAGGACGATCGAAGGAGGCGTGCTCGAACAAAAGATTGTCCGCTGTTTCTAAATTCGCACAGTTGTAAATTAGTGCGCGATGACGCCGGCAACGGAAATCACGTTCTTCTGAATCGAAAATTACCAAGAAAAACATGTGATACACAGCAGCTGTACAGTACCATGGAATCGCATCCACCAGAATAACTTGCCCATCCAGTAGCCAAACTATTTATATAGCCACGCCAGGGACGTAAACTAATCACCAACAAGCCAGCAGAGAGACTGAGCAGTTTCTCTTACAAATTGTTATAGTTGCTAATCCAGGATTCTCTGCGCCATGGCGGTGATCAGAGCTTCTCGCATGCTTAGTGTAGCAGCTGTGCTCATACAGGTGGTGATATTCTCGCATGGCCAGTTGCAATTGTCGTGTATATTTAAGTAAGATGTAAATATCGTATAGTTGCTGCATATATAGTAACCCGTGATTAATAATCACATTATTGCTGGCTGCAGGTGGCGATGATCGTGATGGCGGCGATGGTGGCCGAAGCGCAGCGATGCGGGTCCGATAACGGCGGCCAACATTGCAGCGGCAAGAACTGCTGCAGCAGGTTCGGATACTGCGGGACCTCTGACGATCACTGTGGCTCAGGTTGCCAGCCTCGATACGGAAAGTGTGGAAAGGGCGGCAGCTGCTTCCCTGGTGCGTCTTTCATAGAACTTCTGCAACCGACGTAATACGCGTTTTTACGGAATTCTTTGTAGCACTAACCAGTCTGTGAACACTGCATCGGACGTAACCAGTCTTAAACTTATACGGGCTTCCTTGTCCTTTAGTGGAGACTTATAATGCATGGTTTGAAGTCTATCTTTATTATTAGTTAACGAGAGGTGGGGGCGGGTGCCACGAGGCAACCCCCCACCTCCCCCACAAGAAAAAAAGAGAACGCGGGGGTGGGTGCCACGTGTCCAGCACCCGCCCCTGCCCGCAAAAATCGCGTCCGCCCCGGCGCAAAGCGCCAGACTGAGTCTAGGCGCGGAGCGCCTAGTATGTATTACCTAGATCCGTTGGCGCCTATATGCGAAGAACGGACTTGATTTGTAATAAAGGCTAAATTCATGATTCTACCCAATGGGACACTTTAACCTCCTTTTTTAAAATAGTCTAATCATGCTTCAAAGTCACAACATGAAAAATGCTTTCTCAAAAAAAAAACTCAGCATCCAAAGTGCCAATTTTAGTGTACATCCATAAAAACCTTCCACATATACCTTTGATCAGACCCTATATTGTCTCAATTCTATACCATGGACACATAATAGTCAACACCCTTTATGCAATCCAAGTCTAGTGTACACTTGCATCTTTAAAGTGAGATCCTTAGTGTGATTCCATTGACTTGGAATTTATAACAACATTTTTTCCTTAAAGGTAATGCGCTGATCAAGACACGAGGTGGCATAAATAAGCAAATATCAGAACTTGCAATTGGAGATGAGGTAACATACATCATCCCCATCATGCAATTCAAAGTAGTATAACGTCTACATATTATTGAAATTTAACCATAGAATGTAGTAGACTGATAATTTCATGTGAATACTCTAATTCTAATTTGTAAAATATCGGTATATAATCTTATCTAGTTGTGCACAGGTGGCTGTAGTCAATTACGATGGAGAAGTTTCTTATCAAGATGTGTATGCCAATGGTCACCTTGATGCACATGCATTATCTGAATTCATTACTATCTTGCTTAAGAATCCCAAAACAAACACCAGCAAGACATTACAACTTACACCTGACCATTTCACCATTACTAAATCAGGTTGATTTGAATACCGTATACCAAAACATTGTTTGGTTAATAATAGTTTTACCATGATTTGCCTTTCAACTAGTCCTACTATGGATACATTTGATGCTAAGCAAGCATACATATTGTGGCCTTGCCATACAGAGAAGGATGCTATGATCTATAAAAGAGCTATTGACATTCATCAAGGTGATATGATGATGGTTGTTGATGATGACTTGAATGTCTTCCAATCTGTTGTCACTAGTAAGTAGCATCTTGCTTGTAACCTTTTTCCATATTCAATGGAAATTATACATAATGTTTCTTTTTGTGTAGTGTATAATGGTTAAAGTGTTACGATTCATAAATTCCTCTTACAAAAAGTTCTAACAAGGCATGTTGTTGTATATAGATGTCAAAAAGGATCACTTGATGGGCCTTTACAATCCCTTCACCCTTGTGGGAAGTATTATTGTCAATGATGTGGTGGTTTCATGCCATAGTGAATGGTTCTTGGACAATACATTTGACAGGCTTGGCATATCACACTTGCTTCCAACCACTTACCAGGTCTACATGCTTCATTTTTGCATCTATCAACTACCTTAAAGATGTATCATTTAGTTACTTTATTTGTTGTACCTTTTCACAAGATTTAGAAGTTTTCAATTCAAGAATATATTTAGATAAACTTAAGTAATCTATGACTACTATTTAATACCTTTTGATGAGGGAGGGGTGTGTAGAGACAACATGTCATAAGATAGCACTAGCTAACCATAGATTACTATGCTAGTACATTTTTTATGAGAGGAGGGGTATGTAGGGAAATGTAATAAGATAGCACTAGCTCATTCAACATACTAGTTTATATATCTAAGAGTTTTATCATGACAAAGGGTAAAAATCAAAATAGGTGACGGGAAAAAATAAATGAGAGAGAGGTACATAAGGGGATAGAAAATTTTCAAAGAATATGTAAGTATGGAGTTTTAAAAGTAATCATAGAATGGAGGTGCAATATAGGCTATCCATGTGGTGTGCCACCAAGATAATCAATTTGTGTTTGTTCTTGCAGGCAATTCTAGCACCTGTACGAACACTCTACAAGGTGATAGGTAAAGAATCATACAAATCCATGTATCAAAACATTGATTCACGCCTCAATATTGCAGAATCAGGCTCTAAATTAGGTGGCTATATGAAGCTTCTTGCACTGTCATTATCTCCAACTTCCCACAACAAGCATGTAGCCTAGGTCTACAATCAACTTCATTTGGATAAAACACCTTTGTGGCTTAAAGAATTTGTCACAAAAGAGCTACTAGAAGAAATAACTAAAGTTATTAGATGTACAAATGAATAAGTGCCACTACTTGTAGCATGGAAACTTATAATGGAATGCTAACGAAGCACTAGCTTTGTTAAAGCTTGCTATATTTATGAAAAAGGGCATTCATAGTGATACAATATGTTTGCATACTTAAAACATGGGAATTCTTAATTCCAATCAAAATAGAATGCAATCATTCACTTGCTTGCTTGTTGACATAAAGAAGCCATGATTCGGATACATTTACCTCCATATCTTGCTTAGCTTTATGAGAAATGGATGTCAATGTAGAAAACCACAACACTATTTAACTTTGAATTGTCTTAAAAGGTTTTAGTTTTCTACTTTGGCAACATCATGACAATTAATATGACTCCTCTAATTATCTCATGTTTCCAGATTATGGTTTTTATTACGTTAGCACTCAAAAAGTTCACATTAACCTTCTCAAGGTTTGCATATTCGTAGTAATATTTCAAGCTTCATTATTTCATAAACACTAGTCTCATAATTCTCCACAAAAGTGCACACAATCTACTTAATATGTAGGACTCACACATTATTTGACAACATTTGAAATAACATGTCCATACGATATTAAGGTTTAATGGAACTTTGATTATGTTAATGGATGGTACAAATTAAGTATTTGTGATAGTTTTAAGAGAAAGTTCACCTTCAGAGATTTTGTATGTGTAAAATCACTATCATAGCATTCAAAGACTAATTTTAAAAACCCCTTATTTGTGAGATCTTCATAGATAAAAATGTGGTGTCTCTATTCAATCTGTATACCCCTACTAGATTATAGCCTTCTATGTATAAATATATATCTTTAAATGCCATTTTAAAGATATATTATAGTCAATCAACATAGTAGACATACATATTTGTGTGATCCATAACACCTTCATCTCCCCCCCCCCCCTTCCCCTCTTTATTGTAATTATCTTGATGAGGATGCATGATACACATACCAACATATTATTCACAAGATCTTCTTGATGAATTATAATTAGATTTTTAAATATAAATGCTACTTAAAATTACCTTATTCTTTTACTTTGAAAGATGGCCATGAAAATATGTGCTTTCCAGCTTATTCTAAACCCTTGTAGTTTTTGAAATATCATATTGCATTGGTTAGATTTCTTGAAATTATGTATTGTCATGTTCTATATTCAAAAAATAAAAGAAACAACCACTTTGTTCTACTTTTAAAATCTAATAACTTGAAAGGATATTTGAATAATGGGTACATATAGTGCTAATATAATAAGAAATATCAATATTATTGTACATATCAATTTCATAGAAAATCTATCATTAATGGTTAGAGAAGGATTGTCTAATTTCAAATTTCTAAATCACTCTCCACAAAGATACATGGCAACAAAATGTAACCATAAACACGATCCACAGGCATGCATTTATGGGTATGTCTATTAGCAAGTGTTATGAGGGCAACAAGAACTTGGAAAAACCAAGAATTATTAGTTCACAAATTACAAGGAATTAACTTAAAGAAGAATAAGATTTTGATTTTTTATTGCAAGATATAAACTTACAACAATATACTTCTTGATACAAGATTGATACAATGGTGTTTACGCAACAAGGTTAGATCCCAAAAAGAAGACAAGATCTTGATACAAAGACTAGATCAAATACAAGATAAGATAAGAATTAAAAATACATGGCTTGAACTAGAACTAGAAGAATCTAGGTTGGAAGAGTCTCAAAATCGGCATTGTCAAGATTGAAGGACTTGTAGCCCAACACCCTTATTTATACTAGACTTGAGGAGGTTAAGGGAAAGCTTCTAAATGATGACATCACTTATTATATAAGCATAACTAACATAAGAAATATTGATGTAAGCACTAATGCAAGCCCTCTCTTTTAACCATCCAAATATTTTCTAAAATCTTCTTATAATCTTCTAGAACTTTCTCAAATTTTCTAGAAGTTTTCAAAGGATACTAGGTTTTTTGGTGTCCATGGCATTACCCCCACCTTTAGTGATAAGTTCCTTGAGAAGTAGTAGGATTTATTAGTAAGGCTCTAGGCTTCAATGGATGTTGTTGATGAAACTCCTTTATTTTTAGCAAATCATCAAGTGTCTCTCTCTTTATATTTGTCTTTTATAGGCACAAGTAGACCCCCCTACTTCAAAACAAGTAGAGCAACCCTCTTTGTAGATTCAAGTAGACCCCTTGCTTCAAAAAAATGAGCTATCCCTATGCTTAAGAAACCCTTGTGCTTATAAGTAGACCCCCCTACTTCAAAAAAAGTAGAGCAAGCCTCTTTTTAGATCCAAGTAAACCCCTTACTTCCAAATATGAGCTATCCCTATGCTTAAGCAACCCTTGTGCACACATCAAAACCATATAACCCACCACATATACGAAAGTCTCTTATGAAGCATCCAAAGCCAAGTTTTTTTGCTCCACCCAAACCAAGCCACAAATGGCTATTAAGTAGTTGTGAAATGGGCTATTGCAACCTTGAATCAAGCCTCAATGGCTCAACTTAGTGCCTATTTGATGTAAATCTAGATATTGCTAATGAGAATAATATCTCTATCAATGTGTGGGTAGCAAGCATCAATATGAAAAAAGTAACTTGAATCCTTAATCTTCATGAGAAAGATTCACTCCTTGCACTCTATGCTCCAAGCATGGGCTCACAAAAAAATTGGACACTGCTTCGATACTAGCTAAGAGGAAAGCAATTATGGGATGGGAGGTAGAAGCTATGGAGTGCAAGAAGATTGAGAGAGAGAGAATGCAAGAGAGTTTATGTTAGTACAAAATAAATGGTACTCTTATTTGTTGTTAAATTCACTTATATATGATTGTACATTGAGTATATATACAAGGGGTTCACATTTGACTATTGGCCATTGGCTTTCACCCCAACAAAGAGTATGTCAAATGGAGAATGTGGTTCCTATAACATACCCATTGAACAAGAGCATATAGCTTATATAGAGAATTCAAACAATGTATCTCATGGATCTAATGATTATCTCTAGCTTTCTCAAGATGTAATAAATATGAATGCAAATATTCATAAACTCAATCAAAAAATGGATCCAAATTTTGACCAAATGATTGCAGCCATCAACAACTTGACTGGCAAGTCATTTATTGGTCGGTCCCCACAAATGGCTCTATCTTTATGAAACAATATAATTAGCCTATTCCATCTAGCTATGAGGTTGGGGAGCCTTCTAAAGCAAGATATACAAATCAAAAAATACATCTATAACATAAGTATACTATGATGGACATACCATTACTTTCTCTAAAGAATCAAGAGCATCATGAAGATTCTCACCCCCTTTCTAGAGCCAAAAAAGTTAAAAATGGGTGGGGAACAAGGCACCCCCCATTCTGAGAAGTCACCCATCCCAATAATATTCATGTTAGTATGTGCTATCGTGGCACTTTGTCTCTATGGGTTGAAATCTTACAAGATCTCTATTCCTATCAAGATTTCATGTGTGTGTATATGGGATGTGTTTATGTGTCCAAGAGAGTTATACTTGATCTGCTAGTATCTATGAGGAGTTTTAAAATCATTTCAGATGTTGGATGGAACAAAATATATCATTCATCCTTGTTGGACTGGCCATTTTAAGTGTCCAGCTCCAAAGTTTGAGTACCGAATGATGTGGCAATTGTCGCTAGGAGTAGTTTAGTTTTTTCTAGTAAAAGCTACCAACTACATACAAATGCCTGGTAAAAGCTACCGACTACATGTAAAAAGGGAGCTGAAAACTTATGACATGATGGCTAAAAATGAAGATATTTCAGACATTTTTTTTGGACTGATTACTACTGACACATTGGCTGAAATATATGCAGCTGCTTATGCAGAAAATCAGGCTGAAAATCAGTCCATAGAAGTATGTACATTGGATTTGTATCAAACAATTCAAGAATTTGTTGAGCAGGAAGACAATGGTTTACTCAACAAGGCTAAAGCACAAGTGGAGACAAAATACAAGACAGTGGATAAGAAAGTCAAACATGTGGCAGTCCCACTGCCTCCTGAAAGTGAAGGGCTCACTGATAGGGCAGTAAATCAGCCAAGTCTTCGTGATCCTTCTAACATTGGTCATAAGTTTACATCTGAAAGTATAAAAGAGCTCAAAATAGGTGAAATTTATTTCCTTTTGCCGACGGAAAAACACTTTTTAATGAAAATGCCAATGAAACATGGAAAAGCTTTTGCTTTTCAACCAAGTGAAATAGGCTGTGTGGATCCAAATATTGTGGTTCCTATGGTCATTTTTACGGTCCCACATGTGCCTTTGAACCTCAAGCCCATTCCCGTTCCAAGGGCGCATCTGCCCAAACTATTGGAACTTCTAAATGAGAATATTAGAATGAAGATTTTAGAACCTTCTTCAGCACCTTACTCAAACCGATGGTTTACTGTGCCTAAGAAAAATGGATCTTTACGATTCATTCAAGATCTACATCCTGTCAATCGTGTCACAATCCGAAATGTTGGTTCGAGTCCAATTGTTGATAAGTTTGCTGAGGCTTTTGCAGGTAGAGCAATTTATTCTATGGGAGACCTATATTCAGGATATAACCAATTTCAGCTTTCATTAGAAAACGAGACATTACCACAATGAAGACACCTCTTGGATTGGTTCGCATGTGCACTCTACCACAAGGTGCAACAAACTCCGTAGCCCATATGATGAATGCCATGTACAAAGTCTTAAGCGACTTTATTCCACAACTTACTCTTCCCTTTCTTGATGGCGTACCTATCAAGGGATGTGAAGTCAATGAAAAGAATGCGGAGCTTGACAAAGATGGTTGCAGGACATTTTTAGTTAACCATATTCAAGATTGTGACAGGATTTCGACAAGGCTAGAAGAGGTACATCTTACCTTTTCTAGAGGTAAGTAAATTTTTGGAGTAGAAGTCCTAGTGGTCGGTCATCTATGTGGCCCCTATGGATGCAAACCTTCTCCAATCAAGATAGATGCCATCAAAAAACTGCAAGAAAAATGCACAAATGTTTCGAAGGTGAGAAGATTTCTTGGTGCATGTGTATTCTATCTCATATGAATACCACATTTTTCTCATGTAGCCAAAAATCTTTATCAATTATTAAGAAAAGGCCAAAGATTCTCTTGGAATAAAGAGCATACTCTCACTATGCATAAATTAAAGAAGCTATTAATTTCAGCCCCCACTCTCAAAAGGACTGACTATTCAAATGGTCAACCCATCATCCTTGCTGTGGATACAAGTCCCATTGGGATAGGATGGGCTGTCTGCCAAGAGGATCTTGAAGGTAACAGGTATGTAGTTTGTTTTGGAGCAAAAGTTCTCAATGAACGTCAAAGAAGGTATGCACAAGTAAAAAAGGAATTGTGGGGAGTTGTAACAGCATTAAAGTGTGATCGTGAATACTTTATAGGTGCTTCCATAGTGGTAAACACTGATTGTCTTCCACTCTTGGGCATGATTGTGAACTGCTCTACACCCGACATTGCTATGCTAAGATGGATTGCATATATTAAGTCACTCAACCCTAAATTAAAGCATATTGCAGGAAAGGCGAATCCAGTTACTGACATGCTATCACGTGCACGATATGACAATGAAGAAGAGCTAATGGAAGAAGATGAAGCTGAAGAATCTATACTTGCTAAATTTCATTCCATGGCTGCTGAAAATACCTTTTGAGTTACTGCATATATTGGTCCAAAGCTGAAAACAACAGGATAGTCAACTAGAAGCCAGCATGCTCATTGCATTGCTCAAGTTCTAGTTCATTTCCTTGAAGGACATTATGAAGAAGATCGGCCAATATTTGAGCACAATGAAAAAGAAGGAGACTTGGACTGATGAGGAGTTCAAACATATCAAGAGGAAAGCTTATGGATTTTTTCTTAAAGAAGAACATCTATGGAAGCACGCAAAGAAGAAGAAAGGAGCGCATGTCTGAGTTTTAGGAAACAAAAGATTACAACAACAGGTAATGAAGGAATTTCATGAAAGCTTGTGGGCTGGCCATAGAGGCATATGGGGAACCTTTAGTAAAGTTAAAGAAAAATATTTGTGGCAAAACATGTATCGTGACATAGCACATTTTCTTGAAACCTGCTATATGTGTCAAATGTATTCTATGGTCAAGCATCGAGATGGGTTACAACCAACTTATACTTTGTCTATACATTAGAAATGGGTTATTGATCTTATAACCATGCCTACAGGAATATGGAATATGCGGTATTTAGTGCTTGCAAGAGAGGATCTAATCAATTAAGTTGAAGGCAAATCCTTAACAACCAAATCCACTCAAGTTGTTTGTCGTTTTTTTCTTGAAGAAGTGTTTTGTAGATATGGTTGTGTGGGTAAAGTAACTGCAGATAGAGGAGAGTTGGATGCTAATGAGGCTGGCAACTTCTTTGCTCAATTGGGTATTAAGTTGGCTTTAACTTCATCCTACAAATTTAAAGGAAATGGAAAGAGTGAGAGAGGTCATCAACCTATTCGTAAAGCTCTAGCAAAGTCTTGTAGAGGAAAGATCAAAGAATGGCCTAAAATGCTACCTTTTGCATTATGGGCTGACTGGACTACTCACAGTTCAGTGACTGGCTATATGCCAGCTAAACTTATGCATGGATAACAATAAATTATGCCAATTGAAGAATCTATTCTCACATGGAGTCTTCTACCTTGGGAGGAAGGCATCAGTAGAGAAGAGTTGCTAACTTTGCGCATATGGCACCTAGAAAGAATGCCTCAAGATGTTCAAGCAGCTATTGAGAAGCTAAAGACAGTAAGACTAAAGAACAAAAGAATATTTGATAAGCGACATCGACTTTGGCCAAGAGCAATTCAAGAAAATGACTAGGTGCCTGTCTATGACAGCAGCCTAGACAATCAATACAGTGCTTCTAAGAAGATGGTAAAGCATTGGTTTGGCCCATATGTGGTAAAGGTCGTTCATGACAATGCCACATATTCATTGGCTAAATTGGATGGAACAAGCATGAAGATACCCATAGCTGGAAAAAGAATCAAGCTCTTCAAATGAAGAGAAAGTTCAACATATGAGCTAGAAGACTTGAATATAGTTCAGGAGCACGAAGACATAGAGAAAGAAGAAGACACAGAAGATGAAGACATTGACATGGCAGAAGATACTTCTTCTGACACTACAAATCCATAAGACTTTGGCACATGCCCGAGGATGTGCAGGTTAGGAGGGGGTGAATGTCGTGCCGCTATGCACACACCGTGAAAAAAAATCTAGAGTGTGGCTTCCTTTTAGATTTAGAGAGCCAATGCCACTTTAGGCATTAGTATTAGTGTCCATGGTTCAAAATATTAGATTTTTTTGGACAAGTTTTTAGTCAATTTTTTATATTCCAGATATTATCTCTTGTAAAAATCCATAAAACTATAGATAACTTTTAGATTAGGATGACATGTAAAAGAAAACATGTAGCTTTCAGCTAATTTGAGAGGATTTAATGTTAAAAAAGAGATTAGTGAAATCGCGCGATGTACGATCGCTGTTTTCAAGCAGTGAACAGCACTCCGAAAGTGGAAGATGAAGAAGGAGTGATCTAGCAGGATTCTGGCCAGGTGTCCAAGTATTGAACCCCGCTTTCGGAGCCATTAGAAGCATTAGATTGGCGATCTGAGCAGCATAGAGGAAGGTATTATTTTGTACACGTTTTTATCTATTAGAGTTATATTTTCTCATAATGCTAAAAGAAACTGACAGGCTTCATCTCTGTTAGTATTCTTGTATATTGTCTAATTCTTTTTGGGAGTATTCTTCTACATCTTCAATCTCTTCGAACCCCTTCTCTTCCGTCTACTCCTCTCCTTGAATCTATCTACACCTTGTTGTCTCTTATCTTCAAGAACTTGGCTTGAAACCTTCAACCCTTCTCTTATCTCAACCATCTCGGAAGTCTAAGCTCTTGAACCCCCATACATTCTTCTCTTGCCAAACCCCTCTGGTGACCTTCAACCCTATGCACTGCGAGAGCGTCCCTATGATGAACGACATTCACGAACTCTCTGCATGTATTCCGTGTGACACTTAGTAAACCCGACGTGAAAGCCGAAACTCAAATTGCAAGTAATGGATGAAGCAGTGGAACATGCACTAGATGCAGTATATGAGGAAAGGTGTGTGTTTGAGTGTTATGATCCTAAAGGTTATCTTGCATGCTACAAGGCAGATATGAAACTTAGAGGTGTCCCAAACAAACATTGTCGCAACGCATAGGGTTGAAGGTCACCACATGGGTTTGACAAGAGAAGAATGTATGGGGGTTCAAGAGCTTAGACTCCGGAGATGGTAGAGATAAGAGAAGGGTTAAAGGTTTCAAGCCAAGTTCTTGAAGATGTTGATAGAGCTTCCAACTACATATTCTTAGCAAAGATTACAAGAGTATTATCACAAATCAAGCTTGTTCTCTTGACTATAAGAGCAATCACAAATTATAAAATCAAGTACACTATGCTATCATGTATCATAAACAACTCTGCATCCCATCATTCATACATGATGCCATAGCATGAATCAACTTTGCATGATTACATTCAATGTAGTCTGGTAGGGACAAAAGCTAATGAGTCAGTTACAAGGCTTGTAGGGAAAAGAGACTTACTTCAAGAGAGCTTCAAATTGAGTTCCTAATAAGGATAAGTTACCACAACCAAGAAACAAGAGAAAAATATCCTCTTAATTCAACTCAAAGCATCTATGAATGATCTACAAACATTGCCTTGCCATAGGGGCACATAATACTTGCATATTTTGACAATATGTCTTCTGTAGAGTAAGAAGTGAATTAAAAGAACAATGTTGTAGCTAATTCTCTGAATATAGCTAAAGATATCAGCCCCAAATCAGCCCAAATATCTTTCAGAATTCACCTTTGATGATAGCATAAACTTCCCCAAACACGGTGTCAGTGCATTTGGTGTCGAGAGTCCACCACAGGGGTAAGAGATAGCAAGATGAAGGTAGATTCAGGGAGAGGAGTAGACAGAAGAGAAGGGGTTTGAAGAAATTGAAGACCAATAAGAATACTCCCAAAAAGAATTAGAAAATGTAAAAGAATACTAACAGAGATGAAGCCTGTCAGTTTCTTTCAGCATTATGACAAGATATAACTCTAATAGTCAAAAACGTGTATAAAATAATACCTTCCTCTATGTTGCTCAAATCGCCAATTTGATGCCTCCATTGGCTCCAAAAGGGGGGAAAAATACCAGCACAGCTTACCAGAATTCTGCCAGATCACTTCTTCATCTCCCCCTTCAAAGTGATGTTCACTGTCTGAAAAAAGCAATCACATATCGTGCAATTTCGCCAATCTCTCTTTTTACATAAAATCCTCTCAAATTGGCTAAAAGCTACATGCTTTCTTTTACATGTCATCCTAATCTAGAATTTGTCTATAATTTTATGGATTTTTACAAGAGATAATATCTAAAATATCATAAATTGTCTAAACTTGTCCAAAAATCTAATATTTTTGAACCATGGACACTAACACTAATGTATAAAATGACATTGGCTCTCTAAATCAATAAGAAAGCCACACTCTAGATTTTTTCACACAGTGTGTGTGTAGTAGTATGACATCCACCCCTCCTAACTTGCACATCCTCTAGCATGTACCAAAGTCTTACGTATCTACAGTGTTAGAAGAAGTATATTCTGCCATGTCAATGCCTTCATCTTCTGTCTCTTCTTCTTCCTCTATGTCTTTATGCTCTTGAATTATATCCAAGTCTTCTAACTTATATGTTGAAATTTCTCTTCATTTAAAGAGCATCCAATTCAGCCAATGAATATGTGGTATTGTCATGAATGACCTTTATCACACATGGGCCAAACAAATGCTTTACCATCTTCCTAGAAGCATTTGTTCTTGAATTGCTCTTGGCCAAAGTTGATGTCGCTTTTATCAAATCTTCTTTTGTTCTTTAGTCTTGCTATCTTTAGCTTCTCAATAGTTGCTTAAACATCTTCAAGCCTTCTTTCTAGCTGTCATATATGCAAAGTCAGCAACTCTTCTCTATTGATGCCTTCCTCCCAAGGTAGAAGACTCCATGTGAGAATAGATTCTTCAATTGGCATAATTGGTTACTGTCCATACATAAGTTCAGCTGGCATATAGCCAGTCACTGTACTGTGAGTAGTCCAGTCAACCCATAATGCAAAAGGTAGCATTTTAGGCCATTCTTTGATCTTTTCTCTACAAGACTTTGCTAGAGCTTTCAGAATAGGCTGCTGCCCTCTCTCACTTTTTCCATTTCCTTTAGGGTTGTAGGCTGATGTTAAAGCCAACTTGATACCCAATTGAGCAAAGAATTTGTGTGCCTCATCGGCATCCAATTCTCCTCTATCTGCGGTTACCTCTTCTTCTTCAATGCGTGCGTTTTTGTGACGGCTAGTTCATTTTTATTTAAAATTAAGGTACATTTGAAGCGCTCGTAGCATGTGCAAAGTGAACGGCGATGTGATTTTAATTTATTAAAAAAAGGTGTGTTTGGCGCGAGCACGCATGTCATGGTGGTAATTAGGATTCAATTTAAGAATTAATCATGAATTTTGGGATAGCAGAAAATAAAAAATAAGAAGGGAAAAAGAAAAGTAATTTAAAGTGGGTATGTGTGTATGCAATGAAATGGAATGCGCAGGTCTCAATCCCAAGATGCAAGTCAACAGTCCAAAAAGGAAAAAAAACCACGAACTGAAAATGATATGACACGTCAAGACAAGGTTAGTGGAAGTATATTTGTTTGATGTGCGCGATTTCTTTTGTTTTTGTTTTTGTTGATTGTGTTGTTAGGTTATTTTTTATATATATTTATTCTTATTTGTTTATTTGCGTGTTTTTTTTAATATGATTAAAATGGGATAAATAAGACACATGAATATGTTATAAACTTTTTATGGTGAGGTTTCTGTAGTCCACCATGAATAAAAACTAGACCATCAAATTTCAACAATGTTTCTAGATTTATCTAGTACTTTTAAGCTTATTTTCGAAATTGAAAATGATTTTTCCATGAATTTAGGCATTGAATTTAGCATTTTTACCTTAAAATAATAGTTGACCATTTAACAAAGCATTTTCCACACATGGAACATTCTAGACTTATTCAAATGAGTTGGTGAAATTTTTTGAAATTTTTCTTAAATTATTTTTTATTTTTATTGATTTTTAATGAATCTTGTTCAATTTTCAATGGATTTTGAAGGATTTTTAATATTTGTAATTTCTCTGTAAATTATTTTCTACATTTCAACCAGGAAAATAAGCCAAAAAAATTTCAATTCGATAAATGATTTTTTAGCTATTTTTTGTTTTTAATTGAATGTATTATTATTTTTTAAGGAATTTTCAAGATTTTAGGTGTTTTCTCTAATTTTTAATCAAGTTTTGAAATTTAAAATAGGTACACGGGCTGCGTGTGAACAGCTATGTGGAAATGGCTGAGCACGCACCACCACATGGACAAGTCCGGATGCACGTTCTCACACATGAACACAAGCTCGAAAATTTCCGCAAACTCGCGCACGAACCAGGCACACAAACACAAGAGGTTCTCCCGCGCAACACCACTTGAACATGCGCACACACAAACACGCGAGCAAGTGAACACGTTGTAGTGGGGGGTGGGGTAAATTTAGGGAAGGGGAGCGAAATTAGGGGTGGGGGTGATGGGCGGTCAAGGAAGGAAATGGGGGATGGGCAGGTAGATGGGACAGGGGTAGTGGATAGTGGGTAGTGGGTAGGGTGGGGGTAGGAGGGTTAGAAGAGGCGGGCGGTAGCTGGGATAGGTGGTGGGCGGCATAGCAAATGGCGGGCAGCATGGGCGACGGCGGTGACGGTGTGATTACAGCGGCCGGGAGGAGAGGTAACGGCGATGACGGCACAGTGGTAATGGCCAGGAGGAGAGGCGACAGTGGCGGACAGGGTGGCGACATCAGCGGCGGGCAACAAGCGGTGTGCAGACGGCGAACAGAGTTGGCGACGACCAAGGCGCGGGTGGCCAAAAAACACGCTGCAGGGGAGGGGAACGCCGCCTGTCAATGGGGGTGAGGGTAAAAAGCCGTGGGGGGGCAAGAAACATGGCCCGAGGGAGTGGGTAAGCAACATGAAGGATGAGGGATAGGAGGACCCGCGCAATGATGGTTGGGTAAGTGGGTTTTTATTTTGTGATGTGCCTTTTTTTTTGCTTTTTTGTCTTTCGTGATGTGTCCCTTTTTTCTAAAATAAAGGTTCTTTCTTTTTTCCTTTTTTTTTTGTTTTTGGTGTGGTTTGTGGGTTTTTTTCTTGGCTTGTTTTTTTTGTATTTCCTTTTTTTGTTTTTTTAATGTTTGTTTGTTTTTTTTTGTAGGGGTTAATGTTTTTTTTAAATATAAATCCATTAAAAGGTAAGCTTACCTCCATCATGCACACATGCGTGGGGCGAGAGTAAAAAAATTCATGTCGGCGGGATCAGACGAGACTAGGACGGCGCCCCGTGAGGCACAGACGCCACGAGGCGTCCCAAGGTGCTTAAAATCGAAAACAGACGCATTCACATGCAATACGAGAGACGCGGCCACATGTCGAGAGGAAGAAATTTTGATAAAACCCAATCCGTACACCGGATCCAAAGATCGTAAAAAGAAAAAATGTGTCGGGAGACGAGGGGAAGATGATGAAAAAATGCGACACGGGTGCCGGGCCAAAATCAAGGTGTTCACATGGGAAAAACACGAAAAATGGCTCTAAAAATACATACGGAGATTAATATTGGAAAATCCACTCGCCCGAACGCAAGGAAAAAAGAAGGAAAAATGTGCAAAATAATGTGCTCGACAAACCTATCATGTCAAAACCCAGTTCCGACCAAGAGAGGACGTGTTCACATGGAAAAAACCCAAAAAACGGAGCCAAATATGGGCTCAAAAATCAATACAAAAAAAACCGAGCAGCAAAATGAAGGGCAATAAAAAGGAAAAATATTTAGAGGAAGAGGATTCATAGGATTGTCACGTCAAAACTCACTTTCGGTGGAGCTAGAAGGGGTTCACATGCAAAAAACACAAAAAAATGAATTAAAAATATCAAAATTTTAATAACAAAAAAACCAGCAGTCGAAATAGGGTGGAGAAAAAAGGAAAAATGTGGGAATAGCCTGGCACAACACAAGGTCAAATTAAACATGAAATCTTGTGAAAATAGGACATGTTCACATGGAAAAATGTGAAAAAATATGCACAAAAATGGCTCGAAAACACGCAAAAATTACGATTGGATGAACCGTGCATCGAAAGGATGAGGAAAAAGAAAACATTGCAAGGGGAAGATGGAGGTCAGGGCTATCATGTCAGATTGTTGATTCGAAGAAATAAAGGTACATTCACATGGAAACACATCAAAGTTACGAGAAATTCTTCAAAAATTAATAACTTTTGAATCGGTGATCGGAACAGGGGGCTGGAAAAAGGAAAAGTGTACCATTCAAAGGGAAAAACAGGGAAAAAAGGGGGGACGTGGATTTCGGTGAACGTAGGGTGCATTCACATGGAAAACCATCAAAATAAGTAAGAAAGGGAAATAGAGAAGGAACGGCCCTAGGAGTGGGGTGAAAGTGGATGGGTGGGTGGGAAAGGTACCCCATCACGATAAAATCAGGTCATGGCATACATGCAGGATTAAAGTGAGGCATATGCAAGGGGATATGCATCATAAACACGCAGGGACACGTTCCCACACTTAAAACCGTAACAACTAGGGTTAGATGCATCAACGCAGCCTAGGACTTGTCAACCGACTGGAGTCTGGTATCCCCACACTTAACACATAACATACACTTGCAATCATAAGGATAGGGTTAGAAAAACTTGGCTCGGTTCGTGTATGGTTGAAGGAACCCTCACTGCTACAGAAGGGTTGGAGTCGACTACAAGAGGTACCATGGATCGCTCTAGTGTTCAGCTACTAGCATGGCAAGGACCATGCCGAAGCACCCAGGGAGGTAGGTGGTTGATAAAGCCCGTCGAGGTAGGTGTCGTTGAGACGAAGAATAGTCACTCAACTCACTAGCACTCAAATGGGATGAGAGAACAGTCACTTGCCCCATAACTTACATCACACGAGTGAATATTGATGGAAACCCAGATCTCACACCCGATTTAGGAATCGACAAGGGGATGGTGCAGAGGAAGTATGTCAAGATGGACAGTTGATGATGGTGCATTAGTGCGTCCAATCTGTCTGGCATAGGTGCAAGCAAGAAAGTCAGGGAGCCTTGCAGTGCAGTGTGCAAAACAGAGTGGTGTGTCTTGTGACGATGGTAGAGACCCATCCCATGGGTGCATAGGGAAACGAGAACATACCTGACTCCAAGTGTTATAAAGTCTCTTAATCCTCACCTCTCGATAATTGATGGAGGAGAACCACTAGTCACACCACGGAGGATTCACTAGTAGTAATAAGGAGATGTCACCTGCATGCAAGAAATATATGAAAATACCCCTTATCTACCCCCTATTTATGGGACCTTACCTTTTAAAAAGTACCTTCCTTCCCTTAAATAACCCCTCTCCCTTACACTCAGGCGATACCATACGGTAAACCCTAGTGGACCCCCTGGGAGTCACACTCAGCCCACCTTCTGTCGCACGCTCTGTTGATAAATACATGAGGGCAACCTGTTCCTGATCCCATTGATGTAATCCTCACATTCACTTGTGTAGAGGTTGTATGCCTTGTGCGCATGTGATGGTGCAATAGTGCATCCCGCCCTGTGCCGGCATACAGTGCAAGAAGGAAGGTCAGGGAGCCTTATGGTCCAGTGCACAAGAACAGATCGTGTGTTGTGCATTGAGAGGCCCAATCCGTGCAACACTCCATTCACACATCTCACCTGTCATTTGATGTGAAGGGAAAGACTAGTCACTTAGCCCACCCGTTGTCGCACACTCTATTAATAGATATAGAGGGCAGACCATACTCACATCCCCATCCTGCTAGGATGAAAGCTCACATCACTCAAGGGGTTGGTGATGAAGATCGCTTTGTCTATTGTTGTCATCAGGATGATGTTGAAGACGAGGCGTACCACCCAAGGAGGCAGCCAAAAAGTTTGGTACTTCAATGATTTGTATGAAAGGTTGTCTGTTAAAGGAGGGCAAACGAACTGATATCGCAGAGATAGCGCACCAAGGGAAGTGGCTTCAAATTCCTTGCGAACTACAGGGTGTTACCACCTTTTCCACCCACAGTCAGCTTCTCGTCTAAGGGTGTTTCCACCTTTTCTTGGAACGAGGCCTGCTATGACAGGGAATTTCTTCATTTTCTCCCATAACAGTTTTTTTTAAAACTTTTTTTTTTCTTTTTCTTTTTATTTTAATAAAGAGAATGGTAGAAATACCATGTTGCAGAACCATCCACATTACCACTACTGGATCAGACGAGAGGAGAACAGAATAAGGATGGGAGGTGTCTTCTGGGAGGGGTTAGCAGAACAATACCGGCTCATGAGGAAGATAATAAGGGCTATCAGAAGCATGAAGAGAAGAAGAGTGCATCACCCACAAGGAAAAGGGTGCGTCGATTGTGATTGTTAAGATCCCTAATGAGGGAAATACTTCTTCAGGCGATAGCCATTTATAAAAAAGGGATCCTCAAAAGCGTCGACGTCTTGCACTTGGACAGAGCCATTAGGATTGACAACAAGTACCTTGTATGGGCCCATCCACTGTTGTTGAAGCTTGCCAGGAAACTTGCCAAATCTCGAATCATAGGCCAGGACAAGATCATCTTCTTTGAACTCCTTGTGCTTGATGAAGCTATCATGATAGGCCTTGCGTCATGCTTGAGTGGTTTCCATTGCACTGTAGAGCCATCTTGCGAGTCTTGTCTAAACATTCCAAGTGCAGGAGGTGGCGTTGCAATGACTCATCATCTCCCAAGCATTCTTTAACTGCCACTCACAAAGAGGGCAATTCCAGTTCAACAAGGAAGATGGCTTCGAAACCAGGCTTCGGTACCATATACTAGATGGAAAGGAGTTTGTCCTATGTAGCAGCCTTATGGGAGGTTATGTATGCCCTAAGGGCCTCTATAAGTCGATCGTCCCAATCACAATGATGTGCGCCAATCGTTCTTATCAAGATAGAGTAGAGGATGCGGTTGGTGACTTCAACTTGGCCGTTGGCTCTGGGGTAGTAAGGAGTGGACTTGCGATGGCGGATCTTATATAGTTTCGTCAACTCTTCCATGATCTTGTTAAGGAAATGAGTTCCTCTGTCACTTACCAACTCGAGGGGACTATCAAAACGGGTGATAATATTTTCGTACATAAACAGGGCTACACTGTTACCATCATCCCGCTTTAGAGCTTTAGCTTCACACCACTTTGTGACATAATCTGTACATACTAAGATGTATTTGTTCTGCTTCCGTCTAGTGGGTGGATCAATGGGACCCACGAAATCAATCCCCCACTTCTCGAATGGCTTTAGGGGAAGAATAGGTTACAGTGGCATGGCACTTGTTTTGGTGGGTTTCCCCATTCGCTGTGACAAGCATAGCATCTCTTGCATTAGTCATATGCATCCTTGTGGAGGGTCGGCCCACCAGTATCTTGCTAACAAAGCCTTCCTGGTTGTTGCTTCTCCTGCGAAGCGTCCACCACATGGTTCTCCATGGTGTGCTTTCAATACTATGTCGATTTCATCTCCTACAATACATCTTCGCAACACTTCATCTTTGCCTCTCTTGTACAGTGCACCGCCTAGCAAGGTGTAGGGAGTTGATTCTAACAAAAGCTTCTTCTTCTCATGGCTTGAGATGCGAGGAGGATACTGTTGAGTTGCCAAAAGGTTGGATATGTCTACATACCGAGGAGTAACAGTTTCAACTAGAAACAAGGAAGCATCAGGAAGGTCCGGATCATCCTGTTCCTCTTCTGTAGTTTGAGGGATCCGTGATAGATGATCGGCTAGGACATGGGAATGGCCAAGCTTAGTGACCACTTCAAAATCAAACTCCTAGAACAAGAGAAACCATCTCATCAGTCGTCCTTTGACATCCCCTTTGTTCATCAGGAAGGATAGGGCTTCATGATCCACATAGAACTTGAAATGCGTTGACTATAGATAGTGTCGAAATTTCTCTGGTGCAAACACCATTGCTAAACACTCAAGCTCTGTCACAATGTAGTTTCGCTCTCTATCAGTGACCTTTTGGCTTGCATAATATATTGGTTGATCTAATTTAGAGGGTCCCTTTTGACATAGGACAACACCTAGCCCTTTAATGATGCATATGTATGCACATGGAACTCCTTCGTCCAGTCAGGAGACTGCAAAATAGGTGCTTGGATAAGGCACTATTTTAGGGTATTAAAGGCTTCTTCGCAGTCATCAGTCCAAAGGAAATCCGCATCTTTCCTTAGGAGCTTATGTAGAGGGGCTACCTTGGTTGCAAAATGTGCCCACATGGCCAAGAAATTCTCTCAATTGCTTGAGGGTTGTTGGTGCGGTCAAGGTGGCAATCTTCTCAATCTTCGCTGGGTCTATTGCACTCCCTTGTGCAAAGACAATATGGCCCAAAAGAACTCCTGATGAGACACCAAAGACGCATTTTTCGGGGTTGAGAGAAATCCATACTCTCGGCATGTGTCAAAGCATTGCTCTAGGTGTCCCCAATGCTCACGTATTAAGCTATAGACACAAAAGTCATCAAGATACACCTCAATGAAATCATGAGATGATTCTGGAAGGTAGCCATCGTTACTCATTGGAATGTGGCAAGAGCAATATACAGAGCCCAAACGGCATCACTCTATAGGCATAGGTCGCCCATTCTGTAGTGAAGGTTGTTTTGGATTGGTCCTCTTTTGCAATTTGAACTTGGCTATATCCGCTGAATCCATCCAACAGGGAATAGAGCTCATGGCCTGCCACTGTGTCCAACAGTTGGTCTGTGAAAGGGATAGAAAAATGATCATTCTTCATCTTCGAGTTCAACTTTCAAAAGTCCACACATATTCAAAGTTTTCCATTCTTCTTGGGTACTACCACAATGGGCGAAACCCATTCATTGTTAGCCATGGGATAAATGAACTCGGCTTCAAGAAGCTTCAATAATTTAGCCTTCACCAAAGCAGAATAATTAGGATTCATACGTCTTTGTCTTTGCCTTACACGTTTAGCATCAGGCTCTAGGTCAATGTGACGTTGGCATACTGTGGGATCAATCCCGTTTAGGTCTTTGTACGACCAAGCAAGCATGTCTAAGTTCTCCTTTAGTAGGTCTCGCAGGACCACTAGTTCTTCTTCTAGAACATTTAGACCCAATTTTAGGTGACGTTCAATACTATCAGTATTCAAGAACGTCATTTGTCTTTCACCTTCTAGTTCACGGATAAATGTCCCACGGATTGCTTATGGATAAAGGTCTGACTCTTTCAAGGGAGTATTATCATCATCTAATGTTTCACTAGAACCAGTGTCCTCCTTCTGAACAGATGACTCATTTGCCTGTTGAGATTACTGGAAGGGTATCACAGCTTTGTTTGCTTCTGTGTGAGTGGTGATTTCTTCTGGACTTGGGGATTCATCTTCAGAGGATGTGACCAACAATGTCACATAGCAAGGACCTTCTATAAGCCGTGGCTTTGATGGCTCTGGCTTCTGTTGACAAGGGGCATCATCATCATCTTTTCTCCAGAATGAATGGTCAGGGTGACAGGAGCCATTGGTGAACTTAATTTTATACCTTTGATCCATTGCTTATGCAGATCCTGCATACTTTGTGGTCCATTAGTCAACCCAAATGGAGCCATGATCATTCCATCCAACACCTCGAGATCTTCGGCCTCTGAGGTCTTTGTAGGGACATCAACAAGATCGTCCACTATCAAAGGAAATTCTTCGTTTGCACTTTCATAACTTGCTTCATTTTCTTCCTCATCATTTTCATCCTCTTCCTCTGTAGGCTTTGTCTTTGCTTTTGTAGAGGCTTTGTAGAAGAAGAACAGATCTTCCACCTCTGCGTCTGCTTTTGCTTCTACTTCTGTCTCTAGCTCTATCTTTGCTATTGACTCTGTGACTACCATGTAACAGGGAGAAAAATACGTCCATGCTTCTATCTCGCTGTCAAAGGTGATTTCATAAGTCAATTCTAGTTGAGGCAGGAGGTATTCTCCCATGGACACTAAGTCTTTGTCCGTCCTGCTCTTGCTTCAAAAAGCCAAGGTCTTTTCCAACAGTAGAGGATATGAGGTCCCATAAGAATTTGGTTTGACCACCAAATATATCATCCAATAGTCTCTTCCTGCAAGGGTTGTTTTTACGTATGGGAGGATGCCCAACGGTTGAATTCTGCTTTGGTTTGCCAATCTGATAAGCCACTGTATAGGTTGAATTCCTTGCAAACCTAAGTCCTTCATTGTCACATCCATCATTATGTTTACTAATGAGACTCCATCAATCAATGCATCTGAATAAAGCATCCTTCTATCCATACACTAATTTCTGGGGTTTCAGGATCTAGGAAGGCGTTAGCCACATCTACTTCCTTTACAGGCTTTGGGGCCTTATTGGTCTTGGTCGTTGTTGAAGGAGCAATCCTTAATCCATGTCTTTGAGTCAAAATGCTTTTGAATTTCTTTCGGCAATTGGGGGACAACATCAGCAAAACTGTCAAAATGTTAGGTTTGGTTTAAAGGTGTCTAGGTCTTTGACCAAGTCATACTCTTTGATCGGATCTACAAGCTTCTCCAGCCTGCTCTGGGGAATGGGGCTACACCCATTTTCATCTTTTCTTTTTCTTCTAACAATGGCAACATCGACACTTTCTCTATTTCTGGAGGTGCTTTTGTATTGTCTATCTCCTGGACCTCTGGTCCTGTTTCTCGGACTTTCTCTGTGACTCTCTGTGGCATTGCAGTGCTCTGTATTGCACTATTCTGTCCTATACTGCTCTATCTCTTTGTTGGCAGATTGAGCTTCACAGTCTTGGCAGGGGAGTTATTCTATTTCTGGATAACTAGTTCCTTCTTCTTGGCACGCATGATAGCGGCAACTTCCAATTTTACCAAATTGGAGGCAGGCTCTTGTGCCTTTTGCTGGCTATCTGTGGCATTGGCCTTTACAGGGGATGGACTTGGATTGTCCTTTGTATTGCGGCCTTCTCCTTTGTATCTACTGCATAAGGGCTTGTAATCCACAGATCTTCTAGGGTTTGGACAATGGGGAGACGTGACCATTTTCTCCACATCTGTAATATTCCACCTTTGATCTCTGAACACGGCCAGCCTGTCATCCTCTGTAACTTTGAGAGGGAAACCTCTTTGGACCAAATTTAGGACCAAACTCCCTAAGCTTTGGTCCAATGTCTTGCGTTTTCATTTTATATTCTAATAAGTTGAATCTTGCATTTTCATCTTTTTGTCTTCGTTCGTGCATCTCTTTCAAAGAGCAAGTATCCTTTGTATGGTTCATCCTCAAACAATAGGAACATAAGGCTCCAAGAATGGTTGGTTTTTGGGTACATTCAATGGTTAAATGTCCCGCTCGATGGCACTTTCCACACCATGTATTAGAACGTATCACATCTCTCCCAGCTCCCCCGTAGGAGTGGATATATTAGTGGTATTCACTCTCAGCGTCTGTAGCTGCTTTGTAATCACATCCATAAGCTCTTTCTTGATACTTGCAACTGAGTTGGATAAGTAGTCCTTCATATTTTCATCTCCTAAAGTACTTGTAGTAGGATTTTGGGAAGCTTCTCTAATTACTACATATATAGGTTGGGTTGATCCAGAGGGTCCTCTATTATGGTTCTGATTTAGAGCTCCTGTTGAGACTTGGACTTGTTGATTCCAGTTGGTAGGGTTCCACTATTGTTGAGTCACCATTGGAGGAACTGTTTGAGGCCACTGATGTTGTGGTTGAACCATCATTTGAGGCACTATCGTTTGCGGCAACCATTGTGGATTAGGTGCACTGTACTGCGGTATTGTTTGCATCTAGGGATAGGGTTAGGGAACTATCCCTGGGACTGCATTTGGTGGGTATACCATTCCTGGCGTGGGAGGAGGTAAGACTCCTCTTCCTGGATTCATTGACAACCTTGCTCCAACTTTGTCATACAATATTGCACCTTCCACTGCAGCTTGCAGATTAACTGGTCTTCTCAATTCCACAAACTTGCAAACTTCTAGTTGTATACCTCTGAGGAACACTCCTTTCTGGATACCTTCGTCCAAATGATGGTTGGTCCATCTCTTCAGGATGGATTCCATTCGCGAGACATAAGCTTCTACTCTTTCTAGAGAGGACTGGCTTAGGTTCATGAACTCCTCTCGCATCCACTCTTCAAAACCTTCATGCCTGAATTTAGTGAGGAAGGTCAACTTCAAGTTGTCCCATGTACCAAAATTTCCTACCACTTGTCTCTCATACCACTGAAAAGCCACGCCTTTGAAAGTAGCGGGGAATATAGCTAACCAATGCTCAAGGGTTCTGGCATTGTTAGCTACACATGCTACCATAAATTCTGTTACATGAAGATCAGGGTCTTCATTGTACTCTCCCTTAAAAATTGGCAATGGGACTACATTTGCTAGCCTGTCATCAATATTTCCAGGACAAATCTGACTAGAAAGGGAACCTTGACTCACCATGGGGAGTTTTGTAAAGAGTGCTTTTAGGGCATCAATGGAGGCTTATGCTGCAAGCTCGTTCTTAACCTTGATTCTTGTCTTCTCTCTTCTCACGTACCTCTGGACTCATTCTAATGTTTGACTCTTGATTGCATCATTCATCAGGGGGTTGGCTCCAACCAGTTGTTTAGTACTCAATAGAATAGAATTAGAGAGGGGCTTCAATCTCTAGAGGATTCTTTGGCCAACATCTCTTCTGCTTCCTTCTTTTCAAAATCTCTGAATTTGGATTTCAAACCACTACAGAGGGGGAGATATTCCGTTCTAAAAGTATCAAAACTCATTCTTCTTAGGATCGTTGTTATATCATCATTATAATAATGCCAGTTTCTGATGGTTTCAATAGTGTATGTTGTAAAGAACACTCTGTCTACCAACTTCCAATGGGTTGTTAATTGAACAAACAGGAGGTCCTTAGTGCACCAAGCATCCCACATATCTTGCTGTTGAGCATCAACAAACAAATTCCAACTCTTTTCCTTCTTGTTTTCATGAACTTCCACTAACCATGACTCCTGAAGCTTCTTCACGATCTCCCACTTGATGATGTATGGAAACTTCTCAATGAATGCCAAATCTTCCATGGATGGTCATTCTCTTTGTTTCTACCCTTCAGTTCGTTCCCAAACAATTTGCCACCAAGATGCAAGTTACTGCTACTTCAACAGGAAGAGGAAATAGTCTACCACATAGAGCTTGCATCATGACGATAATATGTTTTTGCCATTGTGGGATGAACTTCTTGTAGAAAGTGGCTTTGGAAATAAGAATCTCCAACTCTTTAGTGGAAGAAGGAACTTTGCAAACATCCATTGAATTCTTCTCTTCTTGACAATGCCATTTCTTTCATTTTCAGCCTTTCCTGATGCTTGTTGATGGCAAGTTTCCCTGGTTGTGCACCAAAAACATGGAGCCCCAAGAGGAACGCCAAGGAAAATGGGATTCTACTACAAGAAAATCTATCTTATAGCATCAACAAGATTTTATTTCATTCTTTTGATGACCAAAACAAGGAAAATAGCAAATCTGCATGCAGCATCATAGTAGATATCCCCCACAGATTTGATAGAATCAACCATAATCTTCAACATCTTCATAAAATCCATCATAAAAAACAAGAACACAAAATAAAACACCACTTTTGAATGGAAATCAATCACATAGTATTCATCTTCATTGTCTTCATAGTTTTCTCTCTCAATCTCTCATAGAAAGATACATTGTTTTGATAGAATTGGCTATCTCTACCTCTCTCTCTCTCTCTCTATCAATCATACATCATCTCCTCATTAAAATACTCAAGAATGGCACTTAATAATCCTTCTTAGGTCTTGGATGCACCTCCCAAGAGGTATGGGAGGTATGAAAGGGCACCAGAGCCACTACAGTGTCTCTTCATAGCTCACTACAATCACTTCACTTCAGTCTTCAATAGGTGCTTCTTCCATTTGTTTTAGCTCTTTTGAACTTAGATTCATTCTTTACAAATATTAGAAAACTTTTCCAAAGTCAAACATACATTCTATAGAACACTTACAGAAGATCTACAGAACAGAACAGAACAGGAACAGAGCAGAGATAAAGGCTCTACAGAAGGTCTACAGAGGGTTACAGAAGGTCATCAGAGAACAGCAAATCCTCACAACTCATACCAAAACCATTCAAAACTATCAAAAACTATTCAATAAGTTTTCAAAATATTTCAATCTTCATCAATCATCAATCCATGCTTCATACAGAAGAAAATCAGAACAAAACAGAAGCTAAATAGAAGGTATCAGAACCAGTCAGAACCTCAATAGAACCTATCAAAACATCACAGAGCTTCATATTTCCACTAAGAATCATCATGATCTTCCAAAACATAATCAACATCATCCAAAACACTCTCAAACACTTCCAAAATAACCAATCATCACACAAAATCCATCAAAAATCAACCATTCAGACCTCGAAAACAACAAAAATCAATCCAAAATTCAGTCTTTTTTCTCTCTCAACACTAACACTAATGTCTAAAATGACATTGGCTCTCTAAATCAATAAGAAAGCCACATCTAGATTTTTTTACACGGTGCGCACCTAGCGGCACGACAATGCATGATCAAAGAATTTAAACAACTAGTGATTCTAGATTTGCATGAGCAAGTACATGAATTGGACAGAGTATATGTAGACAGTTGGATAGATTTTGAAGATGCTGTTATACATGTGGGTGACTGGTATTTGGACTGAGAGATAGGGGAAACTTTTGGTGATGTAGGTGTTTCAGAAGAACAAAAAGATCAAGATTCATGCCTTATCAAAGATGGTGATGTTCTAGAAGCTCATGATGAGGACAAAGTTCTTTATGCACAATTGGAAAACCAGGTTTTGGACATTTCTACACAGGTTGAAGATATAAACCGAATTGAAGCTGAACAAAAATTTTCAAAGGTGATGAATGTCACAACTACTTCCAAGAGAAATTCTAGTGAGGATGGAGATGAATTTGTAGATTGTCTTATGACTAGCTCGAAGAAAAATACTATCTACATGGACTATTCTCAGGTTTTTGATTATGGTTCATATGCTTGTGATTTTACTATGGAGGATGATGTGCAGTCTCTCGGTGCATTCAGTGAGAAGGTTTGCTATGATGATGCTATGGCAAGGGAAATTAGTGCTATTCTTATGATGCATGCCGAGTCTTGCGATGCTACAGTTCACAAATAACTTATGGAGGGTAACAAGGAGAATGAGTTTTTTGCAAGTCATAATACCTTTATGTATGATATATGTGATGAGGTTTCTTTTGGTCATCATAGAGGTGATTTACAAGATTCTTTGGCAGTGAAAGAAGACATGGAACTTTTGGCTCTTATGGATGAAGCTTTGGAGGGGTTTTTCATTCTAGATGATAAGAGTAACAATCAGTGTAAACACAAACCAAATTTAATGCAACAGGGAAAAGAGGATAATGAAGAGTTGATGCAGGTGCTTGCAGAGGTTCTAAAGGATTTTTCAACTAGCACAAATGTTGTACAAGCAGTTATTCAAATTCCAAGCGGGGTTATCGTATCACATGTGCTACTTATGGATGATGTGACCTCTTATATCAAAAGGGGTGATTATTATTTGCCAATGTTTATGCCATTTATGGAGATGGATATGGAGATAAACGTCAATTTGGTCAAGGCACAAACAATATTTTCTCCATTGAAGAAGGAAAGAGAATTTAGAGTCATGGGATTGTTTAATGATCAACCAGCCAAAGAAGAATTGGATGATGTTATGCTCTACGAAAACATACCTAACTCCGATTCGTCCATATGATCCAGGAGGATGCTGTGATAAAGTCAACTCACCTACTTTTCATATTACCCATATGATCTCAGTGGGAACAATGCTACAAGTGGTAAACAAGTTGGCCCATCCGGAGGATGTGTAGGTTTGGAGGGGGCGGATGTCGTGACATTGCACGTTCACCATTGCGAAGTCACTTTGAAGTCTCCTAATTCAGTCACTTTTCTTTTGTGCTTAAAAAGTTGTTGGTGTTACAAAATATTTAGAGTCATGCCATCTTTTACATGCTGAAATAACCAACAGAGGAGTTGATAGAGAGCTTTATGTGGGAAGCTCATTATTAGACATGTACTACAAATGTGGTTTGCTTAAAGCAGCATACTATGTGCTTGAGAGGCTGTTAGTTTGAAATACAATATCATGTATTAGATTGATTGTAGGATATGTTGAACATGGTCTTGATGATGAGGTGCTCATGGTTTTCAAAGAAATGCAGCTGAAAGTTGTCATTGTGGATGCAATTATGTATGTTTTCATCTTGAAAGCTTGCAATACAAAGGGAGCTTTTGAATTAGAGGCAACCAAGGCATTTGGCACTTTTCTACTTCAAGACACAGTTGTATGGAATGCACTGATTGCTGGATTTATAGAAGCAGGGATGGCTGAGGATGCACTTAGCTACTTTGAATAGATGTAATTGAAAGGAGTGTCTCCATATACATTTGCATTTGATAGCAGCCTGATAGCTTGTGGGAGTTTAAATTACATGGCAATGGGTCAAGAGATATATTCTTTGATTGTTGATCATGGACTAAAAAATGATGAACTTCCAGTTCGGAATGTTATTTCATGGGCTGCATTAATGGCAAGATACATCCAACATGGGCATGGTGAGAAAGCACTAATGTGTTTTGAAGGCATGCAACATGAGGATCTCTCTCCAAATACAAACACCTATGTTTGTGTATTGCAAGCGTGTGGCAACATAGGAGTAGTCAAGTAGGTAGAGGAACACATGCTCGGGGAGGAAGCACTAGAGTGTTTTCAATAGATGCAGGATGAGGGCATAACTCTAGATACTGTTACCTTTGTTGGTGGCTTGAAAGGTTGCAGCATTATAGGAGCTATAGAAAAAGGCAGAGAGATACATGCAAAGATTGCTGAAGAAGGATTGCAAAGTGACCTTACAATGGGGGAACGCCTTGGTTGAAATGTTTGGCAAATATGGCTCATCTGTTGAGGCTCAGGAGGTGTTTGACACGCTGCCAAATTGAGATGTGGTTTCATGGATAGCACTGATTCCAGGGTATGTTGAACATGGGTTTGGTAAGGAAGCACTGGATTCTTTTGAAAAGATGCAATTGGAGGGTGTGCTTGAAAATATTGTCACGCTGCTCTGCTACTTGAAGGGATCTTTCTTTTGGTAATTCCTTGGTTGATATGTTTGTCAAATGTGGTTCACTTGTGGCAACATAGGAGCTAAAGAAAAATGTTGATGCCTTCGTTTTGAGATTTCAAGAAGGAAACTATTTTGGGATCCATCGATATTCAGGGATGACTCTACTTTTTTTGAAAAGGGTAAGCACGGAAAATGAATTGGGAGCTCACGATTCTTTTGGGGGACTGACCAGCATGATGATTGAGAGGAATGAGCAAAGCGGCATGAAGATCTGACATGTTATATGCAGCAAGTGAGAGCATTGTTGAAGCGAATTACTCGTACTTAATGGAGAAAGGCCGTCTCACAATGAGGATGCGCCTACTGCTGAGAAGCAATTCCCTTCGTGTGAAGAAAAGCTTGGAGAACAACTGCTGCCGATGGCAGATGCAGGTGCCGCTGATCCTATTGAGCTTGTTAAGAAAGTAAAGAATTTGATGACTGCATTTGATTCCCTTCACCGTCTTCCACCAGTTTTGCCATCCATGACCAGCAGGATCAATGAACGAACAAGATCAAAGGAATCTATCGCCATGCTTTCCCACAAGACGTTTCGTTGGCCAAAAAGCAAAGAAAAAAAAAGCCGATACTACACTGGATTCATTTGAGGACTGTGTGATTGCATTCCTTTGTACTGTGTGATTCGATTGAGGATGAAGAGTGGAAAAGGAAAGCCTCCTAGACATAATACTCGAAGGGCTCACTATTGCAGCAGCAACTGCAGTCTGGTCTAAGCACGGCACAGTAGCATCTTCGTCGTCTTCATCAACATCAGCATCTACATTCTTGAGAAATAATCGACCAGCATCCAGAGATTTTCTGGGATCATAATAACAGGGCATTACCTGACCAGTGCAACTTAGGCAGATGACGTGCATAGATAGACGAAATCTCATGTATATATATGTAACAAATGTGGGCAGTGAGACCAATTAGATTGGTTAATCAGAAAGCAGATAGACAAATGGTCTAAGCAGGAAGAAGAAAGAGAGAGAATTCTACCTTGCTTTGTGTCATGAAGTCTTGAAAGCTTTCCGATAGTCTCTGCTCTCTTCAGGATGGTGTGCAAATTATGTATTCTTGAATTGCAAGTCTCGCAACCTATTTATAAAAAGGGGTATAAGCTCAAGCAAACTTAGTGAATCAGATTGCTTCAAAGATGAATCACTAAAATCAGATGCTCCACTTGGTGGGATTGTTGGTTCCTCAAACATATTTTTTAAACGGAGTTGTGTTGTATGATGGAGTTTGTCATTTTGCAATGCTAGAGTGAACTGGTTGATTAAAGATGATAAGGACAAGCATATCAGTTTTTGTGCAACACAATCTGAGATTGCAGAGCCATACCTTCTAGTATGTGGGCTAACACGGGAAGATGTGCTTAACCGCTTCTTATTTATTGAGGGTCTCGGACAGTTTTCACAAGGTTTTACAACTACCTTTCATGTGGCACTTTACCTGCCCTTCCCAAATCTAGTATTGGGTGCCTTTTTGGTTATTCCATCTCCTTTGAGAGATGTTGTATATGATTTTGTCGCTGCAAAGTGATATGACTAGTTTGTAAATCAGAATCTTGCATTCTACCAAGTGATGTTGTTCTTGATCGCTTCATAGATAAAGAGGAAATGGCAAGAAAGATGAGACAAAGGAGAGGAAAATAAGTAAACTATATCGAATGTTTTCTCAGGTCCTTATGATTGGAAGACTTGCCTTTAAAGTGTATATGCTATTAGAAATATGCTTTTCTAAAAACTAATGTGTAGCCAAATTTTGTTGGATCTGTTGAATGTTTAGAGATGGGAAACCCAACGAGGATCTCCACATCATGCTTTCATTGGATCATGTAGGCATCAACTAGCTAGTAGTTTTTTTTACTGCAACCTTTGGGACAAGGAACTTCAGAAACATGGAAGTCCAAACATTGTCATGGCAGTTATGGGAAATAAAACAGATTTGAATGATTCAAGAGTTGTTGTAATAAAAAAGGCTTCAACTTGAAGCACTATAATCGTGTGACTGTAGTGGACTACCATGATATGTGCATTGAAGTCAAAGAGTTGGAGTGAGTATCATGGAGTGCGAGCACTGCTCTGAATTGTGTTTAGAATTTGTTCCAAGCATTGAGTAGCCGAACGAATTCGAATTTGGGTAAACAACTTTTGTGAATCAAATCGTTTTGAGTTCTTTGAGTGTTTGCTTTCTTCATGCTTGCAATCTCGAATAAACAGACGCTCGACGTCTTTTGACAATCAAACTGCGAGACGAGAATCCTAGAGCTGTCCTACAGCACTACTAGAAGGGAAAAACCAGTCTGGGTTGAGAACCCTAATCACAGTCCACCATAGCCAAAAGTGACTAAGCTTCATTTCTCACTTTATTTGCTTATCTTTGCTAGTTGGAAGGCTCAAGGGACCCCTTGTAACTCTCATCTACTCAATGCCACTGATTCATCAACAAGGAGGATAAGTCTTTAAGGATTTTTGAAGATTTGAAAGAATCAAGTCAACAACATCTAGCTCAACAAGGAGACTCAACATCAATTGTATCTCTTGATACTCAATCAGTGTCTCTTGGCACTTGTGTATTTAACTCACTCATTAATTCTGTGATTTCACCTCAACTGCTCAAAATTTAATTCTCAACACTTGTAATGATTTAAATCCCTATTTATCAAATCCATTTGTAAGTCTCAATTTCTTTGTAAAAGGGCATGGGAAGACCTTGACAGGATCTTTAGTACACAAGCAAAGAACTCAAAGGTGAAATTACTCGTGCAATTTTATAAGTTGGATGTTAAAGATAGTTCATCTATGATTGTACACATCAATAAGTTCAAGAGCCTTAAAACTAAGCTAGCAACTCTTAAAAAAACATTGATGAGGATGAGGCAATAGCAGTGCTACTTTCGAGTGTTAATTGTGAACCATATGAGAACTTTGTTTCAACACTAATCGGAGTCTCTCACTTAAAGATATTGAGCACTCTCTTCTTGATGAAGAGAACAAAAAGAAAAACAAGAATGCAAAAGATGGTATCCTATCATCTAGGGAAAATCTCTTATGCATCAAAGGAGCTGCTAGACCCAAAGGAAGAGGTCGAGGATTCAACACCAACAACAAAAGTCGAATGACACGTCATTATTGTGGTAAGACTAGCCATATTGCCAGTGAATGTTTTCACAAGAAAAGAGCACAACATATGCACAATGACCACCACTAAAGTCAATTTATGAATGAAAAAGAAGAAGAAGAAGATGCTTCCGCTACCATCAACAGCTCTGACAGATTGTTCTAAGGAATTTGTTCCCATAGTGGATTTGCTTTGTAAAAACCCTTGCCAAAGATGTAAAGTCTCAAGCTTTAACTTGATTAGGCTGCCTAAGAGCTAGTCTCTCGGGCCATGTTATCATGTAAGGGGGGCAAAAGCTAGCAAGTGTAGGGACTCATCGTTTGAGAGGGGTGTTGAGAAATAACAAATGATGTATGCTCCAGAAAGAGATGTTCCGAATCCCATATGCATAGTGAGGTTAGTGGAGAAGCTAGAAAGCTATAAAAGCATGTACTTGGTTCACTTTTAATGCAATGCTATTGTACTTTGTACTTAGAGTCTATAACTCTATCCACTCAAGATTGTGTTTATGCATCTAAGCTAATCTATCTTGGAACCTAATTCACTTGAGTGAAAGTCTGTGCCTAGTCATCAGTATTCATGTCTATTGCTTATGAGTTCAAACCTCCATAGCTAAGCTATGTTCAAGATCCATGTTTATTAACATTTGAAGCACATGCCATTATGTTTCCAAATCAAATGGAGTATAGGCTATTGTATTAACCATAAATCAGCCCCAAAATTCAGCCAAAGGGAGTACAACAAGAAAGACACTGAGCTAGTATATTATTCACAACCAAGAAGCCCTACAGTACTAAATGCAAGTGTTTGCTCTCAATGAATCTTCTTAGAAATATTTTTTCAACATGCATGTCCATAAAAGTGCAGTAAATGGATATACATTTGTAGAAAAATGACTAAAAAGATAAGCTCTCACTACTAGCAAGGTTCAGGTAATAACCATAATGTAAAATGCAACTAACAATGTAGCAACCAATTTTAAAGAGCTGTCAAAACATCAAAAGTGTCAGATACATAGATGCATAAAAATAATGCATATCAAGCATGTATCCATCATTACAACCCACTAACAATGATAGGTATAGGGTATCCAATCTTTAAAAAGTAAATCAGCCCACAGTCATGAATCTTTGCAATGAGCGATATCTATATAAATCATGTAAGCATATGAGAGAGTCTCCTAATGACTCAAAATGACCAAGCTCTATCATCTAAGCACAAATGGCTCTAATAGAAGTGAATCAAAATGCCCAAGAGCACAGTAAAGCTCAATACATCATGCACATAACATCTAGGTGCCCAAAGATATGAATCAATACATTTGAGAGCATATAACAACAATAGGCCTTCAATCCACAAGTGATGAATCACTACATCAATGAGCCACTACAAAAATTCATTCAACAAAGCTCAAATATGAAGCTCTAAGCTCATCATAAGCATATTTGGACATATACATCAATGCTTCTCTAACATTATTAGATTTCATTTGTGTAAATCAAATATCTCCAAGGAAAGTGATGGCTCTTTTCCCAAAGTAGCCTCTCATGGTATATAATGAGTAAAAATTTTGTATGATAGGGATCTCCATCATTATGAACCTCATTGTACCTTGTGCTTCATTTCACGTTTTGAGAACACTTATTGGTCAAGATGGCTTATAATGTAAGAAAATGAAGTCGTTTTGAAGAAAAAAATACGTTTTTGAAAAAAATGGCAAAAAAATCATGACTTTTTTACGCCTGGAAGGAGAGAAAGCATTTTAAAATCATCTACATGCCACCATCCAACAAGCAGGCAATCAAAATGCATTTTTTATAAAGCTTACTTAGCTCTTGATAAGTAGCCAAAAGAATGAGTCGATTGCATACTCCCCCTCATGCCTATAAATACACCCCCTCTCTTTCACAAAGAAAGAAAGAAGGAAGACCTCATGATGATGGAAATTTTTCTCAACTTCTCTTTTTCATGGTAGCTTGAGCCTTTTGAACGAGGAAAATACCCCTCTTCTACCTCATTTCCATTTTCTCTACCCCTTGTTATGCCTTCTTCCCATATAGCCATATCGCTAAGCAAAACGCTAGCAAAATTTTTCTAGACAACCACCAACTCTCCATGGAACTACCACATCAATTTCGCCTAACATCCATGGCTCCACGAGGTTGTAGAAATTCAAAAAGTCCATTTGAAGCAAGGGAAGCAAAGAACGTAGCCGATGGAGAAAATGACGCGGTAGAAATTGACAAAACCCCCATTATAGCAAACCTAAGAGAGGTAACATCTCGTCGGTTTGGAAAAAAAATATTTTTTATAAGCTTATTGCTATATTTGTCTTGCAATGATTATAAACGCATTTTAAAGAAAATGCATACGAATTGTTCTTTAGGAAAATAGCCTAATTAATATAATAATTAACTATTCAATGAAAAGAGTCTTTCACTTGGAAAAGGATTATATGCCTATCATTAAGAAAATATCTTAATTATGGTTTATTTTGAGATATTTATTGTTATTTCATTAATGACGCATGTGATCATAATATCAGAAAAAAGGTAGATGGTGTTAGGGAAGGGAATATTTTATAGTTTTTTCCTAAAAGTTGCTATCTCTATTTCATTTTGCTAATGATAAATAGACGCATATGAGTTTTGTAATAATTTATAGAAAATAATTTAGACAATATCATGAAATAAGTAATGCATTAAATCAATAGAAATTTACATAGAAAAATATATACTAGATGCACATAAATTAGGTGCGTGAAAATATAATTCGATGTATGAAAGATGAAAGAAAAATTGCACTTATGATTTTTTCATTGCTTAAAATGAATTTTTCAGAAAAACAATAAGCATTACACTTAGGACATAGCTAAATGAAAATTGATCTTTCTAGATAACGTTGAAAGTTTGACAAGTGGTTGGGCAACGTAGATTAAACCATGGAATATGAGTAGAATAAAATAAAAATTAATTTCTTGGTGAAAATACACACAATGTTTATATGAATGATTATATTAGCGAGAGCGCCAATATCATGAGTTAACCCATGTATGAGTCAGCGAGAAAACCTCATCTAAAATATCGAGAATGTTGCAGCAAAAATAACTATGAAATATTGGAAAACCTTGAAACTGTCAGTATCAAGAAATTAAATAAATATCAAAAGTCTGATAGGAATTGTTGGACATTGACAAAAATTTGTCGATACAAATTCTAAAGTCTAAACAGACTTGGAAAAGCATTTGAAATCCTGCTAAGTGCGGGTTAGTAGGGCAAGGTAGCACATGAATTTCCTGCCATAGGTATAAATGCCCATATTATCTTTTAGGAAAAAAATATCAAATTTTTCATATGGATAAAATAGACTTCAGATTCGCGAAATAAACTGCAGATCCTGAAAAAGAGTTGCAAGTAGAAAGTGAAACCCTAAGAATAAGATGGGACCTTAAAAGAGAAACCCTGATTTGGGTGGGGCTGCTTCCTATGCTAAAAACACTTGTTTTTATTTCTTTTTTATTTGTGCATGCATGAAAAGTTGCACAGGAAAGATTAGTTATGCTTGCAGTAATTAGATCTGATTGTAAATATATAATCAGGATAATAAAAGAAAAGATCGTGCTATGCCTCCCCCACGGCTAGACGTGGAACCCTGCTCTAAGAGGGATTGTTTTGTACTACTGCAAGGAGCTTTGGGCTGGCCCTGACGGCAAGAGGTCGCTTGGTGAGGAATCCATTAGGCAGGAGGAGGCGGGACTGCTAGGGGAGCTCTGCTGGCCGTAAATCTGTCGATCGCTCCTAGGAACTGCTTGACCCTCACACAAATTAGGATGGGATCTTGGAGTCCCCAGTACTAGTGAAGGTACGAAAATCTTGGAGGGTTTTTTTTATTCTGCATAGATTTTTCGATGAAAGGAGGTTTATCTTCTACATAGGCAGAAGGGGAAAAGCATTGTAAATAACTTTACGAAATATGTTTTGCCAAAAAACTATTTTTTGTATCTTTAAGTTGTGTCGTAAAATTACACAAAGGAATATGTGATAACGGGTTAATTAACAAAGTTGCTTTCATATGTCATAACTTAATGTGATAGGTAATTAGAAAACTAAAGAAAACCATTTGTGGAAAGTGGGTGGGCGAGATCCCTGATAGATTCGTCCTACGAATAGGTAGCCCTAGTAAGCTGGGAGCTTCTCTCAAGAGATTGAATGAAACATTAATCAGGAAAAATTAGGTAGAACTGAGCATTGACTTACCTAGTGTCAGGTCTTAAAACCTTGATCAGTAATTATCTTAGGGAAAAGGTGCGGCAGTTGTGCCAAAACTCCATCAAGGTTCCTTGAATCCTAACCAGTTGGCTGAAAAAAAGTGTTGCACTCCATGAACCAAGTGTAACTACGATTGCTCTAGTCAGATGAGAAGCCCTTGTGGGACACCTCCGATAAAGCTAGCTAATGCAACAAGACCTCACTTGTCAAATTAGGACCCCGAGCTTGTAGGTTGATCCTCATGAGGACAGTTGATACTTTCCGTTACGAGGTGGACTCTGGGAAACCTAGATGATAGACCTCATGCATTCTCGGGAGTGCCGGGAAAAGTTATCTAGGATAGTTACCTGATGGACCACTAAAACGTGCTGCCAGGGAATTGTTAGGTAGGCACATGACACGTGGTATTAGAGTCTAATTGAAATTAAAAATATCTATGGTTTTTAAGACCAACTATTCTAAGTAATAATCAGCCTGCTAATTGTTAAGGGATAAACTTTGGCAGAATAATGAAGCTTGAAACCAGTTCCTTGTTTTTCAAGCAATATATACATCTATGCTAAACTCATGGATGACGAGTGGAGAAGAGAAATGATGAGGATACTCGATTGCCTATATGATCCATCCCTTGTGAATCATGAAAGAAGATGGTTTTGGAATGAGCATTGCTGTTACATCGAGGCGGATTGATTCTTCAACATGCAGCCTAATCTCAAATGCCTTGAATGGATGGAAATTTTAAAAGTAGTTGAGGCCTTTATCTTTTGTCCAACGGTCCCCAGAAGGAATCCACTTATGATTACCAGTGGTCAGTAGATACATCTAAATTGTTATGTCTATGACAAGGTACTGAAGGTAATCCTAGCTGACAAGATTATAATCCAAGGATGTCGTAAGTATCGAGATTACAGCATCCATGGTTTTTCAGATCTGCCATCCACAGTATAGGTTTATAGACATAGATAGCAATTGGCCTACTCTCTTCTACCACTACAAGAGAAAGGCCCTATAGACACGCACTGTACATGCGAAAAAGCGGGCGCGTTTATAAGCGTGTGTATCAGCGCATCTATTTATGCTAGTATACAGAACGCGTCCATATATCTGCATTTATAAACGCACCTATAGATGCGATAATAAATGCACATATTTTTCATTTCTCATAAAGTCCCTAAATATGACCAAACCTCTTAACAGCTAGTATTTGTTTGAATACATTACCAACTTTACTTCTTTCTGAGTATTACAAATATACATCCAATCATTCAAAGCTAATTATATATGTGATTTCATGCCCTATATACATCCAATCATGCTCTATACAAATGTGATTGGATAGGGCATGATTGGATGTATATACGATATAATTACACTTGGATCATAAGGACATGATATACATGTATATACGACATGATATACATGTATAGGGCATACATGTATATCATCCAATCATTCAAAGCTAATTATATATGTGTAATTTCATGCCCTATATACATCCAATCATGCCCTATACAAATGTGATTGGATAGGGCATGATTGGATGTATATACAACATAATTACACCTAGATCATAAGGACATGATATACATGTATAGGGCATACATGTATAAGACAGGATATACATTACCAACTTTAGTTCTTTTTGAGTATTACAAATATACATCCAATCATTCAAAGCTAATTATATATATGTGATTTCATGCCCTATATACATCCAATCATGCCCTATAAAAATGTGATTGGATAGGGCATGATGATTGGATGTATATATGATATAATTATCAGAGAAGTGATTGATACATGCACATGTTGCATCTATTGTGAACCTAACCTAGCCATGGCTAAAACTTATAGATAAAAGGTTGACTTGTGCATGTGTAATGTATATATATATATATATATATATATATATATATATATATATATATATATATATATATATATATATATATATATATAGAGAGAGAGAGAGAGAGAGAGAGAGAACTGATCAATACACTCACATATCTCATTTGTTGTGCACTTAACCTAGCCATGCATAAACTTATAGATCAATGCTTAATCGGTGATTCAAGGGAGTACCCTCACTTTTTAGGGTAGTCCCTTGATTCTCATTATTCTCGAGGAATATACATCACAATCAATACAATCAAAGCAAAAGCAAGACATGCATGCCAATTCATAGCATGAGTAGATTGATGTAAATCAGTTGGCTTGTGCATGTGCAAGCTATTCCAATCATGTCAAGGTGCACTTATAGCTCACATATAATTTTAGATAAGGTGGACCACATGTAGCCAATGTGCACATGTCCTCTTTTCATTATCTTTAGCCAGTGTGTCCACTTGTTGGTGACTAAAATAGATCACTGTAAGGATACTTTGCAATACCAACAAGCCAACTACAAATCTCTTATCTATGAAATGTATAAGTAAATTAACTTGGTTAATTTGATAAGGTCAAGTTTTCCTTCCATGGACAGTGTGGTTGGCTATCTACTTCAAGGTTATGGGAACTTGTAGAAGTCAATGGAGCATCCTAAAAATGACGATACTCTAATTACTATATCAAGTCACTTCATGTACATATCTTTGATTGATTGATTGATAATATACCTTTCTCTATCTCTTTCATATACACCTTCATTGCATTATCTCTCTCTAGCTAAAAACCATTCGTGCTTTATCCACCTATTGATACTTGCATGCAATTGCAAGTGGGATGGTCTAGTAAGTCACCACATATGTGCCAATTGACTTGCCAATGTGTTATCTCTTATCCTCAAGCTTTGTTATATATGTCACCACATAGGTCAATTGATTTGCTAGTGTACCATCTCTTATCTCAAGATTTTCTATATATTTCACCAGTATTCTCAATCAAAAACATCATATCAAGCATATCTTGCATTAATCAAGTAGATTGGCCAACCCAACATAAATGAAATTGTATGAATAGCAATGTAGATCAAGATCTTAGCTTAAATCAATGACACCTTTTTGCACAATATAAACTTTTAGAGCTAACTACAATATATAATGTCTGCAAATAAGAAAGAGGCTTGATTTTTTGGACCACTATGCACATAAAATCTATATATGTCATATTCCCTAAATGCATGCATTGATACTTACAACATGGAGGCAAAAATTTTGATATTGAAAGACTAGGAAAGTAAGAAGAAGATTCAAGAAACTTACCAAGGGAAGGGAGGAGGACACGGAGCTTGCAACCTAGCTGCCACCTGTCGAAACAAGCAAAGAAGGTGAGTTCTTCTTCTCTCTCTCAATCTTGTTTGCTTTCTATGTCTGTTTTCTCTCTTTTCTCTCTCTTTACATGCTATAGTCTGTCATCTATGGAGGCTTTTTTGCACGTTTTTTAACCAAGTTTGAAAAGAAATGGTCCAACTGTGCATGTCTGTCAACGCGTCCAGATGACAATGTAGATGCAGGTATAGACGTAGAAATAGGCGCGCTGACAGATGCACACAGAGACGCAGATATAGATGCAGCATGTAATATGTTTTATCTGCACAGGGTAATATGATTTTTCTTTTATAGATGTGGAATCCTAGATCCTCTAGCACTGATCCTGAGTTGGAACGCATGAAAAACACCTTAGCGGGGTTTTCTAGAGGTGTTAGTAGCTTTTTTGGAGGTTTTCCAAACAAGGAGCAATTCATGGGGGAGATGACCAATTATGTTGGTCGCCCTCCCACTGCAGAGGAGGTTTTCAGTGTGATGTCTGGGACACCTATCACATCTTTTCCTAGCACTGCCGCACAAACACCAAACCTTGGCACACCTCTACTAACAGGTACTCCACGCATTATGCATACACACAGATAAGCTGATGCACAGGGATCAGCTGAAGTACATGGATCGGTCGAAGCACGTGCATCTGCAGAAGCACGTGCATTAAGTGAGGTAGAGGGTAGTGCCCGTCAAGGGAGGAGGGAGAGTCGTGCAGGAGGACGAGGAGGTCGAGGGCTTTGTGGGGGTTGCCTAGGAGGTGGCTCTCGATCACCCTCACCGGGAAATGAGAGACGTGAGGCTCCACAAATATACTACTTTGTCACACTAATGTTGGTGGTATCTTGCATGACTCTAAAGGAAGGGAAGTGATAGCCTACTTGAGGAGTGTCGTGCATGCCACATACAAAGATTGCATGATTCCCTTCAAGCACCAAAAAAATGGTTTGTGGCAAGAGGTGCTACGGGCAGTACATAGAAGGTACCCTAATCCTGAGAATTCACGATTCTCAGATGATTGGGGATGGTCAAAGGTGAGAGATGTGCTTCATAACAAGAGGTCTCACCTTATGATGCGTTCCAAGGAGTCATTGCGGAGACAAGAGCATGGGTGCCATAGATATGGCCACCAACCACCCAATTGCCACCGCAGGGAGTGAAAAGAGGCCAAGAAGAGAGCAGCAGAGAAAATGACAAGTCGCTAGCATGCAGAGGCGCAACGTATTCAGATGGCAACCATGGGATCGTCGCATTATGGATCGGGTGGCAGGGAGTCATGGGAGGCTGATTCTGTAAGTATTATTTGATTTCTTTTTTTAAATTAAATTTTGTAATTTGTTTCACTTCATTATGTAGTGTGTTCTAATAGTTGTATGTTCAAATTGTTTTGTAGTATCATATCGTTGGTAGGATGCCTACTCCTAGAGAGGTAGGCTACCATCGAGGTCATAACCGTGCATCCACTTGGCAGTATTTCTATGAGGAGGGACTCATCACGGAGGAGCAATATAATCGTGCCATAAGGATTCCACCACCAAAAGAGGTATGTTTTATTTTTTACATGAAAAGTATAGGTAACTCTAATTTATTATTTTTAATGGTATTTATATACCTTAATCCTTTATGTAGGCGAACCCTGATGTACTTGAGGATAGCGAAGGGGGGACTAGCAATAGCGGTGGCGGCAACGGCAACGGCAACGGCAACGGCACAAGCAGCAGTGGTGGTAGCGATGATGATGCCTCTTCTGAGGAGATGTAAAGGAGCCCCATGCATGCATGCCTCCCCTTGGCTTGTAATTTTCATTTTTGATATGTATTACTTTCAGCTAGTGCTTGTGACCATGACCATGCTTGAGGTTACAAGCATTAGAACTCATCATGTAAAAATGTTTCATCTATATATATGAAATTTCGTGTTCTACATACATTGTTTTGTTTTCAGTACAAAAATCTTCAAAATAATCTTTCTCTATTTTTCCTAAGCATACAATTTGATGTTGATGGGGGGGAAAAAACTAGAGAGCATGTGGCTTGCAAAGCCACATGCTCTCTGGTTTTTTTTTCATACCTCTGTTTTGTGCGTCTATCAGCGCGTCTAAATTGCAGGATAAATGCGTGTCCATTCTTGTCAAAAACTTGCAGAGTAAACGCTTTTTTAGACACGTAGATACATGCGTGTATAGACACACAATATGAATATATCCACTTTTTTATAAATATAATTATATATTTACGTAGCGCGTCAATATGCGCGTCTATATGGGCATGTAACTCTGACTATAAGCACCCTTTTAGACGCAAAATTGTAGATGCAGCAGTAGACGCGGTAATAAATGTGCCCGACATTTTTTATCACAATTCAAATATTGCGTCTACAAGCACGTCTATGGAGCCTTTTTGTTTTAGTGTACATGAATGTAACTAATATCCATCCTTGAAAAAGAAATATATAATGATATCATGTTTTGAAAATTGTACATAGCATCCAACATATCCTATCGATGCTAATGTATCTCTACTTGTAAACATCTACCATTTGTAAATATCCCTCACTTGTAAAAATCATAGCATATGGCTATTGATAATAAAAGACAACAGCGGCTAGATTTTGTAAAAGTATTGTGCTCTTTGGCCCATCATCGTTTTACAAAACTAGTAAGATATGTTAATGTGAAAATGAAGCTGAAAAGTTTAAGCACTAAACTAATTTGTGAAACCTATGATAACCCAGGGTAATATAGCTATCACTAGTCCGATTGAAATTCAGGAGAAGTATCTCCTTAAGTAGGTTAAGCCACCAAAATTTGATGGCAAGGGCAAAGACATTGAAACTGAGGCAGAGATTTGGATTGAGACCATGGAGGACTACTTTATTGCCGTAGGAACTACCCCTGCTAATCAGGCTATGATCGCCAAGTTGAAATTGACCAGTGAGGCACGCTTGTGGTGGAAACAATGGTGTAAGGACCAAGGACTTGCTGAGACAGCTATTACCTAGAAAAAGCTAAAAGAAGTTGTGCATGGTCGATATTTGCCACCAGCTTACCACACACTAAAAATGAATGAGTTCTTTAACCTAAGATAGCTGGAAATGAGCCTAAAGGCATATTACTCAAAGTTTATCTCACTGCTTAAATATACACATTCCATGACTATTGCTCAGCAACAGCAGGTGTCTAAGTTTTGTCATGGATTGGATGCTCCTTTGAACACACACCTTGAATCTATGTACCCAACTAATCTGCAAGATACTTTGATTTGTGTAGCACCTCTTATTCAAGAGATTCGGTCAAAGCCAAGGAATAATAGGCTCTGGAATCAAAACAAAGGGACTCCACGGGGCTATGTTAAGCGAGCCCAAGGTCAGCATCCACTTGGTCAAGGAAAGAGGACCAAAACAAATTCAGTCGGGAACTTCATACCTATGGGAAGTAACTCAAGAGTACCTAGGTGTTTCCAATATAATGAGCCACGTCACTTTAAAAGACAGTGCTCAAAGCTTGGTCAAATTCATCACAAGGACAATACAAAGGTCAGAACCAAGCTTCAATTGCAAAAGGAAAAGCATCTATTGTAATTCTTAAAGAGCTTGAAGAAGGGGGAAACCCAACTATGGAAGCCGATATGGAGAGGGCATTAGTTCCCACCACCCTCCATAAGAAAGGCCCAAATCGCCAGTTTTAAAGATTCTAACACCACCAGAATATCAAGGTAATCCCCAAAACTGCCTTCAATACCATATATGGTCATTTTGAATTTCTTGTAATGTCTTTTGGTCTAACTAATGCCCCTACTACATTTAATAGATTAATGTAGGACATTTTTAGATCTTATCTTGATGAGTTTATCCTAGTCTTCTTTGATGAAATCCTAACATACTCCAAGAGAGATAAAGACCATGAGATGCAATTGCGCATTGTACTAGATACAATGAGGATGCACAAGCTCTATGCAAAGAAAAAGAAGTGTGTCTTTTTCAAAAGACAGATGGAATATCTTGGATTCGTAGTATCTGTTGAAGGAATCTCTATAGACCCATCCAAAGTTAGAGATGTTCAAGAGTGGAAACCTCCAACGATAGTAAAGGAAGTGAGAAGTTTCTTAGGGCTAACTGGATGTGGTATAGAATTTTCATTGAAAATTATGCCATAATAGGTGCACCTCTCACTGATTTGTTGAAAAATCAAATTGCTATTGTGTGGACGCCCATTGAGCAAGCCAGTTTTGAGTAGCTCAGGAAAATTTTGGTAACAGCACCCATTTTAAAGCTACATGACCTAAGCCAAGAGTTTGAGGTCGTAACAGGACCAAGTTCTCTTGCACTAGGTTGTGTGTTTATGTAACAAGGTCATCTGATAGCCTATTCCTCAAGGAAATTGAAAATCCATGAGAGGAATTACGCCACCCATGATCTCGAGCTGTTAGCTATGATCCATGCTTTCAAATTGTGGCAACACTATCTGCTTGGAAGAAAGTTTACTTTGGTCACTGACCACAAAAGTCTCAAATGGATCTTTACTCAACATGAGGCAACGTCGGTGGATTCAAGTCTTGCAAGAATTTGATTTTGAAAACATTTTTAGACCTCGAAAATAGAATGTGATTGTTGATGTATTAAGTCATAAATCTTTTCTGAATGCACTTATCATGGAAGAGCCATCTAAAGGAGAGACTTAAGCTACCATGATATTGATGCCTAGCAATCCAGTCATTGAGCTAGCCAAAGAAGAGGCAGACAAGGATCCTAAGTATCAGCTAATGCTTAAAGAAATCCTAGTGAAGGACACTGATCCTAAGCTCAGAGTTAAATACAAAAATTTTACTATGGATGATGAACTTGTCTATTTTAGGACAAGGCTCTGCATTCCCCTCAGCCAAGTGCTGAAAAAGAAGATATTATGGGAAGCCCATGACCCCCCATTCTTAGGACACCCTAGCTATGCAAAAACTCTTAATGCAATTAGGAAAAGTTAGTACTGGGAAAGAATGAAGCATGATGTACTCAAATATATTACTGAATGTCTAAGTTGCAAGTGGGTGAAAGCTGAGCATGTTAAAATGCTAGGCAAGCTTCAACCACTTGACATTCCATAAATGAAACAAGAGTACATCAGTATGTATTTCATAGTTGGCTTACCTTCTGTTCAAGGAGGTTATAATTCAATCATGGTGATTGTGGATATGCTGACTAAGGTCATTCATCTTATCCTAGTCAAGACTAACTACCAAGCTTCAGATATTGCATGACTGTTTGTGAAAGAAATCTTTAGGCTTCATGGATTTCCTAAACGGATCATTAGTGACCGCAACTCTCTATCTACGTCACATTTCTAGAGAAGCCTATTTGAAATTGTTAACCCTCAAACAAATAAGGTGGAAAAGCTAAAAAATCTAAACCAAAATACAAGGCCAAGGCAAAAGTAAAACAAAAGATGAAGGCGTGCCAAGAAGAATCTGAAAACACAAGAAGTGTAGAAAAGTCCTAAATCAAGGAAAAATGTGTACGAGAAAAAGTGCAAGTCTATAATTTTGTAAAAAAAGGCAAGGGGCACCATGATTTATTTTAAGAGTGTTGGGCTCTCACCCGTGAAATTTGTAAAGGTAGATGGGTGGTACGAAGGAAGCTAGGAAGATAGGAGGACAATGGGAAAAAGGGCCCGGCCATGTAAAAAAGGGGATAAGGGGATGACATCCCAAAAGGGATTTAGGGTTTTGTATATAAAGTTGAAAAGTGAGTGAGAAGCTCATTCTTATGTGTGGCCAAAAATGGCTCTGCTTGAGCTTGTGCTTGAGAGAGGGAGTATGAGAGTGTGAGAGTATGAGAGAGTGAGTGTGTGAGGGTAAGGGACCGAGGAGGAGAAGCTCTCCATCTTCTCCTCTCTTCTTCTCTTCTCTTCTCTTCTCTTCTCTTCTCTTCTCTTCTCTTGCTCATAGCAATAGAGCTTGGAGTAGCGAGCTTGAGGATAGAGCTCGCTTGAATCTTGCACTTGGATCGTGGAGCTATTGGAGTGCTCGGGAGAGGAGGTAACTCGATCGGGCATGAAGGTAAGCTCACTACATCCGTAGAGATAGATGGCGTGTCGGCTATGTGAGAGGTAGCCATTAGTGCTCGGCTTGGAACGCTTGAAGCAATAAGTAGTCCGTGGGTCTTGGCAGTTGAGCGAGACTCTCACATTTTGGTTCCGTTGCCAGGACCAGCGGTGGATTCAAGCCTTGAGCGCTTGCACGCTTCGAATCGAGCATTGAAGTAGGGTTTTCCCCGAACCAGTGCTTGAGGTAGATAGGTAGGAATCGAAGGAGTTTGAAGAGGTATTTGATCTCCTTAGCAAGTAGGTGTTTGGCGTTTTGGATTTGGAAAAGTATATTGGAGTAGAGTAGGTATTCTCTTTGTGAGTTGGATGCATTAGGATAGGAAAAAACAAAGAAGAAGAAGAAAAACAAGCATTGGGATTTAT